>NC_092523.1:37975166-38294000 GCF_037038585.1 Patagioenas fasciata
GAAAATGTACTAGCATCCATCTGGAGTATCATGCAAAACTGAGTCTCATCTGTGTTTGGATTTGATCATGATGACATGGCTTTAATCCCTTGTTTTATCTGGGGTAACCATGGCTTTTCAGTTTTTCTTTCACTTGAAAGCCAGAGTTAAGAGCTTTATGAAGTTGATGTGCTTATGTAAAATATTGACTCTGCTCACACTCTACTACCCAGAAAATTGCTTTTCTTTTCTTTTTTTTTTTTTTTTTAATGATTAATCTATCTTAAAAATGGATTGGTGTTGACATCTCTTCTTAACAATATGGATAGAAACTCAGAATGAACAGCTGTTTGGACAGTCTTGGATGAAAGCCTTTCCCCAGGCAAATGCAGAAGATGCACAGGCACATGCAAGGGCACATTGCTACCATTGCTGATGTCCATCTGTTAGACTGGTATGCTGCCCACTCAGATGCTAAGTCTAAAGCAAGGTCTTCATTATGTAAGCTCTGCCTCCTCTATGACAGTACTGCCACCTGGGTGCCAATGACTTTTCACAATAGCTTCCATTTTTAGGTAAAGAGGACTACAAAATTAATGCAATCCAATTAAAAACTTGTTTTACTTTCAAGCAAATTTTGTGTAATGGCTATATATGTGTGTGTGTATATATAGATACAGATATATATATATACACACATACACATTTATATGTAAAATCACGTTGTTGTTTCCTGTTGTGACAGGAGTTACTCATTTTCATGAAGACTGAGAATTTGTCATTGACCAGGCAAGTCATGTATAAATTTCACATATGTATAAGGGGAGGGATAGTTCAGAATATTTAGAAATTACACCTGGGACAAAATTACTTACAGAAAAGAGATCATATTTAAGTACCTGAAGAGACTGATTCTTTCTACCATGAGTAATTTTTTGAAAAAAATGTACGTAACCAAATAAGATGTATCGGATTTCAAACACTTCTGAAATGTCTGTCCCTTACCTAGTGTATTTAATAGAGTCAATGTCACCAAAAGCCTAGCAGTAATCTTTTTATAGGCAGTGAATGGAATTCAGAGTAATTCCTACTGCAACTCGTCATCCTTCTACAAGCCATTAAAATGAGCTTAATTGTTGTTTGCAGAATTACAGCTGCAGTGTTTCATGTTCTCCCAAAATTCAGCTTATATTTTAGACGGAATATTCTGCTCAATTATGTTTTCTTCAATAGAACTAGTTATTCTTTTATCATGGTCTGGTAAATGAGGTACCAAGCTTTTTGCCATATCCAATAGTATTATATAAAAATATGGGTCAGTTTAAAATTTTTTACTGACATGACTTTCAGTATGAAAGTGATTGTGTGATAGGAACACTAGACTATTGCCAGTCTGCCTGGAAACCTCACCATTGACATTAATAAAAAATAACTTCAGAATATTCTAGCTTTTCCTATTTAATATAATCTGAGTATTTTGCCTTTTAATGCATACAGGTTTGTTATTATTAAAGGGATTATGCTCAGCCATCAAGAGGAATAAAATACGGTAATAATAGAGGTAAAAATAAATTTTAAGTTTTGAAATAGAAATAGTACAAAAAGTTCACCAGGGGGCAATGTTAGACAAACTCTTCCAAGTTCTTTTTAAAAGTGTGTGAGCAAATACTGAGTTTTAGAAAGATGTGTTAACTTTAGCCTTCAGTTATATAAGACTCTGCAATAATAGCAGTTCTCTCTGAAGAGGTAACTTCATGAGTATCGGAAATATTTCCCATCTCCTTGACTTATGATTAGAATTCATCATTGACACAGACGTGGCTACTGATAAGTAGACACTGTTTTCTTGACTGTGTAAATGGGAGACATATATCATGCCCTACAGGCTAGTCAGGTTACACAATATAGTTTTAACACTCCCAAATGACCTCCTAGCTGCACTAATGGAGCAATTGCTATGAAATGGAAGCCCTTAATGTGGGCATAGTTTTACTGTGAGAATAGCTTCTAGAGCCCAAGAAAGATTCTGTTGTTGGTTTAGTTCTCTGCATCACAACAGAGCTAACTCACAAAATAAAGGCAATGTTGGAATAAACTGTATTAGCTTTTTGCCAAAAGCTAGTAGCAACAGTATCTGTGCATGTGCAGGGGTGGGGGGGAAGAAAAAAAGAAAGTTTAGATACTGTTTCAAGAGAGGGAGCGGGTTCAAGTAGACATGCCCTAGAATTGGTAAAGAAGCCTACTTATCATCCCTGCTCTGTGAAGTATGGTTATCATTTGTTGGATCTATGCAATGGTATTTATGATGATACAAAGTAATCCTTAGGGTTTGGTTGTTTGTTTGTTTGTTTGTTTGTTTTCATTGAATTGATGGAAAGATTTATTTAGAACTGTCATACATCCTTAACTGTATGAAGCAGAATAAACGTTTCATGTCAGGCTTCATCCAAAATATTTATACTGCATTTTATATTTTTCAAGTGGTTACTGCTTTAACTTCTACTTTTGAAGTGCTGATGCTCAGGATACCATAATAGGCTTAAAAAAATGGATTCCAAACCCTGTAGGGTTGGGATATTTTAGGTTATGTTCAGCTCATTTTAAAGGGGCTATTGATTATGTTTATTCAGTTGCATTTCTAGACAGAAATTAAATGCTTTTTTTCGTTATTCAAAAGTCATGGAGCACTTGGCATGCAGAAGGTAGTATCTGTTAACTTGTGACTATCATCTAAAACCGTGGTTACATACTTTCGAAAATAGTAGTGCAGAAAAATGCTCTAATTTAACATGGTCCTGGGAAATGTAGATGGAATTTTATGGGGAAGTAAAACAGCTTCTGAATTAGCTGATTGCATTTCAACCAAATCATATAGAAAGACAGAATATTATGGATGTGGACTAATTTGCATGTTAGTGTGAATCTCATCCATTTACTGTATTGCTGTTGCTGACTTCAAGTAATATAAGCACTGTAATCCATGCACGAAGAAGGTGGAGACAGTTTAGGTCCAGATGTAGCCCAAAGATTCAATACCTGTTTATATATACCTGTTTATCAGGAATATAGAAAAACTCAGACTGATTTTATCTACCTCTAAGAGGACCGAATTTCTGTGAATTTGCTGCAGAATTAATTTATGTGTTTCAAACAGCAATTTGCTGACTGCAAGAATAAATTATTATCTCTAGCTTGTGGTGAGCCTGCTTACAGGCTGAGTAAAATAATCCAAAATTAATTAATGCATTAGTTAAATAAATAAAAAGAATATTTAACTTAGAAAATATAGCATTTATTGTCTACTTCTATGGATTTCCAACTTCTAGAGCTATACAGCACCATTTGAATCACTTTCCCAACCACATAATTTGCTCAAACCAGGGTGATAGAAATGAGGCTGTATGGGACAGTACCATAGTTACTTTTGACAAAATAAAAACTGGAAAATAAAAATTTTGGAAGATGTCCAAACTCAAAGAATATTAGCCCTGCAAATAGATGTGGGAAACCCAACTTTTTGCACTCTCCAGACATACCCAGATAGACAGTTTATGAAATATTGCTTTGTTTGATGCATGCGGCTTTAGATGTCCTGAAATAGCATGACAGGATATCTTTATTTACCAATCTGTTTGCCAGTATTTCATACAAATGCTTTAAATGGTTATTTCCCAGTGAGGTGCACTGGACATAAATATTTCAAAAGTTAATATCTGCAGTTTCAAAATACCCTAAGAAATTGCTCTTTTTGGCAAGTAACTCATGGAATCCACACTGATAGTTCTACTCACTTCTCTCCAGCCATGATGACCACTTTCACTTGTTTCAAATGTTGTTTCATCAAATCTCTGTACCAGAAATGGCAGAAAGAACCCAGGGTACATGCAAAAGAACCTGAGGATGTTCAGATTTGTGATTTGGTGTCAGGAGCAGATTAATGCCTGAATTATCTTTGATACCTCTAGCACTGACAATTTTAAATGACAGTGTTGCTACTACACTGACAACATTTTTTTACCATCTACAACTATCTTTTTATGTAAGTTTCATAGTAGAACAATTTATTGGACAGTTTTCATGCTTCAACAATGTGATTTTCTTTCAATAATGTGGAAGTTTCAGCTAATTCACTGCAGTACAATACCAGGGTCTATTGTCTCAGATTTTTCTTGTCACTTTCTTTCCGCACGTTTCTGTTCTGCATTCCTACATACACACATACCCCTCAGTATTACCTATATGGAATTATCTTTTACATAAATCTGATTTGGAGTCTGGCCATTTTAGGAACTATCTCTATTTCTTCAGCAGCTGGAATTAATGAGGATATTATATCTACTGAAAAATGAGACTTTTGGAATGTAGGGACAAGGCATTCTCAATGTGTGTAATTTATATTCAGTCTTCAAATGATATGTGGATGTTCTCCTTACTTGTTTATACACACATAAAATTTTCTGTTTGGAAAAATACATTTGCTTTTGTCAAATAATGATACCAGAAAATTCGTAGAAAAGGAAAATAAATTAACTCAGTTTTCAATGACAGGAGTTTAATGGCTTTTATATAGCAGGTAGTTAGTTTTGGGCTGTATTTTTGGCCATACTGAAAACTGAAGCCAAAAGAAATGTCCAGAAGTCACACAGGTTTTCAATAAAATCAATCTATATTTTAGTAGAAATAAAGGTAAACATAAGAAATAAACCTCAGTCAAATAAATTGCTTAATGCCCTTTTTGCCTTTCCCAGGGTGAATGTTGAAGTTATTGTAGCTTAGAGAGGTTATATAAAAATTTGAAATAACAAAAGGTAGAAAGTTAGAATCCAGAAATATCACAATATTCTACAGTATCTACTGCCTTTTTTTTACTTTAAATTCAACTTCTGTACAATGTAGGAAAGTAAAATGGAAAGGAATACGTACAGATGAAGTATATAACAATGATAAGCTTAGTTAAAATGACAAAGCTGGAAGTATAAGGGAAAATCTAACAAGAAATAATGTTAAACACAGAGGAAAAGACAGAGGGCCTTTTATTTATTTTTGGAGCCTGCAGGTGGTGTAAGTACCTTAAGAATACTTCAGAATTCCAAATCAGTGATTATTTTCCTCTTTTAATATTTTATAGAACTATATTATATGTTTGATAAGATTGTACTTTTTATTCTGATATAATATTTTTTTTTCTGGATAAATGAGTGATGAGTTCACTCTGAATTATTTAAAGACCCCCATGACAATGACAGTTCTTGGACTTTATAGTCTAAAATAATTACAATAAATTGTAGAAATTTATTTATAGGTTATTTGTGGGGGGGAAAAAAAAGTGGGTGGGATATTAGAATATAACAATGGATGCTTTAAGAATATGAGAAAAAAGATCACACATGCCATCTCTTTGTTTTGGATTTTTAAAAAAGATACATATTCTGGAGCTAACATATGTAGCTATAGCAGTTTACTGTTTTTTCAATATGAAAAGTACTGCAGCCAAATAATCTTTGCTTATCAAATATATTAGCAAGATAATGATATATTTATGGTTTGAAAGTTCTTATATGTGTTGATGATTTTCTTGCATGTTATCTACAATCAGCCAGGACTCCTACATCACATATACTTGGTTAGATCCTTTCAGCAGTGTTTGCAGCTTTGTGGTGAAATTATCACCTGTAGTCACAACAACAGATTCGGTTACCGGACTGATTTTTATGAGGTTTCCTAAACCTAAACATTTACTCTTTCCAAATCACATTTGTGTGGGCTGCAGATGGGGGGATGCCCTAAGGGAGGTCGGGCAGGGACAGTAAAGGCTGGTAGTTCCTTCAGGGTCCTGAGCTTTTTCCGTATAATGATTTTGCAACCTTGTTTGGTGGGCATCCCAATCGATGTGGTAATAATTCATGCTTAACACTTATTTCTTGGTGTAGGAACTTCTCTTTGATTTACCACTATCAGTTGTAATATGAATCATTTTGTAATAATTTTCAAGAAGTGACTTTATGAGTACTAAATTCAAACTTTCACTTTTGGGCTGATACCAAGTGAAGCTACGTAGGAACTGCATCACTGACTTTAAACTGAAAACAGATATTATTAAGCACTAAGTGCCTAAATTTTGGGTTGCTTCATGTTGAGACTGTTGAATAAAGCACTACTTTCTATTTTATTTGAAAACAGTAGCAAAGGCAATGATTGCAATAAAGAGTTATTCCTAGAAGTCCTCTTACTTTTATCAGACCTCCTTAGGAAAGGGCTGCCTTTTCACAAAGCATCATAAAAAGTGTTGGGGTTTTTTTTCACTCTGAAGTCTTCAGTGTAAGAAATTCCTAAGAAAGTTTGTACTCAGATACTTTCTTAGAAACTCTATTTTCCCTACTAAAATAAAATCACACTGAATTCTTAAGTACCAGTATCAGCAAAGCCATGAAGGTTATGTATACGGCAAAATGCAGTGCTATGAAGAGATATGGAGCATCTTGGTGAAGCAGTTTGAGAAGAAAAATAATCTTCTACTGCCCACTGAATCTGCCAAATACATATGTGAGGTATTTGTTAGGTTATAACAAGCCTTTTCCCCATGAATTACATTTTCAAATTACACAGTATATGTGCAGCATTTGTCCAGAGCTTTGCAGTACTAAATACAAGGATTACTATGGCTTGTTTATATTGAAAACCAAAGAATTACCGCTGTTTGTATAATGAATCAATTCATGTCAAAAAACATCACTTTACGTCTGAGATTAGATTGCTACAATAACCTTGAGACTGTTACGATTAGCACCCATTTGTGAAATAGAAATAATTTGTTTCAAAGACCTTAGAAGTCCTTTCCTGAGTTCAAGCAAAGTCCATCACCTTTTGCAATTATTCCCCATGTGGTACTGAAATCCACTTAAAATATACTTTATTGTTATGGAAGCTTTAGTTCTCCTTGTCTACCACAAGTGGAAAATAAATTTAGCATCTTATGAATTTATGTTGTTTAAAGGGAAGAATAGTATATTTAGTTTAACAGAAGCATAAATTTGCTATGAAAAGTGACTTAGTGGAGCAGTTATATGAGTATGAATTATATTTCCACATTCCATTGTGCAAGGAAAACTTAACATAAAAAACTTAGTGAGGATAATTACTGAAAGTTTTGCTATTCTTTTCAGAGAAGGCAGGTTTTCAACCTTGAACGTAGCATGGTTAAATGCATCACTGCATTTTAACTTTGTGAGGAGGTTTTTGGTTTTGCTGTTCCTGAAAAAAATGCCTTTGGAGGGAGTACTCTGGTGATCTAGAAGACAGGGAAAAGCTCTGGTAACTAGAAAAGAGTACATATCCATCATTAGTATGCTGAAACTACTTTGAGTTGTAGCTGCTTGTTCTTATTTTATTCAGGACATTTTCTCAAGAGAGCTGTATGTTTTACTTGAGAATGCTTGAGGCATAATTTGAAGTAAACACATCAGTACCTATGAATCTGCAGAGAAAACCTTTTTCCTTCTGGAACGCAAAGATTCAGGAAGCACTTTGTATTAAAAAAAAAAAAAGAAAAAAAAAGAAAGAATTTCCAACTCTTTATTTTTGAAAGCTGAATGTGAAATACATTTTGTTCCAAATTTTTGCTTTGAAGTTATTTTTTAAAAAGCAAAAAACCAGTGGCAGATTTTGTTTGTTTGTTTGTTTGTTTGTTTGTTTGTTTGTTTGTTTTGGTGTGTGTGTGATATTTACAGCCCATTACTTTTTTGCCAAATGATAATTCTACTAAGTAAACATAAATACATTGGATTATCTTTCATTCTGCTTGCTAAATGCTAGCAATTAAATAACAGCTGTAATAGCTCCACGGTGTGTAAACCATAAATTAGCACACTAGCATGATGTTACCAAAAAATAGATAATTTTATGATAATCAGGAGACACCTGTGAATAGGAAATGCATGCTATCTCAAACAAAACCGAAGTAATGCATCCTTTATAACTTGAGTGGATTGTTTTCAAAGAAGCCATGATGTCAGTAGATTGTAAATTGCTCTGCAGGTTAAAAAGTTTAACTAGATGTATGTAAGCAGTTAAACCTTGCATGCAGGAACCTCCCAAGTCTTCATTTTATTTTACTAAATTATATGTATACACTTACGTATGCTCAAAGGTACATGTTGTCTATCCAGGGTTCCTACATCTACTTTGCACTGGTGAATAAGTGTCATTTGCATGCCGATTTCTGAGCTAAGTTGAATTTTGTCTGCAATGCCAATATGTAGAAAATTATATATTTAATCTTCATTGTGGTTCAAAGAACTGTTGGTAGTCACTTTGAGTGAGAGTACAATATTTTGTAAACCTTAAATTAAGAAGAAGGTTTATACTATACCTTTCTGGTCCTATTTTCACTTGTGGCAAGTAAAAGATTGACTAAACCCCATGGAAATAATTAATTCATCCTTAATTTTGAATGCTTAGTTTCCTCAATAATGAGAGATTTATGTAAAATTTTTTTTTGAAACAGTAAAAATTTAAATTGACACTTAAGTACTATGATTAGAGCTCTAGTAAAAAAAAGTCAGTGGGAGTAAACCTAAAAATATAAATACCCTTTATTTTCTGATTTCCAAATAAACTATGTTGGAAAAAGCTTTTTTTTTTTTTTTTCTGCTTTTCTTCTGAGAAATACTTTATTTTCTATTTTGGCACAGCAACTGTATTCTCTTCATACGCTGTTAAGCCAAATGGTTAAAATAGAATGAAACATAATTTGCCAGATTCCAATTACCTAATACAGATTCTTGTCTTAGACATCAGAATTTTACTATGGCATTAGTGTTCTCGAGTAGTGGTATCTGCCAGATACCAGCTCATTATGGAGAAGGAGTCATACCTAAGTCAGGCACTTGTTAGAAGATGTTGTCACTCAGGAGAGGATTTTTTCTGTATGAATGAAACATCATATTTACTTTGACACTAAATTGAAGGGGTTTTTTGTGGTTTTGATGATGAATATAAATAATTTTTTGTCTGAAACCATTTTCCTCTCTAGGTTTTAAATGAACTAGATATACGTTGTTTACTGAGTTTTTACAATGAAAAACTTACTCTAAAGCAATTCTAATAGATGGAAGAGATGAATTTTCCCTTGCAGAAATAATGACCTTTTCTATCTTGTTCACTTTACTGCTCTAAAAGTGTCTCTCCTTACTGTTTTAACTGTAAGGAAAGAAAACTGATTTTCTCCAAGAGTTAAATCTGTTTTCATTTCCCTCTAGCTGAACATTAAATTGATCCCAATATTTTAATTAAAAAAAAAAAAAGCATATTTTTTACTATTATGCAATAGTATAACAGTATACAATTTTTTTCTTAATCTCAGGTCATTAGGAAAAATAAAATATCTTAAACTTCTCAGGATGCAGTCTCATAGCCTCCAAATTCCCCTGGGTTCATTGGCCAAGCTCTGTTTCTTATTTTAGCAGGTATTTCTCTCAGTTTCAGATAGGAAACATAGACAAAGATTGTCAATGTTTTCCAAATGGAAATGAATAAAATATCTTTTAATGTTTTAAACTTGAAGTGCCAAACATGTATTAAGTAATATATTATTAGAGCAAAATTACTTTTTTGTGTAGTTCATAGATACTGCAGCAATATCCGTTTTACCAGTTATCAAAATAATATGATAATAATATGAATTTATAAGAGTTGACAGTTTCTTTCCCTGAATAAAGATTATATAAGCTTCTATACTTCTCTAGGAAAGTTGTTTTTTGTACCTTTTATCTGTTTTGAATCTTGTGGCAGTGTATAGATGTCATTAGATGACACAACAATAAAAGTGATTAAAAACACTACTGAAGTTTTCTTACTGCATTGGGATAGCAAGATAAAACATGTTTTCTCTTCTAAATAATGGTAGAATTGACATTTTAATTTCAAAACATTAGGGTTATGTAGCATACATAACGGGAAAGATTGCATATAACAAAACTAGTTTCTATTTTTCTTGGTTCTCTTGATGCTTTCCTTTTTTTTTTTTTTTCCCTTAGCTGAATGTTTCTTTAAAAATAGGTATGTTTCTTGTTTGTTTGTTCGTTTGTTTGCTTGCTTTTTTGTTTGCTTTGTTCATAAAATAAGGGGAAGTATTTAATTTTGATCAAAGAAGCCCACTTCTACACATTATAGTTTATTAAACTGAAGTTAAATTTATTTATTTCCACCCAGCTTTTTTGTTTACCTAAACTACTAAATGAGCTGTGGGAATTGTTGTTCTGTCTGTATCTATTGCTAACAGTTTGCTCTGGGTATTTAGCTTTGTGGTGGATTGTTTGCTCCAGCTCCACCAGATAGTTTGATGTATAGTCTGTTTTTCAAAAATAAAGCAGTTGTAAGGGGTGCAGGGTATTACCACTGTTCAAAGGAATGCAATAGATTCATCATACTTAGCTGAGTTGGTCAAAAAGAAGCTTTTTATTTTTAAATAATTTGCTTTGACAGTTCCAAAATTCAAGTCTGAAATTTTTCCAAGGCTTCCGCTGGCAATTGTTTGTTGTTTGTTTGTTTTTTTTTTTACTGAAAAATTTCAAAATAATAGCATTTGGATATTCAGATCTCACAAGTTGTGCTATTTGCAGTTTATCAAAGCCAAACCTTATTAAATATAGACACAAAAAAACTGGCATCACACTTTAAAGAAAGCATCAGCATATTTTGACAATTATGTCATTGATCTTCTAAAGTTTTAGACTGAAAATCAGCTCACATATTTTAATCTCTATATGAATTTCTAATGTTACCTATATAATATTTTCACTTCTGTCAATATTCTGATGCCAAAAAATAAGTAAATGTTCTGATGCCAAAAAATAAGTAAATGTTTAATGCAGGTTCACAAGAGCTTTTGAATGTAACAGGATTCCAATT
Source organism: Patagioenas fasciata (assembly GCF_037038585.1). Taxonomy (NCBI): domain Eukaryota; kingdom Metazoa; phylum Chordata; class Aves; order Columbiformes; family Columbidae; genus Patagioenas; species Patagioenas fasciata. The sequence continues at coordinate 37,986,054 of NC_092523.1, forward strand.
GAACACTTAACTGAAAAAGAACGTGTGTAAAAAACATGGAGAAAGAGATATTTTGACATATTTCTAGTAGAAACAAGTATGAAACCATGAAATTATGATAATTTAGAATACAAGAGTAGATAATATTCTCCAGTGCCTTACACAGCTATTTACATTTTTATAGACAACCTATAACATAAGGTTTTGCATTCAGTTCAGACAGGAAAATGATTATGAAGTATGCTAAGTGGAGAAGAATCTGATCCACTGTTACTGCACCAGATAAACATAGGTCTAAAACACTCTATACTTGTAATCCGCTTAAAAATAATGTAGAATGTATTCACTCCAGGCCTATTCAGAAGCTGAAATGTGTCTTGAGTTACGAATAGAGCTTATACAAACTGCTGTATTCAGTAACATTCCTAACTTGAAAAAAAATAACATATTTCATTTAAGTTCATTTTCCAACGTATTTCATTATGCCCTGCAAAGGACAGAAATGTTGTTGGTGCTGAATTATGTTGCCAACTCTAAGAGTTGTCGAAGCAACAGTTAACTGTTTGTGTCTGACCTAGGCACAAGGCAGGAATTAAAGTGTATATTTATCACAACATGCAAAAAGTATGCATTGAAGTTTGAAAGCTGGTAGAAGAAAAGGTTTCTGCCAAAAAAGCGGTGATAGATACAGCAGTACATGGCAGAGATCCCAAGGTTGAGGTACCAGATGTGAGTTACATAATTTGTGAGGAAAGATATTTAATGTGACCACTGCACAGTCAGTGCAGAACAATAGCTGAACAAATCAGTTGTTGTTTACATACAAGACTATAAAGTGATAGCATTAAGTGTGTATACTTTGTTGAAAAACATTTATTCCACTCTGCGGTGGTCTGAGATGAATAAATTTGATACAAATCACCCTCTGCTGCCGGGCATAGTATTATACAGATCTTCAAGACAGCAGGAGAGCACAGAGCTGATTTTTCTATAACTTGCGTAATGCTTGTCTGAACTGTAGGGGAAACATTTGCAGTTAGCCAAGCACCAAATGTTAGTAGAATTGTGAGATAAACTATAACAGGAGAAAATGTCTGCTGAGCAGCCCATTCCCTGTAACCCTAGTCTTAGAAGGAGCCAAGAAATAAACAAAGTTTAAGAAGTAGAAAACCAGTTTATAAAGTATGAAAACAATATTTGGTGAAAAACAAATTAAAAAGCAGTCAATGATTTGACCACAGTTGCTTCTCTGACTTAGGTACACTCCTCTGTTTCTACATTGTGTTTTAGGCCTTTGTAAACCGCATGAAAGGAGGCAAATTATTTTACTGGCTGCCTTCTAAAGAAACCAGGTAAAAAATTATTAGTTTGATTTCCCACAACAATCTAGTGAAAGCCTAACTAGCAGACTCTATAATGGAAACTTACAGAGTATTTAAACTACAATATTAAAATATTTTAGTCACTATGCAGGGGAGGAATGAGTTTATGTATAATATGAGAAGTACCATTTGTTATCATGCAGAGAACATTTTAATGGTTTTATTATCGGTATTTTTCTGCTTACCTGTAGAATACTGAATTTTGAAATTAAACTGAGTGATGCTTTCAAAAACAGAAACGGTTTCTCAAAGGTCTTTTGGTATTTGGGATGCACAAATGTATTTTAGAAATGCCACTATATATCTACTGCCGGGTGTACAAAAGGACAAACTGAGTTTGGGAGGGTAGTTTTAAGGTTTTCTAACTCCATATTCTTTCACTGTACGATTTTGAGTGTACATGTGAGCCATTTCTTGAGAGTTAGAAGAAAAGTGTTTTAGCTTTCAGTGATGCAGCAGTTCAATGAAACTTGGCTTCAGCATTCATGGGCTGGAGGGAACAATGTACTGAATGCTCATGGTCATGAAGGAGTCCTCTTCCCATTAGTTCCTGTTCCTTTAAATGCCCTGAGACTGCTGTTCCTGCCTTCAGGTCGCCCAATATCTCCAACCTCTGTGCTACTTCCTTGTGATGCCTCCAATTCCGGCCAGTTGCTCCTGTGGATTTCCAGGAGTTCTACCTCCTTTCTACCTCCTGCCCAGTTAGAAAATCAACAAGCACCCTCAATGGTAAAAAGCTGCATGTGCACTGATTAACAGGAGCTACATAGCCAAGCACAATACCACCAGCTTGACTCCCTCTGTTTTCTTTTTTTTTTTTTTTCCCAGCAGATTGGTGACGGGGTCTGTATTCTTGACCAATCATTGCACTTCACAAAATACGTAGCAAAATGAGACCACTTCCTCTCTAAAAGAACTGGTGGAAATTATTCAGTTAGTTAAAAAGGTGTTGGACAATGCAACTGTATAACCTCAATTTTCTCTGGAAACAAGGCAAGAATAGGAATGCCATTATCTAGTACTGTTGGTTCTGAGCCTTTAATTTCAACCTTTAGTTCCAGCAACGGAGAGAGAATGGATGGGATCCAGGAAGACTTATGCCCACTTTGTAGTCATCAGATGTCTCATTCTGCTCTTGGTCATCTTTCTTTTGGTGTAATTTCCTTTCATTTTCTTCTCCCATGCTGTTGATGCTGAGAAATAGATGTTGTAATCCCTTAGTTTCCCATTACAATCTTTTTTCTCTTTTTATTAGGAGTTTAATATCCCAAGCTCCAGTCATTTTATTCCATTTTTCTGTTTTCCTCTCATTTCTTTTAACAGTCAATACTGTTTTTCCTCACCACCTCTTAGTCACATGAATGTGCTTCAGCTCATTCTTCAGTTTCTGTTCCCACTTCCTTACCTGCTCATTACGGTCAATTTGCCTAGCTAGACGCCTGTTCCTACCTTGCTCACTGATTGCTTATCAAATACGTTTTCTTTTCCCACTGTTTCTTTCACAACTTTAAGCAACCATTTTTTTTATCCAACTCCTTTTTTTTTTTTTCTTTTTTCTCCCAGTCTATGAACAGCTTAAGATCTTTTAATGGGACAGGGATTCGGTTACCTTAAAATGTACAGAGCCTTTATTCCTCCTTGTAGAATCTATCGGAGTAATCTGAAAAGCTTTACAAGTTACTGAAATATCTTTAATTTTTTTCATAAGAAAGAAATGTAACATGTGTCATACTGATAGCTCACACATCATGGATCAGGGCAATGTCTTCAATAGAGAAGCTAGACGTACTACCTTGGCAACCCCATTCAGAGTCTGCACTCTTCCTGACTTAACAGTATACCTCCCTTTCTGTTAAATAGGAGTGGTCCCATGCCACTGGATAAATTTACAATGCAGCAAAATTATTACAGTAAAATTAACTTATTTATTGCCAACAATGAAAGATGTTTTAGAGGTCAAAGAATGTCATTAACATTGAACTCATACCGCTGATGCTTTCAGTGCTTTCCAACTCAAGTCATTTTTCCAGAAATGAACTTAATTTTACATAGCAAATATTTATAAAGTGATACCATGCAAAGTCTCAGATACTATACTCAGATACACATTGTTAGTGTTTCACAGGGTAGTGAAATGGATTTTATGTGCTGCAAAAAAATGTACTTGATGTCATACAAAACTTAAGACAATTTTACAGTTTGTATAAAAGCAACTGCCAGGAATAGTTCTTTTTTACATTGCCATCAAAAGAAAATATTTTCATATTCAGCAAAGATCCAATAAGTATGCTAACCTTAATCATTTAACATTATCATAGCCTGCTAGACAGCCTGGAGAGGAACAATACTGTTATGATTTATAGTCAGGCCATTTATTAAAGTGTTAGTATGTTCAATAACACCCTTCCAATAAAATAATTTAATAGAAATCAAACATGTAAACTATTACTCTGACCCATGACTTCTTCCCCAGAGGTCCTCTACATGCAACAGTGATGCTCCATTAACAATGAATTTTAGTATTTTTATGTGTTTATCAGGCAACTATAAGATCCCCAGTATTTATGAGAAACAATCTTTTCCTAGAGGGTTTATACACACACAAGGAAGTGAATGTCTGAATTTGTCCCTCTATGGATTCCCAGATCAACTTGAGTAATTTGTAATTCAAAATCAGTGTCAAAGAGGGTGTGTAATTTCTTTTCCTCTCATACTGAAATGCACAAAAACAACAAAAAGACACATTCTACCAGTAAAGTACTGAAAGAAAAACTATTCTGAAATCCAGTTGCTGGGGGTACTGAGGTGATAAGATATTTTGGTTTCTTTTTGACTAGGCAAGTGCTCTGACTGTTACCTTGTTAACTAAAATTTCCTTCTGTGATCAAGTTACACCATAAAGTTTGCACAACTACATTTTCATTGGAGCCAGATCAGGCACCCCCAAAAATTCCAGCTTCTCTCTGTCTCAGACAGGCTCAAGTGGGATAAAAATGTCTAGATGCTCAGTCAGTAGGGTATTGTAAACTACATTTATGGAGACAGATTTTAGGTACCGAAATATTTTTTTCCGATACAGCCTCTGAACTATTGTTATATATGATTGAAATAAACCACAGCTGGCTATCCAACACCTAAAGAAATTGTGGTTCTAGTCTAGAGTGAGCCGACTGAACAACTAGGAAGCTTTCCTGCAGATTTCTCTGGATAGAGGCCTCTGAAGGGTTCTGTCACTTGTGCCAAATGCTTTTAGTTGTTTGTTGCAGAATGCAAGCTGCTGATAAATGATTCTTGAGCTCTTCAGTAGGTCTTCAAAGTTTAGATTATTTTGTATTGTAGTTCATTGCACTTGCCTGCATTCATCACATGGCAAGTTAAAATTCATAAACAATCTGCCTACTTTCTTTCAAACAATGACTAATACTATAATTGTGTTTATTAGATGTATTGTTTTGAAGAACACTAAGTTCATGTACACAATATTAATGAGAATATTGGAAAACATCTTTTACAGAATCATGAAGAAAAATTATATTCCTTGGTTACAATATCTAGACATTTCTTGATTCTTCACAGATGATGTGCAATAAAACCACAAAGGTGCTTCTAGTTAGTGGTATCTGGTAAAAATCTAGCAAGTATGCTTATCATGGTACCATATTCTGCAGGAAAACATGGAGATGAATAACACTTGGATCTGTTAAATCATAGCAAAACCAATCTACCTCAAAGTAGTCCCATTTCTTTCTAACCAAATTCTTGTTGTGTAAGTAGTTTCCCTAAATGCCACCTAAACATAGACTGCATCACTGATGGTAGATTTTCTCTGTCTTGTGTAGTTCTGAAACATTTGCTTCCATTTGCCTCTCTAATTTTTTTAATGCCCTTCACGATGCTGTGGATTAATTTATGCCTTATTGCCCAAAGAATTTAGACTGCATGTATTAAAGTTGTTCAGTAAGTTTTTGATTACTTTTATTGCTTTATTTATTCTGTATTTGGCATAAGAAATTATTTTCAAAAAGACATAATGATTTTAGATGCATGTATTGCTTTGGTACCAACTTGAGAGGCTTTCTCTGGGCATGAATCCAGCCTCTTGGAGGTTATTCAACTGATGTCCAGAAACTAAAAAAATCGCAGTCATCCTCATATCCTGGAAAAATCCAGGATTACTCAGTAATCTTCAGCATCTATTAAAAACTTATTGTAGCTGTAGTGCACATGAGCATCTGATCAGAAACTATGAGACTGAAAGATGAATAACAAAACACTACTAAAATGAAAATGACTAGAAAATTTTTACTTTTTTTTGCCCCTCTCTCTCTAGTCTTGGGAGTTTAGGAAGAATGTCTAATAAACTACATATTCAACTCAGGTTTCCTTTGTGTGATTTTTCCATGTGGTTAGAGTATGCCAGTGCAGGAAATACCACCCTAATGACAGTAAGTTTAAAGGGTGAAATAGTAATGATTTTTAAATGTCAAGGTACAGTACAACTGGTCAACAGAAAAGCAATTGCAGCTGTGATACAGCTAAAAGAAGAAAAATATTTAATGCTACAGTAGTCTTTGTGTAGGCTTTTAAAGGTGGTAGTTAGCAAGGAGAAGAGTTTTGTTGCTTTTACACGATGTACAATAGCAATTATAATCCATTCTTAATATCATTCTTAATATAGCATCTTGAAAGTGAAAATAAATGAAGCTATACTTCTGCAATATATTTTGATGTTCACTGGAGTTGCTAATAACATCAAAACCATTTTTTACATATTTTTATCCCTTTGGAAAACAGGGGACATTAAACTGGGTATTGCATTAAACTCTGATATTTCTAAACTCATTTCAGGAATCTTTCCATCTGATTGCTTTGCAGCTTGTAACATAGCCTAGCAGTATTTAGGTACAGCTTAAGAATGGCAAGCAGACATTGCAATTGTTATGTGGCTTTTTTGTCAGGTTTTTTTTTTTTTTTCTTTAAGAGCTTTGAATCCCTTTTAAAAAAAAAAAAAAAAAAAAATCAGGATAATGAGTGCACTCCCATTTATTTTAGTGGCATTATAAACAATTTTTCTTTGATAATATTTGGGATTCCTACTCATGGATGTCTTCCTAGAACTTACTCCAGCTGGTTTTCAGTGTGCACGAAGTTGAATTTGCTCTTTTTAGAGACTAGTCTTAATGAAGGAAGAATTTTTTTTTTATTTATTGTCCTTATCATGCCTAACAAACTGACAGTTGCCACAATGCTGCTCGTCATACATTTGTCTCCTTTCTTTTCTAGCTATTTAAGAGGTTTTGCCTCAAAGATACTCCAAAGTTTTACTAGCAAAGCTTAGGTTCTTTTTCACAGAATCACAGAATGTTAGGGATTGGAAGGGACCTCAAAAGATCCTCTAGTCCAATCCGCCTGCCAGAGCAGAAACACTTAGATGAGGCTACACAGGAAGGTGTTTTCTCAAAGCTTGTGTGTATATTTAAAGATTTGACATAGTAATATAACTACAAGTGGTAATAAAAATACAGAGTTACAGATTAGAACAAATTGTATTTTGTGTTTCATATTTCAACTCAAACTCATTGAGGTAATCTCTGCATGTTCATAGATTAACTTTTGTTGAACAAACAGTTATGAATCATTGGCTCTGGCACCAAGTTTAATAGACCTGGACTGGCACCAACAACAATGACCTACACTGCTTTTCAAAATAAACTTTAATCTTCCGGTAGATCCTTACTAGTTTTTCTCTAAGTTTCCACCAATGTCAGGATTAACTAGTCAATATGTGGCAGTCTAAATCCCATGTAGGCTTCAAAACCAGGTCAAAAGTAAGCTGGCCCAACTATATGCTGAGCTGCAATGACTACACTGCTAGTTGCACTCCAGTTAATCAGCTGACAGATAACACAGGCATCTCATGCAGAAGTCAGCTATGCAAGCGGACTCTGTAAAATGAGTTGGCTTGCATCAGTTAAGTATTATAATAACTGTTGTAACCATACAACAAAAGCAAATTCAGTTAAGTTTCCATTTTTTAAGATGTAAAAGAATTCAAAATAATTCTGTTGTCCCTCTATTCAGCTTTTGGTGGAATATAAATATTGTGCAATCTGTTACTCCAGAGAAATGTGCTTAAAATTCCTGTGCTGAATTTAGGTAATATGACCCAGAGGGGCTGGAGGAGGTGGCTCACATACACACACACACACACACGACTCCCTTTTCCCTAGTGGCTCAAGCATTCTGATTGAGGGTGCCTTTAAGCTTTTCTACTAGATTTCCTCCTACCATAAGCACTACTTGCCTGTTCAGATGGACTGGATTTAATTTAGTGTTATTTTTCACAAAACATTCACACTTAGTTATTCAAGCATCTGACTCCTGCAGAACTCTGAACAGATTGCCTGCTATCTTTAGGACTTTTCAACCTAGCTCAGTACTAAAGAGAAAATGTAAACTTATCTATTGGAGTTGCTATGATACAAGTTAAAGCTTTCATCCCTTAGTTTTACTATACCCTCTGTAATTTCTCAAGAACCGGAAGTCAGAATTCTGACTTCTATATTGGACAGATGATTTGGGTCTGCTGATATATTTTAAACTATATCTTATGTCCAAAAGTACATCATCCAGCTTCAGCAACTTTATTTTAAAAATCTGTTATATTTAACCATCGAAGGACTAGTCATTTGCAAACTTACTCAGGGTGCACCCAATACCCTCATCCACATAGCTGATAAAGACATTAAACAGAAATGGCCACAATACTGAGCCCTAGGGAACACCACTTGTGACTGGCTGCCAGCTGGATTTAACTCCATCCACTACAACTCTTTCGGCCTGGCCAGCCAGCCAGTTTTTCATCCAGCAAAGAGTGTGCCTGTCCAAGGTACGAGCAGCCAGTTTCTCCAGGAGAATGCCGTGGGAAACAGTGTCAAAGGCTTTACTAAAGTCCAGGTAAACAACATCCACAGCCTTTTCCTCATCCACTAAGTGGATCACCTTTTCATAATATGAGATCAGGTTAGTCAAACAGGACCTGCCTTTTATAAACCCATGCTGACGGGACCTGATTGCCTGGTTGACCTGTATGTGCCATGTGATCACACTCAAGATGATCTGCTCCGTAACCTTTCCCAGAACTGAGGTCAGACTGGCAGGTCTGTTTCCTGAATCCTTCTTCTGGCCCTTCTAGTCGATGGGCATCACATTTGTTAACCTTCGGTCAACTTGGACCTCCCTGATTAGCCAGAACCACTGATAAATGATGGAAAGTGGCCTGGTGAGCACCTCTGCCAGCTCCCTCATAACCCTGGGGTGGATCTCATCCAGCTCTGTAGACTTGTATGTGTCTATGTGCTGTAGCAAGTCACTAACCTTTTCCCCTTGTTTTTTGGGGGGCTTCATTCTGCTTTCTGTGCCTGTCTTCCATCTCAGAGCGCTGGGTACCCTGAGAACAACTGGTCTCATAGAGTAAGGCAAAGAAGGCATTAAGTACCACTAGATGATGGAGATTCTCCTTAACCTTCCTTTTGTTGCTAATATATTTATAGAAACATTTTGTTGTCTTTGATGGCAGTAGCCAGATTAAGTTCTAGTTGGGCGTTAGCCCTTCTAATTTTCTCCCTGCAGAACCTCATGACAACCTTGTAGTCCTCCTGTGCTGTCTGCTCCTTCTTCCAAAGGTTATAAAATCTGCTGGTGTTTTTGTTTGTTTGTTTGTTTGTTTTTTGTTTTTTTTTTTTTTTGTTTGTTTGTTTGTGTTTTTTTTTTTTCTTGAGTTCAAGCCAAACCTTTTTGGTTAGCCAGGCAGGCTGAACAGCATTAAACAGCTTGTAGCAGAAAGGTGTGCTGAGGAGCTAGGATTTGAAGAAGTTGTGACATCACTGATGTCATGAAAATAATTTCTTTGCCTATTCTGAATATACAGTGTGGACAGCTGACACCTTGGAGGTTTGCAAGCCAGGAATAAAGATAAAAGATATAGAGACACAAATAAGCTCCGTGTAGGAAACCTGATTAGTATCTGCTAGAAAACTCTAACACAGTCAAAGTTTCATCAGAAGTAATTCTGGTATCCACTGATTTTGAGATTCCAGTATTTCACGGACTCCTTTAATTTCATGTGATGAAAACACTGCATATTCCCAGCACTATGTGTTTTCTACTGAGTGCCATTCATGAAATGGAAACCCTTCCTCAGCACTTTTTATCTTCAGAAATAACCTCCCAAATTTAGACATATATTGCTACTAAAATAATCTTGTTCCACATCTCTCCTATAAATTTATGGAAAAAGTTCTCAAATTTTTGGGTATACCAAAACATCTAGAAGTTTTCTTCTCTGTAGGAAAATTAGAGCACAGTAACATTCTCTGGATAATGTGTAACCAAGTGGAGCAACAGTTGGATGAAGTGGCTTCCTGTTGAATGGAAAGAATTTAAATCAGAATTTGTAAAATATAGTGTAGTGTTGGACAAGCTCAGAGGAATGAAAGCAAGCCAAATACAAGCCAAAAGATGTATATTTTCACATGTTTCTGGAAGACAATATCCTGATTTTACAACTTTTCTGTAGGAAATTATTTCCTCCAGTCCAAGATGACCCATATGCATATGGTTCAGTGCTAGAGGAAGTCTGTCAAAGGTCACTTCAGATGAAAAAAATAGATGAAACAAAGAGACACTACATTGGAAGAAAACAATATTCCATAGTTCTCCTAAATTTTGGTCCAGTCATACTATTCTGCAAAAAAGATTACAATAGTAATGAGAACCTTCCAAATATAGAAAATTGTCACTGCATGTTCTGTTCTACAAAATGCATAATAAAATACAAGTGAGATATTGAGGCAGATTCAAAATGTGTTAAAGAGTTTAGACAAGTTAAAAACAGAAAACGATATGTTTTGAAGAAATAAGACGTGCAAAGTAAAATCTGATTTTTCCTGTAAATTCTTACATTTTTTGCAATTCCTTTACACATGATTTTTTTTTTTTCTTTATTTCTGGCTGCACATGGTCTGAATATCTTGTTTGAGATATAAACATAAATGTGCATCTAAGTCTATGATATGCCAGGAGAATTATCCAATTGCATATGACTACGTAAGTCAGAAGTAAGGATTGCATAATAACAAATGATACACTGGTATGGAGTTAATTTTAAGAAGTAACATTTTGATTGGTAGCTCACTCACTTAAGAGTTCTGCTCATTTAGCATTAATAAATCAATAATTTTCTCCCATCTTTTCTTTAGTTTTGGAGACTACTTTACAGATGTGGAAAACAACTCAGGTGTGAATAGAACTTGGTGTGAACGTGAAGGACAGACATAAACAGGCACAAAATTAGAATTATCATGAATATGAGTTACACCTTTCAGTTTTTAAAAAATCATAGATACACTTTTAAACTCTGATAGCGGTAAGAATTATCCATTCCTGATGCAGGACTCATTCTAATGAAAGCAGCTGAAGTAACTGAAAATAAGAAGCCCCCTCCCCAAAACAGAGTATGTGGTAGAAACTGTTGTGTGATGTATAGGTAATAGACAGCTGGAACAGCCAAAAGTAGAAAAGATCCATGAAAAGCTGTACACATGTATATATTTATTTATATTAACATTTTATGTGTTTTGATGGTTTAAGATAGACGAATCAGGTAGATGCCTAGAAATATCAGACTTTAGCTGGTTTGAAAGCAGATTTATTTGAGTTAATAGAAGTTTTCTATGAAATGACAAATGCTATATTTATAGCGAAAGAGTGGTTTCTCCTGAAAATCAGCTGTAGTCACAAATCTTTTAACTGTATCTTTAATAATTTTCCATATCTTCTTAAAAGTGATGTAAGTTATTAAACCTCTTTTTTTAAATTTTTTTTTTATTATTTATTTTTTTTTAAATCGGTAGATTAGTTTGTCAAAATGACTCAACTTTTTATTAATAAACATTTTCTTTCCTTTGAAATCTTGGCAACTTTTAGTTCATTTTCTCTTGAGAATACTTTATGAAAATACAGAGATCTGAGTCTGTGTCTGGGATAAATGTTCTTATTTTTATGTAGAGATGATGAAACTTAAATTTAATACAGCATGATAGTTTCTGGCAACTGAGAAACATCACTGTGAGTTGTCTGAAGCAACAGTGTATTTTCTTTAGTCATTTGCACAAGCTGTGTTATTTTCTTCTTTGGCCATTCTGTTTGACTTGTCAAAAGCAGATATATCTATTTTCTTTATGAATACCCTACATTGTAACCTCTCACCAGACACAGTAAATGAAGTTAATTTCCTACAGTGGCCAGATTATATATCTTTTTTATCATTTGTTGAAGTCAAGCTGTACTCTTGGATTAGACAATTTAGGATCTTCATGTGAGACAAAGGAGTGGCTCATAACATTTGTCATATAAGAACTGATCTAGCAAAGTATTTGTGCTGTGATAAACTTCAGTCATGTTAGTAATTTTAAGAATTTCACAGAGAAAATTTGTGTATTTGAATGTAAGGGTCACCTGGACCATGGCCGTAAATATAAATGGCTTCATAAACTAATAAAATATTATGCTGTTGTACATGGAGTTACATTTTTTCATAATAAATAGGATTTAAAAATTCAAATTTTATTTCTTCTATCTCCCACACATACTCTATAACTGAAGGGAAATAATTCATACTCTAGTGTAAACATTTTGCAATCCTCCTTTTCACAGAATCACAGAATGTTAGGGATTGGAAGGGACCTTGAAAGATCACCTAGTCCAATCCCGCCGCCAGAGCAGGAACACCTAGAAGAGGTTACACAGGAAGGCGTCCAGGCAGGTTTTGAATGTCTCCAGGGAAGGAGACTCCACAACCTCCCTGGGCAGCCTGTTCCAGTGTTCTGTTACGCTCACTGAGAAGAAGTTCCTTCTCAAATTTAAGTGGAACCTCTTGTGTTCCAGTTTGAACCCATTACCCCTTGTCCTATCATTGGTTGTCACTGAGAAGAGCCTGGCTCTATCCTCGTGACACTCACCCTTTATATATTTGTAAACATTAATGAGGTCACCCCTCAGTCTCCTCTTCTCCAAGCTAGAGAGATCCAGCTACCTCAGCCCTTCCTCATAAGGGAGATGCTCCACTCCCTTAATCATCTTTGTTCACCTGCACTGGGCTCTCTCCAGCAGTTCCCTGTCCTTCTTGAACTGAGGGGCCCAGAACTGGACACAATATTCCAGATGTGGTCTCACCAGGGCAGAGTAGAGGGGAAGGAGAACCTCTCTGGACCTACTAACCACCCCCCTTCTAATACACCCCAGGATGCTATTGGCCTTCCTGGCCACAAGGGCACAGTGCTGGCACATGGTCATCCTGCTGTCCACCAGGACCCCCAGGTCCCTTTCCCCTATGCTGCTCTCTAATAGGTCATTCCCCAACTTATATTGGAACCTGGGGTTGTTCCTACCCGGATGCAATACTCTACACTTGCCCTTGTTATATTTCATTAAATTTTGCCTGCCCAGCTCTCCAACCTGTCCGGGTCTGGTAGGATGGCAGCACAGCCTTCTGGCCTGTCAGCCACTCCTCCGAGCTTTGTGTCATCAGCAAACTTGCTGAGAGTACGCTCTATTCCCTCATCCAAATCACTGATGAATATATTGAATAATACAGGCCCCAGTACTGACCCCTGAGGCACTCCACTGGATACAGGCCTCCAACTGGAGGGACTCAGCCCCATTGAGCACAACTCTCTGGCTTCTTCCCTTCAGCCAGTTCGCAGTCCACCTCACTACCCGTTCATCCAGACCAAACTCCCTCAATTTAGCTGTGAGGATGCTGTGGGAGACTACGTCAAATGCCTTACTCAGGTCAAGGTAGACCACGTCCACTGCTCTTCCATCATCCATCCATCTTGTTATGTCCTCATAAAAGTCGATGAGGTTGGTCAAGCACGACTTCCCCTTGGTGAAGCCATGTTGGCTGCCCCTAATGATCCTCTTATCCCTGATATGCCTTGAGATGGCACCAAGGATAAGTCGTTCCATCAGTTTCTCAGGGATGGAGGTGAGGCTGACCAATCTATAGTTACCCAGGTCCTCCTTCTTGCCCTTTCTGAAGACTGGAGTAACATTTGCTTTCCTCCAGTCCTCAGGCACCTCTACCATTTCCCAAGATTTGGCAAAGATGACGGAGAGTAGCCCAGAAATAACCTCAGCCAACTCCCTCAGCACCCACAGGTGCATCCCATTCGGACCCATGGATTCATGGATGTCTAGATTGCCTACTTGCTCCCTAACCCACTCCTCGTCAACCAAGGCAAGCTCCTCCATTGTCCTGCCTTCCTCTGGGGCCTCAGCGGTACGAGGCTCCTCAGGACAGCCTCCAGCAGAGTAGACAGAGACAAAGAAGGCGTTCAGTAACTCTGCCTTCTCTGTATCTTCTGTCACCAGGGCACCCACCTCATTCATCAGTGGGCCTACATTGCCTCTGGTGTTAGTTTTATGTGCCACATATTGGAAAAAGCTCTTCCTGTTGTCCTTGACCCCTCTTGCAAGGTTTAATTCTAAGGAGGCCTTAGCTTTCCTAGTTGCCTCCCTACACCCTCTGACAACAGCCTTATATTCTCCCCAGGTGGCCAGCCCCTCCTTCCATGATCTATAAATTCTGCTCTTCCACATATCCAGCAGTTCCCTGTTTAACCATGCATGTCTCCTGGCTCCCTTCCTTGACTTCCTATGTGTCGGGATGCTCTGATCTTGTGCCCAGTAGAAACAGTTCTTGAACACTAACCAACTATCTTGGGCCCCGTTGCCTTCAAGCCCTAGCTCTAGCAATTGCCTGAAAAGGCCAGAGCTTGCCCTGCTGAAGTCCAGGGTTGCAATTCTGCTTGCTATCCTGTTCCTGCCACATGAGATCCTGAACTCCACCATCTAATGGTCACTGCAACCAAGGCAGCCCTCAACCTTTACCGCTTCAACCAGACTCTCCTTGTTAGTGAGGATGAAGTCCAGCAGTGCACCTCTTCTAGTCGGCTCCTCCACCCTTCGCATCAGAAAGTTATCATCAATGCACTGGAGGAACCTCCTAGACTGTGGCTGGCTGGCCAAGTAGTCCTTCCAACAAACATCAAGGAAGTTAAAATTCCCCACCACAACCAGGGCCTGTGATTGTGAGGCTGCTCTCAGCTGTCTGTAGAAGGCCTCATCAACTTCCTCACCCTGATCGGGTGGTCTATAATAGATGCCCACAATAGTATCACGCTTACCAGCCTGCCCTTAATTTTCATCCATAGACTCTCAACTCACTCCTCATCCGTGACTGGACAGTACTCATTACATTGTGGTTGCTCTCTCACATAAAGAGCAGCTCCACCACCAGACCTGGCTGGCTTGTCTTTCTTGAAAAGGACATAGCCATCCATGACTACATTCCAGTTATGTGTGCTATCCCACCGTGTCTCCGTAATTGCCACTAAGTCATAATCTCCTGCCCGAACACAGGTTTCTAACTCTTCCTGCTTATTCCCTATGCTGCATACATTGGTATACAGGCATTTCAGAGAGCAAGCTGAGCACACTGATTTCACCCTAGGGGTATGGGAGGCCTCCCAGCCTTCATAAACTCTAGAGTGATGCCCCACTGATGCAAGCCCAGCTGCAACCCCATCCCTCTTCAAGTCTAGTTTAAAGCTCTCCAAATGAGCCCTGCTAATTCCTGTCCCAGCATCCTTTTACCCCTGCGAGATAAACCTTTCCCATGTATCACTGTTTGGACTGGTGTCTTGTAAAACCAGCTGTTATCAAAGACCCAAAGCCCTGCCGGTAGCACCAGTCTTGTAGCCAATTGTTTACAGAATTAATTTTTCTATTCCATCCCATATCATCACCCAAAACTGGAAGGAGGGAAGAGAAAATCACTTGAGCCCCAGACTCTTACCATCTGTCCCAAGGCCTTGAAATCTTTTTTCATTCCCCTCAGACTGCAGGCTGCAACTTCCTCCCCATCTGTTTGGAATATCAGCAGTGGGCAGTAGTCTGTTGAGTGCACCAGGTTGGGGAGTGTCCTGGTGATGTCCCTGATCCGAGCTCCAGGTAGGACTACATACTTCCCTACAATGAGGGTCAACTCTGCAGATTGGGCCCTCCGTCCCTCTCAGAAGGGAATTACCTCCTACAATTACCCTTCTTTCTTTCTTATTTGAGGCAGTCTTGAGGCGTGGGGTCAACTGCCTCTATGTGACCTCGTAGGTGGGCCTTGCACCACATCCTCACCTACTCCTCTTCAAGATCCAGGGCCTCAAACCTATTACAGAGGGGCACCTGGGGAAGCAAAGCAGGTAGGGAGGGGGGTTTCCCACAGCCCTGAACTGGAACTAGCTTCCAGTCCTTGTTATCTTTTCTGTCCCCTACCTTTGCCCAACAACGACAGGGCAGGGGCTGTCTCAGGTCTTCTCCCTTTGCCTGACAGGACAAGGGGTTCATCACCTTTTGGGGAGTATCCCCCTGGAGCCACTCTGAGTGGCACACCAGGGAGTTACTCCACCAGTCGATTTCCTTTTCACACTCCCTGATGGCCCTCAGCATCTCAATCTCCTTCTTAAGCTTTGCAAGCATGCTGAGCAGATCTTGCACCTGCTCACACCTCACACAGGTGGGATGCTGGCCATCCTCACCTGGCAGCAGCAGGCTCTGGCACTCCCTGCAGCCAGAAACCTAAATAGCCACAGTTGGGGCAGACTGTCTGATTTGCTACAGTCTTCTTCAGACAAGCTTGCTTTCTGATCGAGACCATGGTTGGCAACAGGATGAGACAGTGGCAATAGGTGAGAGAGTCTAACTAGCAATAGATGACAACCTCTACATCCTAGTGCACAAGTTACTGCACCCACTGCTGCAGCAGAGTGTGGGTGCTACTAACCCGTGTCACAAGCCGATTGCCCCTTCCAGTACCTGGTGGGCAGCGATGCATCACTGTCCTCCTGGAAGCTTTTTCAAGATGAGGGGCGGGGGTATGATCACCCTTGCCGTGGTAAAGCCCACTCCACATCAGCGGCTCTCTCAGGGGCTGCCAGGAGCTTTTGGGTCTCTCGAGCACGAAAGTACCTGATTGAGAGAAAAAAAAAACAAAACCAAAAAAAGGCTTCTCTGAACCTCGAAGATTTTGCTTAATCAGGACCCGCCGAGCTGCATCCGATCAGCTGATCTCAGGAACTTTCACTCTGGAAGACTCCAACATAATTTCATGAAAGCAATAATGTAATGTAGATAGTTCTGTGGTGTCATTATGGACTGTGATAGCTTTATTAAAAAAAAATCAGGAAATTTCCTGTCTATATGTTGAGGTAAAAAGCAAATGTAGTAGCTAACACAGAACAAACAAATAACAAAGTGAAACCAATAAAGAAAACCACACTTATTTTCAGTACAATATTTATCCAATATCTGTTTAACATTTTTTAGTCACTTCTCCCTTATAATAAATATTAATATTTTTTTTAAAAAAAAGCATAGAAAGTGAGCTAAAAGTCATTTTAATGATTTTTTTTTCCATTTGCACTCATGGACTCACAAATCAAAAATGTTTCTGCCACATCAATGATTTTCATATAAATTGTCAAAATCTTCTTCACACTTACAAACTTGATAAAAAGTCAAGAAAATTAACTAAAAATAAATTAAAACAATAATACTTTTAATCCTTTAAAGCTAAAAGAGCTTCACTTTTAAAGATATTTTCTAAAATGGCATTTTATTTTTTTCCGGTTCAAATATCAATTAGATGCTGTAATTTATTAAGAAACAAAAATATTGTGCCCTGAGCTGATATTAATAGAAAGACGTCCTAAATCTTCTTAAGAAACTAGTACCATGCTCATGTTTTGGTGTAAATTCAACATTGACTTTTACCTACTCTTCTTAGTTTCTTAGTTCAATGTTGTAATATTGAACATCTTGTAGTAATCAAAATAAAGACTATATTTGAACTTGTTTTCTATACATGAGAAGCATTATTTATCTGATTTTTTGGGGGGAGTCTTATGAGGAACACTTTCAGTCTATTTGACAATCTTTCTATTTACTTAAATAGGGTAATAGTAATAGTAATTCCTTAAATAGATATGTAAGTGAACTAAAGTGGTTTGAGGTCTGGTGGCTTGAATTGTAACACTTATTACTGAGAGAGCCATAGTGTCACTTGCCATGGAACAAAAAAAAAACAAACCAAACAACTGCTGACAGTCTGTTTGTCATAGCAAATTGTTGCATTTTGTACTTCATCTGCCTCTTTGACCTCAAAAATCCATATTAGTGGCTTTCAAGGGGCACACTGCAACAACTACCAACTGATGTTTGGGGGTTTTCAGGCAACGTTGCATTTTAGCGGAACAATGCCAAAAACATAAAGGGGTTTGTTCTCCTACAATGTGATCATTACTACTTGGTGACAGAATAGAATAGAATAGAATAGAATAGAATAGAATAGAATAGAATAGAATAGAATAGAATAGAATAGAATAGAATAGAATAGAATAGAATAGAATAGAATAGAATAGAATAGAATAGAATAATTTCAGTTGGAAGTGACCTACAATGACCATCTAGTCCAACTGCCTGACCGATGCATGCCTGACCAAAACTTAAAATGTGGTATTTATGACATCTTATAGATTTCCGGCTGCTTAACTTAGAGCTTTTGAAACACCAGCTCTATCTATACTTTTAGACACTTCGAATCCAGATTTTATTAAAAACATTGAAGTGGCTTTGTGACTTGTGAGATTTTTTTAATTTCACCTCTAGAATTTGTTTTAATATGTAAATTCCATAAACACTCCTGTCATTTATATGCAGGATAATCTAATTTTTATTACTTACATAGCATTTTAATTGCTCTATGTAATTCCTGATCACAGTTTCACAGAATAATAGCTAAAATGGATAAAGCAGTATTGTTAAAAATGTTTGCACGAGTAAGATCAGAAGAAAATAAAATGGACCTTCTGTGAAAGTTATATAAATAATCTATTGACACTGGGAATATATACTTTCATTGTCATACTCTATTAAAAATATGCTCCAACATTTTTCTAAATATGATTTGTGTTTGAACTACTCAAACTGGATATGTCTAGGTATTACATAGTGTGTTTGATGTTGATCTGGAAGAGGGTGTATAATCTAAAAGTTTGTCTGTTTTCGTTGGGAACAGTGTTAACAGCTGGTGTTGTTTTTCTCACACTCAACTTCAAGCTACATTAGAGAAATAGGAAATCTGTTTTTAAATTTCATAAAAATAATTAAACTGTGAGCTAAATTCTGGATTTTCTGTCCTGGAAAATAAACTGACTGCAAATGGCAGTTGATTCTAGAATTTCCATACTGCAACTTATGTTACTAAATCATACACACTTCTCTGATCATTGAAAGTCTGACGTAGCTAAGTCCAGTAAAATATTCAAGCATAATGAAAATAAAAGATACAATAAAATTATGTTTAATTATGTTCTTAGAAGTTCATTCTGAATGAGATGGAGGAAGAAGAAGAAGAAAATGGAGATCATATCTTTGTGTAAGAGACTTTAGTGTGGCTCAGATTACTCCAGTGTTTTTTTGCTGATTTATACCAGCTGAAGTGCTGGCCTGCTAACTGAGTTTTCAAAAACACAGCTGGTTTATTCAGACCATGTAGTTTTCTTCATTCATCCAATTTTAGCTCTATTATGTTTATGATATTCTGAATTCTGTGGAGTTTTTCAAATTTCAGTTTTCAATTTAGATTTCACACCAGATAAATGCAAAATCCATTATGGCAAGGAAAATTCTGGTAATAATTACTGTAAGTCTGGTCCGTTATGGTGAAATTTACAATACATCATAATTATTCATTTAAAACTTATATATCGTTCCAGGAACAATGTACCAAATGAACACATATGGGCAATCTCATTAGAGGTCACATAATTTTTGTTATTTAGCATGTATATATGACTTTCTGTGATGTCCCAGTGGCTCTTGGAGATAAGAAATCAGTTACAATATCATATAATGGTAATTTTTACTCAAAAGTATATAAAACAAGAATCAGTTTCTGAACTCTGTATAAATATATTTATATTTACAGTATATATTATTAATTTGATTTTTATAAACCAGTGGAAGTCTGCAATTACCGTAAGTGATACCAAAATTTCACCCCAGTGTCAAAGACTTATCAGGAAACCTGATATATATCTCTGTGCCAGAATAAAATGCATTGGAGGATTTTGTGTGTTTAAAAGATCTATGTTGTTTGTTCAAGAATGATTGACTATGCTAAATAAATAATATTTATTTATGTATGACAAGGTAATCTTGTTCATATCCTCAGGCTAATGAAAGCCAAGTTAAGAATACATAAGTAATTATGCACACAGCATGAAGGAATTTGAAGGTCATTGGCATCTATTTGAGCATTGTTCAGTAGCCCTGAAATATCAGTTCCCAGGCCAAATTGTTTCATCAAACTTCTCATTCCTTAATACACAGTTTAGTTATCATATTCCTACTTTTTTTACTCCTTTTCTCTGGCTAAAACTGTGATGTCAACCCCATCTCATTATAATATTTAGCAGCAAGCTTTTTTGTTGTCTTCTACATTGATTTCATTCACGTTGGCAGTATGTTTGAAGTCACCCTCTTTTACAGACTACTTACAGACTATCCACTTTCTATTAGGTTTCTCCTGCTAGGTATTGATTTAAAAAAAATTATAGGATTTATTGAACTGGTATAATTAATACACAGTGACAGAGTAGAAGGAGGAACAAAGTGGAAGAGCAAAAGAAAAGGAGGTAAAGAAAGAAGTGACAAAAAAGTGCTCAGATTGGGGCAAGTAATTAGATCACTGCAAGGATATGTATACAGAGATGTAGGAAATAAGACAATGAAAGAAGGAGTGAAGACTATGAAAGAAGGACCTGGAAGCTATAAAATGTGCAGACAAGATCAGCTGAAAACACCTAGTAAAGATAAGCTCAAGTATGAATAAATTATGTGGAATTGATCCAATTGTGGAAATCAAATTAAAATAAAAAGAGTAAAATTGTACATTTTGGACAGAACGGCATTTTTGAAAGTTGGATACATGAAGGAAATGGAAAAAGAAAAGGCATCAATACTTGAGGATTTTTCATTCCACAGACATCAGCTCCTGGGGCAGTGTACTTAAAATTGACATGGAATGGAGAGTAGCGAATAAGCAAAATGCTTGCTGTTGAAATTATGGATTGAAGAGCAGTAAAAAGGCAGATAAAATTTAAATAATTAAATGTAAATCAGTACACATTTAAAAAAATCATATTCATTGTCAGGAGAAAAATCTTGAAGCTATGACAGAGAATTTCATGGAACCATCAGGTCAGAGCTCTGGAGCAGTCACAAAAAAACTAATAAAAACGTAAAAAGTAAGTAGAGAGTAGATCATTCCCTGTGTATTGCAATACAAGACCAAGGAATATTGATAAAAATTTTCAGGCAGCAGGGCACTTTTTCACATATCAATACATCTGGAATGCCAAAAGCTTGTGGAGGTTCAAAAAGCAGAAATGCATTAATAAAAGAATACTGAATAAGGAATCTGACAGAATAGATTTGACCCAGTTTGTGTTCTATGGTGAGGTGTTTTACTGGAGAAGTTCAGTTAAACTGCTGCAAGAGCTGAACTGTCATGGGGTCTGCTTGGGCCCTGTGCTGAAGACCAATCAGTAGTTCTTTATTATGCTTACCTGATTTCCTTTTTCTACTCTACCCTATTGAAATGGCCACTAGGCCAGAAGGAAGTCAAATTCTTCTCTGACACCTCTGATGCTTGAACTTTGTGGTGTAAATGTGGGAAAAAAATATAGTAGCAAACAGCTAAGTTAAGATTAGATCCATATTATCACGATAATGTGAAAGTTTTATGTCACACAGTAAGAAGGTTGCTGAACAGTTTATTCCAATTAAAGAGTTTTTAGTGAGTTAGAAGTCAAGTTAAAGTTTTTTTCAACTCTTTATCTCATACCACTTTTCAGTAGTTAAAGAAGTTATGTGGACAGTCCTGAGTTTTTTCATTTTTATATAGTTTGTCAGGCTCCCCGCAGTTCACTGTCACAAGCTGTACATGGTAGGACAATCCACAAGGAAGTTAGTCCTGTGTCTAAGTAGTAATTTTTACTCAAAATTGATTCATGATGGTAAGAAATATTGTGTCAGTCTCTAAATATTTCTGAAATAATACTCTTCAATCTTCAGTCTGTTACTTCAGCTGCTTAAACAATTTAAACTAACTGAAGAGCTCATCTTTGTCTTGCAGTGTAAGTGCAGCTTATTGCCATGAATCATGTCTAAAACTGTTTTGGAACATATTCTTATTTTCCACCAAAGAAAATGTCATTTTGGCAAAAATAAAACCTTTTGAAAGAATATTTTCATTGGAAAAGTGTTTCTTAGATCCAGACTACAATTTCTAGCCAAATCTCTGGAAAAATAGACCCAGCTTACAGTTCCTAATTGTCCATAAGACTCTGTTGAGGTTGGTAAAACACTGGGTTCCTGCACTATGATAAACGCTACAAACACTGGGGTTGCTACTATTGGGAAATGTCTTTTCTGTCTTGTCATGCTTTGCCATGTTGTATAAATAATTAACTGTTTATTGGCCCAGAGTACTGCAGTAATATGGGACAATGGCTAGGAGGTTCATTGGTCTGCTAATTTATGTGAAATTTAGTTTCATATCCCCTCACACCATTTTCTTGTATTATTCTGTTTCTGGAATTCACTGAGGATGATTCTTAGACATGTTTAGAAACAAAATTAAATTAATGTATTTAAGTGGTTCAGCAATTTTCTGAACACTTTGTGAACATAGCAGAATATTCCTGCTAACAGCAAATTCGGAAATGGATGAACTTTGAAATACAGCTACTTGCTATTCATTTTTCCTAGTAGATGTGACTGATCACCTGAATCTCAAAGTGTTTTTTTTCTTCTTTCTGACACTGGCAGAAGCTCTTTAAGCACTAGAAATAGCATCCATACCTCTCACCGAATTGTCATGGTGTATTCATTCTACCTTTCATTAATATATGGGCATGCCAGACACGCTGAAAATATTTATCAGTAATCTTCCAAGTACTTAGGAATGTAATAAAATACCTGCAGATTGATTTTTTTCTTCAGAAATATGTGAATGGGAAATGTTTGTATTATTCAAACAGTTCCATCCATTTCCAGAAAAAAAAGCTCTGCTTTCTTAACCAGTCATAGATCAAGAAGAATGTTTGACTGTTGCTACTACATAGACAGTAAAAAAGCCACTAAATGTCAACAGAGAATTTTGAACTGCAGTGTCCAGGTATTTTCCCCAGACAAAGGAAGTGGTCTTTTTAATGTCAGAGCTTTTCTGGGTAGCACTGATTCAAGTACCAGTGTCAGCTACATTCTCACTGTCATCCACCATGTGAATCTCCATAAAGCAAAGTGAACAGCACTGAAGGAAGGTCTTGAGTCTGTAAAATCATCACTTTTATTTATGCAGCTATACATTAACAGAATCAGAAAATTCAGACTTAACTAAAGCTTGTTGGGAAACGAGTTTTCTGTTATTTTACATTAGTGAGAACACAATTTCCACTTTGTAGAAGAAACAGCTAAATCAAACTTTTCTCATGCAATTTCTGTTTAGTATTTGGTAGAAAATAGAGTTGACTCTTTTTTTTTTTTTTTTTTTTTCTTCCTCGAGATGCTGGGCTTTCTAGTAAACCTATTTATCTTTTGATTTACTGTGGTTTCTCTTGGAAAGTAATTTACCCTAAGATGAATTTTCTGAGGGCAGTGATTGGTACATGAAGGAGAATGGAAAAAGAGAAAATTAAACTACATTTTTTATCAGTGTGTACAATAGCATTTATACACAAAAATACTTTGTAATTTTTCCAGAATATATTTATTTTTAACAAAATAAAGATTTTGTTTTTCAACAGCTCTAAGTTTCCATGGAGGAAAGATACATTAGGAAATAATTTTGGTATTGTCAAAATTTGTTTTCCATCAAAAAGAATGTTGAGAAAAATGTTAAATAATACTAGAATAAACTGAATTTTAATACTAGGAGAAACTGAAATTTTTCCAATAGTTGTTGCAGTCCTTTATCTTTAAAAAAGTGTCTTTTCAAAACATGAAAAGTAATTAGGATCCTCCGGTCCTTCAGTCAGTACTGTGCTTCATATCACAGGATTCAACAGGTTAATGAATTTCAACCAAGTAGCTGAACAGAAGTATTCTATATTTCTCCTAGATCTGTCTGTAAGGTATATCAGTAGAGTACCAGCTACTCTTCTGCAACATTTTTGGTAATTTCCTTGGTGAACTGTTGTCTATGAACCTTCAATTAAAAATGTTTCCTAATGATCACTTAGCCCAGTACACTCTCTCATAACACACTACACTCTCTCATAATTTTTAGTTCACTTAATTACCTTATTACAAACTTTTTATGCTAAACAGAAATGTTCAGTTTGGCCTTGATCCTGCTTCCTTTTGCTTTTATTTTGCCTAATATTTTCATAGTATGGAAAAAATCATAATAGGGAAATTTTAATACAGTCTTTAATACTTCCCTCTTGCTGGAATTTGAGTATTTCTATGAAAAATAAAATGATCATTTAAGATGAAGATATTTATGCCAGCTAAAACAAAACACACCGCTGCTGCAACAAGGAAAACTACTACATATAACTTGGAACCTATTCCTACAGATCCATGTCAGAACATTAATTTCAGTGTTTCTATTTATCTTCGCTGCTTACACTAGGAGACTTTTTGGTGAAGTGGACTCTAAGTAAACGCAGTGCACAGGATTAGCAATAAACTATAAAATTGCCATTGGTTTCACTGAGTGTAAAGTGGAACAAAAATCAAACTGACCACTGGTAGACCCTTTAGTGATAGGCCTTTTAGTGACTAGGTAGTTGGTCCTTATTTTGTAAGCTTTATTCAATTTGTGAATTCTATCAGTGCCAAGTAAATGATCAATATACATAATAATCTCTTCCATATGAATGTTTCTTCTACCGGCTTTCTTATCAAGGTCTCTGTTGAATTTTGTCCTTGGAGTGTCTCTAGTTCCAACTACCAAATCATAATTTAGAAATAATTATAGATAACACTTGGCAGTGTAGCAGAGTGGATTGCTGATATTTTCCAATGGGAAGGAGAAAAAGCAATGTATAAATATGTGAACAGTTCCATATAAAATTTTCCAAAAAAATAAACTTGTTGTCATGGTAACATTTTTCCATTGACAGAGAGGAAAGATGAGGATGAGAAACATGCAGAAAAAAGATATAAGACTTAAAGTAGGCACAAGAGAAATGTATGAATAACATGACCAGTGTATTTCAGACAGCTAATCAGGCAAATCGCCAGATTAATCTTTCTTTCTCTCTTTGTCCCTTAATGAAATCTCATTTGTTTCTGAGAGAAAATTGCGTTGTAAAACTCTTTCCCATCCAACTAGAAACAAAGCCAAGGGTGAATACAAAGCTTTAGACATGAAGTACACATGAAGAAAGGTTCCGTTTTAGGAATTCTAGCCAACATCCTCCTCGCCAACCTTTTCCCTTCAGTCTTGCTCTATGACTTTCGTCTTGTTTGGAAAGAAAAGTACATTTTGTGTTTTTTCTTTCTCTTCATACTGAGTCATACTGTTACCAAGCATCTGTTGCAGAAGTAAGGCACAGTTCTAACACTGAGAGATGTTTTTAACTTCTTGTTAGAATTTCTGATGGTAATGTGTGTAGAAAGGCTGTGAAATCGGTGAGTTTATGCCTTTCCAGTTTCACTGAGTTTCATTTCAGTGAAGTTTCACATAAACCTCAGAAGCTGAAAATCTATTATGTCATTACAGTGCACTTGCTAGTAAATAAGACCACACATTCTCACACTTGATACAAACATAACCAGTAAAGTGGACAAATACATGGTAATTTAAAACATGGTCAAAATTTAAAAGATTTGTATTAAAATGAGAATAAATTATTTCCCACTGGAGGAGCTGAGGAAGTTTACTTAATCTCTGGGGTTTTTTTTAAAGAAATGAAGAAAAGTTGGCATTATATGGATTTAAAAGGCCTTCTCCTCTACCTAACTACATAATGTACAATATAAGAAAGGCAGTCAGTGAAGTTGTTAAAGCTGTTGTTGAAGCGCTGGGCTGGGATTAAGCACATAGACTGAGGAGTTATCTGGTGTGGATTTGCTGTGAGACCTTGTTCAAGTGACACAGAGCCTTCAGTTAGATGTAACTTATTTTCTTCTGTTGACCTACACGTGTACTGAATAAGGCTGTGAATACTTTCACTTCAGATCCCAGTTTATAAAAAAGACAATGATAACATTTTTCTACAACAGGAGCTATTTCTAGTCCAAGTTCATAATTAACAGTATTCTGATATGGCTGTACCAGACCATACCAAACCAAATTCCACTCAGACCAGTTGTCCGTTTCTGACAAAAGCTAGTAATACACATCTAGAATCAATACAAAAACAATCTGATAGTTAGTGGTACCTTCCAGGAATATTTCTGTGTCCTGCAACAGTCTGCATCTCAAAGATTTAATGAGGCAGAGCTGATCTACTTGTGTATTTGGCTTTTAATTTTGTGGCGCTGAGGTGCCTGTGAATTTCAGTACAGAATCAGACTGAATTACTTATGACCAGAATAGGTAAGATACACGTAAAGAAACTTTCATACAATCAGAGCAGAGGTGGAAAATACTGTGGCTGAAGCATTCACCATGAGGCTGGTCTGAAATTGTAGATTTTGTTTTGGTGGTGAAACAAACAAAGAAACAAACAACAAACAAACAACAACAACAGCAATAAACAAAACCAAATAAAAAAAACACACACCAAAACCCCAAACCAACAACAACTTGTAGTGGAATAGAGACTATTCAAACAAACAGTATGTCTTACTTATGCATAGTTCAGCTGACCTCTGGACAACACTCTAGCTGTTCTAAATTCCATTCTAACTCTTCCTAGGCGATATATAAGGACATACATTTGACTTGCTTAATTAATGGCTGTAGTGTGTGCATGGGATTTTAAAGACCAAATGCTGCAGCGTCTACAGCTCAAAAGTCCAATGTCTTTGTGTGTGTAATTCTGTATTTTTAAAAGGAGATTAATAATGATACCTGCTTCAAAGGTATGTTGCAAGAGTGCGTACAATAAAGATGAAGAAGTGGGCAGACATTTCCTATCATGGGATACATAGATAAACTTTACCTCTACAGACTGATTTAAAATATTTGCTATAGTTGAATATGCACCAGACATATTCTATAAATGAGCGAGTGCAAAGAACAATTTAGAATAAAGAATTTGGTAGCTGTAATGAGCAGGAACAAGTCCATTCAACAAGTCCATTTCAGTTACTCTGCTGAAGATTACAAAAATGCATATATGTGCATATAACTGTGTATATTTGTCACATTTTGTGACTTACCTGGTAAGAGATGCCTAGAGGGGGTTGCATTTTCGATTGATGGTGCTAGTGATGTGTTAATCTGAGCAAAACTGCAGTGTTATTATTGTTAAAATAATGAAAAGTTGCAAACTGTTGACCTCCTCCAAACTCTCTTCTTGATTTTTTTCTTACTGTCAAAAAGCTCAAGAGAAATGCCAGAAACCAAGAATTCATAATCCTGTGCTCAAGTATTGCAAAGTGTAATGGTAGTGTTGGATCATGAATAAGACAGAAATAGAAGTTACATAAACAACACAGCTGACCTCTTTTTATCAGAGTTTACTTGAACCAATACTGTGCCTGAGAAAAGAACAGATAAAGTCGAAATATTACCAAAATAAAACTGCCATGAAACAAGGTTTCAGTTACAAGATACCTTGAAGATAGATGTATAGCTGGATTTTCACTCAGCTGGATTCCTCAAAAGCACTTTAGTGATAATGTGCACCACTTCAGGCACTTAACA
Source organism: Patagioenas fasciata (assembly GCF_037038585.1). Lineage (NCBI taxonomy): Eukaryota > Metazoa > Chordata > Aves > Columbiformes > Columbidae > Patagioenas > Patagioenas fasciata. Next base: position 38,013,423 of record NC_092523.1, read on the forward strand.
ACCCATTTAGGCAACACCAATATCACTAACTGCCACCTTTCTCTAAAGGCAGGTACATTCTCTTTGCATTTCACTTTCTGCCCATGAGTTTGTGCTCACAACATCAATTCTAATTCCAGCCCGCTGTCATCTTTGCTGAAGCTCAGTCCCAAAGGACTCCCAGCCTAAGCACCTTCTTCCTCAGCAGACTCAATTTCATAGGTATGAAAACAAATTAAAATTTCTCCAGGCATTGGTCGACTATTTTGACTTTTAGCCATACTGCAAGTCCAGTCTAGAGAGTCTTACAGTAAAAACACTTTCTGTAGGACAGATGACCTCAGCTGAAATTCCTGTGTCGAACTGGTAAAGTATGGATATGAAGCTATGCCCTGAGTATTTTAACTGGGCCATTTGTTACACAAGAGCTGTATGTTTCGTCTTATGGCTTCTGTTTTCAGTTCCCCTTCTGCCTGTAGAAATACCAACAAGGAAAAGAGGAATTTATCACCTTGATCCCAAGAAAGGAGTGTACAGGTTTAGGACTTCATCCTACTTCTAGGCCAGTTTAAGAAAATGTCCATTCAGATGGTTTTGATGATACTTCTTAATGCATCTAATGAGGCAGCTACTGATTTCACTACATGACAGATATTTGCATCAAAATTACTAGACAAATGTAGAAGTATTTCTGAACAACTTTACATGAAAATATTCAGATTCATATCTGTCTGGTTTGAAGATCAGACATCTTAGATCAAGTCTGAGGACAGACATGGGGAATTAGTAAGTGAATATGGGGACCCAGCAAGCAAAATGAACAAAGATTCAAAGCCCTTAGTTAGTTCCTTATAACATAGGAACTGAAACCATAATTAGCTATGGTGTGTTTTGATGGATGTTTCTCTTGAGGAATACTGAAAAAATAATGACCGTGTTTTCAAAAAGGAGTCATTTTTAAGTTATGTTAGTTAAAATACCATGGGAGTGGCTTGGGTGATTGAACAGAGGTGTCTGCTACCAACACCATTCTTGCTGTTGTCTATAAGGCCAGTCACCAATTAGCCATAGTCTCAGTATCAAATCTACTCACCTTTTATAAACACCAGTTTTCCAAAGTTAATGTCGGCTCTAATTAATTATGTGCCTATTTTTCCTTCAGTTACCCCAGTGCTCCTTCTCTCTCTTCTTGCCACTCCCCCTATCTGGAAGTATTCAAGTATTCCCCTTTGTTTTGCTCTCTGCTGTGATTGCAGTTTAATATTAATCAGGAAAGCTGAAACACTGTTCTCTAAAAATTCTGCACACTGTTAATTTAGTTCTTTCCTTCCCAGCCATACATTTAAATTTTCCTTTTTTTTTTTCTTTTTCTTTCTTAATGTTCTGTCCAGTGTCTTCCATAATGGAGCCTTCATTCATACGTAAATATTTTGGAGTTACAGTGGTAATAAATAACCAGTATATCTACCTATAGTGCTCTCAGGCATATTCTCTACTGTAATAAAGGTTTTTTTTTTTTTTGATACTGAAGGCTAATTTCATTAAGCATATTCTGGAACTGTTCTAAACATGGATTCCAGAGGTCAGACAGCAGCACCTAAAACAGACATTTGCCTTGCACCTAGCGAAGTTTGAACCCACTGAAATTGCACTTCCAGCAAAGTTCACTCTCTATGTGAACTTCTTTCTGTCTAGAGACTTCGATCTTAAATTTACCCTCTGTCCTTCAAAAGTGAAAAACAAACAAACAAACAAACAAACAAACAAAAACCCAAAGAAACAAAAATGCAACAATAACAACAAAAAAACCCAAACCAAACCGAAACACACCCCCCCCCCCCCCCCCCACACACACACAAAAGCACAAAAAAACCCACACCACCAACTCAAAACAGCTTCTCGGAGCATCTCTCAGAAAATGCCATTTATAGTTACTTCTTCTGGACTTTACACTTGAGATACAAACTATCTGGAGACAACTGTGAAAGGTTTTTCTGTTTAGGAAAGAATTATGGCTACAATGGTTCACAAACTCTAACATTGGCTGAAGCACTGAAAAAGTCTGGCTTTGAATGTACTACCCAGACAGAAAGCAAAAATTTAATTAAAAATGTCATGCTGAGTAAATAATTTAAATGCTTCATATTTCTGCCATTAACATTTATGTGATTTCTGGTATTGTCCCCTCCTAACAACATGCAGAATACCTCCTAGCACAGACTGAAGTTTAGTATGTCTGTGTTTCCCAGCTGATAACTGAATTCCATACTGGTGTACTGGTAAGAGTCAGATATGGATGTGACAGGAAATTATTTAGATGTCCTTGAAAAGATCTTTAGAAACAATTGGTGCTTTGGAAGGAGCATGGTAACAGGCTAAATTATAGGAAAGGACTCTTGTTTTATATGGGATAACTACGTATCCAGATATTTACTGATGCCAAGTAGAGCTGCATTTAAGGCAGCACTCCCTCACTTAAAATAATTTGCTAAATTCTGATGCCCAGCTCCTATAAGTGTTTCCCAAAGTGGAATAGAAAAGCTATCCTTTAAAGGAAAAATGAAAAACATTCATTTGTGTTGCTTGAAGGAGGATAGTGTGAAGAGCAAATAGGGCATACGGAGTCTCAAGTGCTGCTACATTTGCGATTTAAGGAAGCATTTAATTTTTTTGTTTGTTTGTGGTTGGTTTTTTGTTTATGTTGTTTGTTTGGGGTTTTTGTTTTTGTTTTGTTTTGTTTTTTGTTTTAGAAAAAAAGCATTGTTGGCTGTTGTGTTAACATCAAGACATAGTTTGAGCCTTACTTCTAATTTGTTATTAGGTAGGATACAAACATTATTCCAACACATGTCATATATTACATTGTTACAAATAACATAGACATAATGTTTTAATATTGTGTCACACATTACATAGATTCAGTAATATTTGCTAGAGTTAAATAAAACATTTATTTTCAGCCCAGTTTTTATTACTAATCCACAAGTAACGAGAAGACATGTTGGCTAATCTGAAGATCTCTGTTCCAGATTCAGGCACCTTTGGAAAAGGAATTATTTTAAATTTTTAGTTTAGCTGTACTTTCTGTAAACTGATTATTTTCTATAGAAAATGCTCATTGATTATCACAATGACTGAAAATCACACCTACACATAGCTGTTCTTTGTTGTACTTTTGAGTTTTAGGCTTGCCTTCTAAATCAGAGAAAATCAGTAATCCAAATAAAGCAAAATATAAAGGAAGAAACATGTTGACATCAAAATCTCTCTGCAAACAATTTTAGAGCAAATGCCTTACATTAGTTGATATTATCAACTATTTACTATGGACTTTATCCACAAAATCTCTCAGTATTTGCAGAAGCAAATTGGCTTCTGCAAAGTGCTGCCAAAGACTACTTATTGCAGTAGTTTGTTTGAAATTAAAAGCAGGAAATGAGATAAAAAACCTTTGAAACATTCCAAGTGCTAATACAAGTTTTATTTGTGAAATTTAGATTGCAAATCCTCATGAATGAGGGCTTTTTAAGTGAAGAAAATGGAAAAATATTTGAAGCTTGATTTTAAAATGTATAAATTCTGAATGTAATCATGTTTTGTCAATTTTCTCCACTAGAAATAGCATCAGTTGTTCCATGAGAAATGTTCCAACAACAAGGGCTTCATTTTGATTTTTCTTGAGCTTTACTATTTAACAAAGTAACAAATGTCTTGGTGGAAAACAAGGTATTTTTATGCAATAAAAAACCTAATATAATTTAAAAGAAAGTATGTTCTGAAGAGGTAATCATTGTTTCTTTTTCTACTTCAGCTCTTCCTCAAAGCTAAACATCTATGAAATACGAACAATGTTATTGTGTATCAAAAGTGTTTAAAAAAAATTCACTATAGCTAATTGCACAGGCTTTGTGCCATTGCAAGATCTTGACTTCATTATTATAAAGTGGCCTTTGAGCAAAGTCACAGAAATTCCATCCTTAGGATACAAAATTATAAGAACACTGGTAGAGCTGAACTATAAGTCCTGGGAAGATTTTTCTGGCTGTAATTTTTGGGATGTCTTGCTAAAAAGTGGGATTTTCTGGCTCTGAGAAAAGTTAGATGTCTGGAAGATAGCCCCTTCTGTACACAAAATATTGTTCTGAGATATCTAGTCCATTAACACTGTAATTCATACTTTCCTTAGGTTTTGTGGTAGTTAATTGGGAGTGACTTTGTTTAAAATAATTTCACAAGCAAACCAGAGGTTCTTTATTTCTGTCTCTCCGCCTGCCCCCAATTTAACTCTGATTCTGTAACACATTTCAGTATCCAGTGAGTCCAGCACTTACCATAGAGATAATCCCTCTTCACTGGATCTTTTATATCTAGTATCCAAAAATCACCTCTACATATATTCTTTTGCTATAGAATGGCTTCACTGTGTTTTGGAAGAGACATTCAAAAGCTCCCCTGAAAACTGGAGAACTTGTGACATTGTGCACCCAAGGAACCCCCCATACTTATGGAAAGTGCCTTATCAGTTTTCCTAGTCACAATAAGCATTAAAAGGTTGGTGAAAGCAAAAACAAGACTGAAAAAAAAAAGCAAAACCACAACAACAAAAAAACAACCCCCAAACCAAACATCAAAAACAACAACAACAAAAACCCACAAAAATCCCCAACAGATAGGAAAATAGAAGAATATACTTTCCTAAGAGTCAACTTGCACTCTCTGTAACTTTACCACTTGTTTGTAAGTAGGTGAATAGCAGTAGTATATCTCCTATTATATTCTATTATGTACACACATGCACTATGTGTTTTAAATACAGAGTATGTAGATTACTTTAGTATTTCAGACAGGTGTACATCCCTACTTGATAGTCACGTGTTTTGGAGTTTGACTGCAGTCATATTTTACAGGTGGATGTTCATCATATTGTGCTAAGTAATACTAAGCCTAAATTTATCACATTTTATGCAGAACAGCAAAATATAGTAAACAATATGAAAACTGATAAACAGAAAAAAAAATCTGATATCACAAATAAAATGAGCAAACAAGAAGTTGTAGACCCTCATTATTATAATTTCTACTAATGCCAATAAGGGCACAAGAACTACAGTACAGACACTATAGCCTATTTCCTGAGATAACAGCAATGTAAACAACCAGATATTTTTATGGCCTTGGGAAAAAAATGTAAATGTCAACTTCCCATTGAATGCTTGGCAAGAACTGCCAGTAGCAGTATCACTAGGGTTTTCAAAATGTATAGCTATCAAAAAATCTCAAAACATCCCCAAAATACTGTAACCTTAAGAATTTTCAATGATGGATTACAAATCCAGAATTAGACTTTTACTCTCGATCTGGTAACAACAGAAGTTAAAATGTGAATTGAATTGGGCTATTGGATGAAAAAAACCCACTTTGGAATCAGTTTTGAAAGGTACATGTTTACATGTGTCCATGTCATATTGTATCAAACAGTGAAAAAGACTGCAAGAACTGTGTACTTGCTTTTGTTTTAACAGATACCTTAAGCTCAGTCACTATATTATGCTAGAATTATTCTAACTTTTGCTTAAAGAAAATCCATCTTCCCAGGAGGATTTTCTTAGGTAGCAAACATCTTGTTTCTAAAGATAATTCTTCAGATTATTGTGTCAAATGCAGTCTTTTAATGGGTCAGAATAAAGACACATTTAAGACTTTCAAGACTTTATAGACCACCCTTGAAACTCTTAGAAAATGTTGATTGTCATCTTTATTTTCTATTAAAAATATTGGATTTGGGAATTACTGACATGTGGATTAAAGTAGTTGTGTCTTTCATTTCCAGAATAGATAAGTCTTACTGTTGGTTCATTGAAATAAAAGAAAGACTGTTTTAGGAACAATGACAATATTGACACCATTAAAATTAACTGCACTATTCAAAAATTGTCACAAGTTATAAAATTTAACCTGAAGGTTCTTAGACATTTGAAAATCACTACAGTCTTCAGTCTAAAAATAGGTCGTATGTGAAATATTATTTTACTCAATTTTCACAGACGAATTAAGTGTAGAATTAAGCTTATCTATATTTTTATCATATGAAAGGATACTAGTCTGTCTCAGTGAATGCACCACTGTCATCTTGGAATGCCTAACATATGGGAAATTATTCCTCATATCTAAATTTTCTGAGAGATGTGTCATAGAAGATTCACAATTCAGGGGAATTGGGATGTTGACTTATATTAGTAACTTTGACTTACTGACACATCAGAGTTCTGAGCACTGTAAAATCTACTGGAATACCACTTAGCTTTTTCTCATGGTCTTAATATATTTTATTGACACATACTATTTACATAAATAACAAAATAGCCCTAGCAGAATATTCAACATTTATCAGTACAGCTAATTGTTAAATTGAAGTAATCATTTTAAGCATGCACCTCTAGAAAAGACCAGATTTTTTTCTTAAATAATATTTTTTTCAGAAGTTTGTCCTTCTGGGAAATACTTTGCCAAAAATTACGAGTACACAGTTTTCACTGCACATGGAAACACTTAGTTTATGTATGTCAATCTCTGTAAATGAAGATTTTATTCCAGTTTTAAAAGTTATCTTTAGACATCATATCATATACTGTGTTAAGACAGCTAAAAAGGAGTGTGTACTTCTGTTTTAACAGATACCTTGAAATGGGTCATTATATTATGTCAGTCATAACAGAATTATTCTAACTTTTGCTTAAAGAAAATCTGTCTTCCCAGGAGGATTTTCTTACGTGGCAGGCATCTTGTTGTTTGTCTAGGGGAAGCTAATTCTTCAGATCATCTTGCCAAATCCAGTCTTTTCATGGGATAAGGAGACAGGCTGTCAAATTTTATAAATAAACTTCTGGATTATTTCTAGTTTCTGAATAAAAGCCAAATGGCAAAGCACTCAGTCATTAAAATGTTTTGAGAGAAAAATTAGGAGATACAGGAAGTCATTAAAGTCTCTGATAATTTTCAATGTCTGCAAAATTATCCCACCTGCTAAGACTGATATTCAAGAGTAAATTATTTAAAAACTTGTCAGTCTTCAATTAGAAAGACATTTGGTCAAGTCACTTCCCCGTGTGTATGAAATCTATTTTGCAAATTCGTTTAGTAAGCCTGAGTTTTAGGCATGTTTTATTTTACATGTGTATATATGTCATGTGAAAAATGAAGTGGATAACCTTTTGTAAATAACATGAGAGATTAAATCAATTTCTGAAGCAGACTGAGATTTGCAAGCAGGTCCGTGGCTGACTATGTGAGATATTAATCATATAACTGACGTGAAGCTCATGGAGCACTAATAGTCACAGTTTCAGAAATACCCATTTCACTTTCAGGAAAGTAGTAATTTTGATAAACCTTGTCCAGATCCAGAGTCTGATAAAATGCCATTAATATTAACAAAATCTCTCAGTTGACTCAACTGTTTGTGTTTCAGCTTGCTGAGTTAAAGCTTGCATCTACAGTATTAAAAATCAAGTCTGAGATGCAGTTTTACTCTATGAAACATTCTATTAGATTTTTTCATCACCATGTATATGCCCTAAAATAACAGAAGATGCTTGATTACCTTCAAGAAAATTTTGGTGAAAAGGAATCACTGAAATACTGTGCATTCTTATTCACTTTACATTACAGTTGGGTTTGAGGCAGTAACACAACATTTGGACTCCCCACAGTGCAGAATGGTTTTTAGCTGAAAAGACATGGCTGACACGGCTGACATTAAACCAGAACAGATCATGTTTCTAAGAAAAAGTTATTCTTTCTTAGACTAGGAAGACATCATCTTTCCAGCTCAAAAATACAAGGGAACTTTAGCACTATCTGGAAGTAATAATTTAGATTCTGCTTTCCTTCTATTTTTTTTTTTTTTTTTTTAATCTGTGATTTCATCTGTTGAAATTTTGATTGCTTTGGTACAATTGGGAGCAGGGTTTAACCTACATATCTGGTTTTTGGTTTCTTTTGTTTTTCTACATTGTTTAAATTTTGGCTAGTTTGTCATAAACAACAGGAAAAATCTAGGGAGTATTCATGCAGATAGGAATACTGAAAGTTTCATAAATCATGCAACTTCAGCCTGTATTTTAAATTTGTGTTAGTCCAGATATCCTTTCTCACTTGGATAGATTGTTCTCTTTCTACAAAGTTAAATTTAAAAATTATGGTAAGTAAAATAAACAATCATTATCTAAATAGCACAGACTATAATGAGATCTAGAGGTCCAAGAAATTATCTGTCATCAAATTACTGAAGATATTAAACATCTGTGTTAGTTATGCAAAGTTTATCAAAAAGCAGTCTCTAAATATAAAATGGAACAGGTCAGATTCAGGAGAATATGCTTGCTTCAGAGCAACATTTTGATTTGAAAATATTTGATCCTTAGAACTGTAGAATAGTTGTTCAGCTTATCCAAATTCACATTAGATTATCTCAGGACATTGTTAAATTGGCTTATCATAGAGATAGAATCAAATATCAGGTTCTGCTGTGAATACAATCTTTGGATTATCATCTAAGAGAAAACAGGCCTATCACAATTCACCATCTGAATAGCTCTTATGGTTTTTATTTAGTGTCAAGCAAACTATAGTCAGGGTAGATATTTTTCCATGATAGCCACTGAAAATGACAAAAATATAGATAAGTAACTAAACTTATGCAATGACCGTGTTCAAGATGTCAGAAATCTGATACAAGGAATTATTTTGAAGAACAAATTGAATTCAACAGCAACAAGTTTGAACATGCTTTGATCTTACATCCGTAAACGAATTTGGCAGTCATAAGGGTTTAAGTGTCATTGTCTTAACTTATCTGTGTTTGGAAATGATGAACAGTGATTTGCTTTAACTTTTTTGCTCTTTCGTGTTACTCATTTGCTCTTGAAATCAAGTGTTTACCTTTGTGAAACCGTCATTATGAAATATTTTCTGAATGCTCTTAAGAGGTAGCTCTTAAGTACTAAAAAAGTGGAAACTTCCTTTAAGTTTTCATAACCTAAAAATACTTCACATAGGAAATACTCATAAGCAATGGCAAAATGATGCACAGAAAAATTTTAAAGCCTACATCATCACTAAAAAGCTAAGATGTTTAGGCACATTGTCACAAAGGGAATTATGTACCTAGATAGTATTTAGATACCTAAGTAATTCTGAAGATTCAGATATGCTTTAGTGGAAATAAGTCATATGGCTGAAATTGTAGGAAGTTTTAAATTAAAAAATTAATATTTCATGGCATTTAAGTTTAATAAATAATATTTTATATTGCTTTGGGGGGTTTTGTTAAAATATTATGACATTTTTGGGTACTAACAAGCCACAAAGTATATCAGAGTTTAAACTAAATTAGTCCGTATCCTTTGGAAGTAAACTTAGACCTTTTTTTTTCCCATCATTCCTCCATCTCTTTTTACAGTTTATTAGTACACTGCATTCCTGATGTGTATTGAGCTGAAACAATTTTAGTGCTAGAGCTTACAGATCTTTCTACAACTCCAGAATGTTTCCTTTTCTCATGATGAAGAAATATATACTTACACATTTATCAAAGGCCACTCTGTTTTCCATCACTGCACTAGTTTAGCTGACTGTTCCCTTTTTATGCGTGGAGTGCACATTGCTCCTAGTGTCTGTTTTCCTTTTATCGTAAATCCCAGTCCCCACAGCATAGGAAGATATTTGTTCACATTAGTAATGTTTTTAAGTAGGAACATGAAGTTCAGATTCTGAAATATGTTTGAAAAGTCAGAGCTGTTTTTATTAGAAGGAATTCAAATTTCTTGTAACATTGACATGAAACATTGCACTCATTGTTATGGGAGAAGGTCAGTAGTTCAGATAGAATCTGTATTACAAACAGTTCCAAAAATGAAACTAAAGGAGTACCAATGATATAATTTTAAGCACCTTTCTCTATGCTCAGTTATATGTTATTCATAGAAGTGTGGTGGTCTTGCAGCAAAGAGACGAAGAAGACAGTGATTTATAGAACAGCCTTATCACAACATGTATTAAAAAGTGAAAGGAAAATTTAATCCTAGATTTCAAAGTCACTCCTCTTCATTTTGTCTGTTTTTAAGGAACTGTGTATAAGAGACAGAGGTTGCTAATGGAGGGGGTCCTACCAGTAGAGCATGGACATTTAATCTTACTGAAAAACATTCAAGTAGCACAGACAAAATTATGCCAGTGGATCCCAGCAACAAGAGAGTATGCAATATCAGCACAATGCTTGAGTTACAAACTTGATTTGATCATATTCTTAAATAAGAAAATGCATTAATTATGCCCTAATTGGCCTTTCTTCTTAAGGATACCAAACAACTGTAAAAGTCATAAGATCATCCTAATTCTTGGATGAACACAGAGTATTTGAATTCCTCATTCTAAAATGTTATATTTTATATGAAATGTTGAATATCTACACTAGATTAATGTTTTGTTTTCTATTTGCTAGGGAATTATTTTGAATTCACAAAATTATTTTTATTGCAGTGTGCTCTAGACAGGCAATTGCTCTAAAGTTTTGCCAATTTAGGGTGTTCATCATATATGATTATTTAATCTTGCCTGATAAAAACACCTCTGTCATAGACAGTGGTGAAACAAAGGACAAGATTTTCTAAGCAGTTGGAGCAAACATCTTCTGTGTGTTTATCTAACATTACAACATCATCACATATAATACATCACTGACTGGTCTCCGGGGGATGTGGAAGGCAATGATATTTTGCACTGTCAGTTTTCTGAGTACTGGCATATCATCTCCTCTCAGGAAAAATGGTCACATTGATTAGTTTTTTTGCCCAACAGTAAAATGATATTATAATTGATATCATGTTACAAAATAGTAATTATTTTTATGAGTGCTATATTTTACATTACATCAACAAACAAATTTTTACAGGCATGTAGTCGAGGTATATTAGTTGGAAAACATGACTAAGCTAATTTTAGCAGCAACTGAAGTCTTATTAATTACTACCAAGGACCAAGCTCTTGGATACCGTAAGTATGAGATTAATGCCTCTGTGTTCCAAGATTACTTTAAAGGGAAAGATTATCCCTCACATTCTTTAAAATTCCACTACAAAAATGTAAACCTATTAGCTGCTGCACAAGCATCGGTCAGCTGTAGGATCATGTTTTCCTTTCTGTATAGTAGTTGTTTAATTATTTTTCTGATAAAATACATTCATTGTAATTTGTCAGAATTTTAAATTATCAATATTTTTTGTCAAGTTGATAAAACAGGATGAAATGTAACTGAGAAGTATTCAGAATAGATAACTGTGACCCTAACCTGTCACTAGTAACTGGTTTTTGTCCTGAAATTGCTAAATGGATCTCACTACTAAACACTGATTGTTTGGATTTGCATGTGGCTTGGTACTCAGAGCTTCAGCAACACAGTTGTGAAGGTAGGACTAGATCCACAAAAGTTTAAGCATTGGATGTCTTACTGTCAAAATAGCCAGGTGTTTTGGAATCTGAGGACACATACAAAATTACTTAATGATGCAGAATTAGGTGAAAAAAAATAGGTAGAGAGTTGAATGACGTTGGGAAGGTGCTCTATCGTATCTTAATCTAGCTATTGTGTCTATCAATGATATAATAGCAAAGAGAGAGTAGCATAGGCTTTATCTTGTGCTAACAGCCAGTGTATACTCTTCAAGAACCTTAATTTGCTGTTTCCTTGCATGTCCTAAAGCTTGTGTTTTGTGTTCTGTTTTCTATATGAAACTGGCTCAGGTGTGCCACTGTATGTCAGAAGCATAATTTCCCATGCTCAGGTGCCATAACAGGTACCATAAGTAACATAACAGGACTCCATATAGAACATGTACTGAATAGGAAATTATGTCAAGTAGAATAGGAATATCAAAGACCACTCTATTACTGATCTGAGGCCCAGTTTTGAGTCTGAGATGACACTGTCGCAGATGTAGATTCATACCTGAAGAAGGATACCCATTTCAATGCCATACTTCACCTGAAAAACAAAGCAAATTAAGCCAGATGCTGAGCTATTCCCAGGATAGTACTACTGTTTCTGATAGGCAAGTTATCTCTGCAAGGCCCTGCCCACCCCACATTTAGACAAGCAAAGCTGAGAAGGCATCTCCCTCTTACCCTGTCAATAATTTAGGTGTCCGTTTGGAGAATCCAGGATCCTACAGTTAGGTGTACTTGAGCTTTTCTCATTAAAAATGACAGTTGGGCCTAATGCTCAAAAACTCAGTGAGATTACACATCAGAGAACTAGCACTGCAGTCAAAATATGCTCACAAACTGCTTTTTCAGTTGCCTACTAGCCAAAACAGATTTTACCCAGAGATTAAATACAGCTGCAAGTTTACTGAGGTCTTTTCCTATCTCTTAAGCAACTGCTTGCTCAATTAAATTTTTTACATTTCTGAATGTGCCAAAACCCCAAATTTCTCACTGCATAACTATCTTCACTCACAGCTTACATGTTTAGTTATTTTAGGCACCCTCAGGGTCAGACCCTGAGACTGAAATTTTAGAGTAACATTCAACCAAAAAAAGTTTAAATACACAGCTAGGTAATTTCTGATCTTTCTCTAACTTTTCTATGAATTTAGCCCATAGATGTCATTTTATCCTTCAGAAACTAATAAAACTCCTCATAATGAGATGGAAGCTACTGACCTCGCTCCAGTAATTAATAAAACTCCTCATAGTGAGATGGAAGCTACTGACCTCACTCCAGTAATTTCTTTTACTGTTTTGCTTCTTCTTCTTTCACCAATTTGTCTTAGATGCACTAAAGAGTCAGAGGATTGAAAATCCATAAGCTTTCAAGCATCGGACTGTTTGATTAACAAACGTAGATGTCAGAATTTCTTTGTTCTATGTAGTTGAAACATTCATCTAGCTTTTACCAGGAGCTGATCAGTACTTACCAGCTGAAATGTTAAATACTGAATGACAATGAGGGAGGCACAATTATAATTATTTTGCCTAGAAATTTTAAGAATGCATTTCATTTCCCTGTGAAGTGACCTGACAGATGGTTATTCAAAGCTCCAAAATGTTTTAGATCTTAAAACTACAGATTTGAGAAAGAAAAGTAATGGGTAGTCATTTATTGTGCACAAAATACCTACACCAAAAACATGGGATATAAACTTCAGTTTAGCAGAAAGGTTTCATAATGTGACATATTTTTATTTACTAACAATTAAAAATATAGTTGTTCTATTTGATTGTTTATTGAGAGTGATCATAACTTGCTGCAATCCTTATGGTCATTTACCAAATTGCTGATTTTGAGTGTAGCGTAAACATATTCTACTATATTTATTTGTCGAATGCATTCTATTTTCAAAAATGAACTTTTTCAGATTAGGTTTTGCTTTCTATTTTACTACAAATTTTCTCATATTCTAAAACAACAAGTACCAGAAATTTTCAGCTGGGGTCTGAAATGTATTACAAATATATGGGATAATAATTGACCCTTACTCAAAGCTAATATTAATATATGACCAGTTTAATAGGTCTTTAGAATTTTACATTTGAGTTGCACATTTACTTTCTGCTAACGTGGGACTGTGGCCAGCAGAGGTCATACTCAGTCAGTGAGATTTCGTATTCCCACTTCTGATAATGTCTTCAGGTAAAGCTTCCTATAAAATGCAAAATAATGCTTCCAACAAAAATATGCCTTGGCTGCACTAATATTCCTAGTTTGTACTGAGCACATTCATCCCTAGTCTGCAGGTTACCAGTCATTAGGCTGCATCCTGACAGTAGCGCCTCATAATTACAGCATACTCCATTTGTTAAGCTTTGCTTTACTATGTTATTAATTTCAAGCTCTTCTCTATAATTGTCCACCCACACAGCACGAACTACCTCACTGAGAGGTGCCAGTTTTACAGGTTGCAGAACAGAAGACCATGGCAATAATGACTTTCCCAGGGCCAAACAACAGCAAGAGACACACTAGAACTAGAACTTTGCTTATTAAATAATAAATGAACATGTAAATCACTAGCCCATGCAACTTTTCACCAGACTGTACAGCCTGGCTAGTTTTCCTCAAGAAGCAGAAGAAAAAGGCATTAGTAGATGTTACTCCTTTTGCAACAATAGCAAAGAATGCAGCAGGAAAAGGGATGGATTGATGGAGTGCATGAAAGTGGACCAGAACTGAAACACAGTGGAGCAAAGGCCAGGACAGTGGTATTTCAGGTTTCTCTTTACAACTCTAGAACAGCACTCAGGAGCCAAGACCAAGGCAAAGGTGCCCACTAGATCATTAATTCCAGGAGGCAGCTAACAGGAGCTCTGTAAGAAACTGAGAAGACAAAAATGAAAACACAAGCTGATAAAAGCAAAGAAAAAAGAGGCATCTGTGACCAGTCCTGACTGGTGAACAGGGGAGAATCGCCTGCGGTTCTTTTGAACAACAACAGTAATAATCAAGTAAAGGCAGTAGAAATGCCTCCTATGTTTTTAAGATTAAATCTGTAGATATTATACATCCAGTTACATCTAAATCTCACAGGTGCTGCATTGTCTCTGGAGACTCACAATGTTGTTTTGAACATACACAACAGTAAACTTTATTGTGATTAACTGACCTGTAACTACAAGATGTGTTCACTATGTCTTCAATCTGAGAGAATTCACACAACAGCAGAGCATCCTAGTCATTCATCAATAGACATGGCGGGATGAAAATGTTTCAGATGATTATGTTCCTCGTTCTGTTTGATAGAACTCATTACGTAGCCAGGAAAGGAGAGAAACTACTTTTCTAGTCCAATTTCAGATTTTTTAAAAAATTTCTGTTGAGTGTAAAGTTACTTGTCTTTGGTTTTATGCCTTCCCTGTTGGCTAGTATTTAATATAATTTTTGCTCTCCATGCTTGGTCATCATACATTGGCTACAACCTGTGTTAAGTACTTATGCTTGGATTTTGACTAATATAAGAGATACTGAGTCCAGAAAACGTCTGTTATAGTTGGGATCTATTCTGATATTAACTTGTTGGAGCCCTTACAAATATCAAGGAATTTTTCTGATCATGAAATACCCCTTTTCTTTTATCTGTTGACCCTGGAAATCTCTAAGTACCATTCATGACCTGTTTATCTAAGACCTTGAATAAAAATTATTTAAGAAAGCTTTGTTTAATAATTGTTCACTTCAATAGGTTTGGATCAACCAATATAATATTTATATACTATATTCTATGTACTATGCACTGTAAACTATATAGTATATTCTAGATACTATATGTTATATATTGCATATCACATACCTTATGCAATTTATAATTCATTATATATATGCCAATGAAACAATAGTTTCCTGTATTAGTAATATATAAATGCATGTGAAACATCTTTAATACAAAAGGCTTCCTACAGCAAATAAATCTTTTCATTCTCTTTATGAAACAAACTGTTAAGTTTAGAACATTACATAATACCAGGTGATGCTATCTTGTATTCTGGTATTTTAAGACTACATGACATATCTTATTACATGAAAAGGAAATATGCAACCTTACATCTAAAGAAAATAAATCTGTAGCTGGATAACACAGTTCAACAAATAATAGTAATAGTCCAGTACAAATTGTTTCATGTTTGGTCTTCAGCCAAAATATGCTGAAATATGTACATTGTTTCTGGCAAAGCTTGAATTCAACTTGGAGCACGCTACTGGTTACTTAGTCTTCTGTTACCACAGTTCAGCCTAACTACTGCATGTATTGAATATAACAACAGTTAACATAAGGAACTGTGAAGTGTATTGCTTGCTTGTGCCCCTGCTAGAGAAAATAAAGTATCTGAGAGCACTTGGAATGTGTGGGGTTTGAACTTGTTAGTCATTTTTGTGCAGTGATGGCCTTTGTGGCATTCTGTGACATTTTAGGTTTCAGTTAGCAGGAGGCTACTTTTTTTCATTTTTAGTATAATATAAAAGCATAACAAAGCATAACACTATCTAAATAAAACTTTATAGTCTACTATAAAAATAACCTCTTTCATAGTTAAGTGATATAGGAAAGTGTATTGAACACAGAGAACAAATTCAGGAAACCCACTTGTATAGTATGGAAGCATTCTGGTTTCTATTCTGCATATTAGGTCACTACTGAAATGTCTGTTCTTTCACTCAGGGTAGTAAAATTATTCTAAGTATGGAAAGTACACTTTATTTCTACAGATTGCATAGTCCATCAGAGCTCTATTCAAATTGGGAGTGCAAAATCTTTCTGAAATGAAAACAATATTTTTTTACTGTATAGAAACTAGTTCTCTCTTTAGGGACTCTGGGATTTCCTCCCTGAAAGTGAGAAGTATTTTTAGCCTGAAACATCATGTGAGTAGCAAATGCTTGAGTAGATTTTTAAATTTTGCTGAACACCTTTGCCATTTTTCATTTCTTCTGAGATTCAGTGTGGCCTTTACTGGAAGAAATTATGAGGGATTTGAAGGTAATCTGTAAATTGTTTTTAAAGAGGTTCCAGAATACCCTCGTATCAGTTTGACCTACCACAGTTTTTAGTACCGTTAGTTGGTAATGATTCTAAAGCAATCAGGTATAAATAAGAGGGCAAAAGGACAGGCTTCTCTGGCACTTCTTGTAGATTACGTAGCTGTAAAGACATTCCGCTAAAGTTTACTGATAATATGTAAGAGACACATAAAAATTCCTGTTTTGGTTAGCAAGAGAATTAGAGATGTTTGCTTACAGATGAACTCAATTAACTCAGAATATATTTTCAGTATGGACTAAACCCAGCTATGTTTCTACTGTGCTAAAAGTGCCTAATGGTCAGCTGTCTTTACTTAAAAAGACAGCCCATTTCCCAACAGTTACTACACTGAAGGGTTTAAGATAATACCTTTTACCCTTTTATTATTTCAGATACCACTGTGTACTGACATGGTAAACGTAGACTTTTAGTGTTCAACTGAACTGTCCAAATATCTAACTGATCAAATATTCAGGTCTGTTTTCTTATTGCAATGGGCACTTTTAGTGGTATTTATGTGGTACTAATAGATGAGCACCTAGGAAAATTTTCTAAGAGTTTTGTTATTTGGAAAACCTGCCATCTTTGAAGTGGAAAGAAAAAATTGCAAACTATAGAGCATAGTTGTCAGCATCAGTAAATGACCAAAATATGTATTAATGTCGGGTTACTGATAACTCCTTGTGTAACTTGCAAGATGAAGCCTTTAGAAGACTAGCCATACTTTATGCATGCCAAGAGTATTCAACATCTACTTTAAAGAGATTTAAAAAATACTATTCTAGTGAAAGACTGCTTGCATGTATGTGCTATTTGTAATATTGGTAATATTTTTGAAATATCATAATGATGAAGTTTAAATGTTAACATAAAAAGCATGAGAAACTGCATTGTTTATTTCTAGATATACTATATACAATTTATAAGAAATAGCTTTCTTTTGAAACATAATTTCTAGCAATCTCTCTGAAACAAACAATATGAGGGAAAAATCACAAGCCAAGTACAAAACCTTATTCAAAAGTACAAATTAACATAAGTATAATGTGACGATTATTGAATTAGGAGGTAAAATGTTACTTTGCAGAACCACAACCACAGTGACTCAGGTCCTCATTAGGAGCGTTGGTCTTGTGGTTACAGCAGGGAACTGACTTGGCAGATACACATTCAGTCTCTGGTTGTACTAGTTTTCCTGTGTAATATTTAGCATGGAACTTAAAGCTAGATTAAGACAAACCAAACCAAACCAAAAAACCCCAAACAAGCTGGATGGTACAGAGCTGCACAGCTCTATGCCTAACTCGCTTCATTGCCCCCCAGTTCCTATGCAGTGCATAGGAAATAATAACAGCACTCAGAGCAGAGAACCACTTCCTACTAGCCCAACATAATCTTCAAAACGGGAATGTGGTTTAATTCAAATCCTTATTCTATATTTAGGTGTTTTTCACAGTGTTGCAGAAAGGTGCCTCCTCCCTTTCAGACTTCACAGTCCAAATCCTACTCTTCAGATAGCTGCCTGTATCCTTTCTTTCAAAACCTGTCTAGAAGAGGTGATAGTGATGCCCTCTCACTTTTGCTTTCATACAGTACCTTGCTGGTTAAAGCACTCTCCTAAGATAAGGAAGACCCAGATTCAATACACTATTTTGACTGAGAAAACTGAAACTAAGTTCTTTCAACCTTTTAATCTCTGTCCTGATGACCAACATAGAGGTCATGAAAAGATAAGTACAGTCTTCATCCCACCTATTTAAACTATTCTGTTTTGGCGGGGGAAAAAAAAAGTTAGCTAGGTCAGAGAGAATGTCACAGAGGTGAGCAGGCCCTGTAGCCAAGTGGTAAAGGTGTTCAGCAGCGAGATAATGAAAACCATTGTACTAAAACTTGATCTCTAGTTCTGTTGTCTGTGGAATAATTTCCCCATTTCCATTGAACTGACCATTTTTGACAAGAAATTCTACTATGGATAGTGGGAGTGTAAAGGCTACAGCAGTTTACAGTACAAGATAACAGTGGGTGTCATGGATTTAATTTTTGCAGTGATATGTACCCATATAGAATATGGGTAGAAACTACAGATAGAAACTGGATTCATATTGCATCTTGAAAAGAAGGGAGAATTCATGATTCTTGGTGAATTCAAACCGTTTCTTTAGGCTCTAGTGACAATGCTTTATCAAATTATTATGGATTTAAGTTCATTCTATAAAGAAAGCAGTCTTTAAAATAAAAAATCATAAGAACTTCATCTGTTGTTGACTCTTAAAATAAAATGTTTCTAATTTGTAAACATTTGGTATTTTTTGTTATATATTTCTTAAAGTCTTGCAAAATGTGCAAAATCACAGAGTTTTCGTTCATTCTGTCTTTAGCACAAGGCAGTATTTATACTGCTGTGTTTTTCTTCTCCTTTCACTACTAATAGTATTAAACTAATGCTCATTTACCTTGTGCTAGTAACTAATAATCTCCAGTAGAGCATAGCTTTGCTGTTGGCAACAGTGGACTAATCTATCAGGTAAACAACATGATTAATAATACTTCATTATCAGCATGGGAACAGTCTTAAATGTATGTACCAAAAAACTTCAGCAATTGTTTATTGAATCTGAATTCTTCCATCAGAGACCTGACTTGAAATTGCAGCTTTGAGTAAAGAAGGATACTCCGCAAACCTGAACTATACGTCTGGTTCATAAAACCAAAAATTATATTACTATATTCATTGGCACATCTGGGTGCTTTTTTCTGAAGACCATTTTTCTGACATTTTGCATTAAGCTGTCTGCCACACTTTATTTATTTAGGTCCCAATCAAACAACTGAATGTCCTTAGATACCACAGCAGTCAGTGGGAATGGTGATTGTGTTCTTTGTGCTTCACAGAAGGTTTCATCAGCATCTTTTAAAACTGAGCTCACTGTTTTCATTATTTATTACATCCAACTTAAGTGCAAACTGAAATGCAATATAGAGGAATATATATAATACATTTATTTATTTTGAAACTTCCATGTACTGTTATTGTTTTGGAGGAAGGGTCGCTGCAACAATTTATTGAACCTCTCCATTTTACTTCTCTATACTTTTTCACAAGATAACATCAATTATAAACTCCAGCTTTACTAAACTTACCTATGCTCATGGTTATACACTTCCGTCTTTGCTCCAAAGCAAATATTTTGCTTCCTCCAATCAGTTAATTTGTAGATTTCTATCTGCACTCAGCATTAGCTTGCACATGTATCTTTTTTGTAGGAAAAAACACAACCCAAACCACCTTTGTCATGAGAGCTATGCTCTATATGACAGTGATAAGCATCTTGCCTGATGTGGTTGTTGTTTAAGACATGATCTGTTAATGAGGATAACCAGATCTATAAATGACAGATACAAAGGATCTGCAACTTTATTAAACTATTGAAGGCACGGGAAAGCAAAATAATCTTATCTAGTACTGTACAGCAGTTACCACTTTGCAAATTTCCTTGCTACCCAGATAATGCAGGCTGTTCCTATCATGTTCAGGATGTTTCAGGCACAGAGCTTAAAATGGGGAGGGCAGAAAAGGTCGTTTTGATTCCCATTTCTTTCTATCTGGCTCTCTAGGTAAGAATGCTGCAAAGACATAGATATATTTTCTGCAACTACAAACAAACACTGCAAGTTTTAGAGATTCAAGAGAGGTTTCTCATGTCCAGCTAAGTACTGCTCCCATCTAGTCTATGGATTAGAATATTACAATGAACTGCAAAGAACATATTTCTCCTTAAAAATCTCCTACTTGGTAAATGCCTACTTTTAAAATTTTATATCAGCATTAAAACTATTATGAAAAATCTAAAAAAACTTTTCATCTGAAGTCCATCACAAATAATACTATAGCCTTTGTTGACTCTTCATGGCATTTATCATCTTCACATGCAGTTGCTATGTATTGCATTTGAAAACCGAACACCAAAAAGATCCTGTAAAGCTTGAAGGTTAATGGCATTAGTCTGCCCCTTGACTATAGGAAGCTGTCTATCTAATTTAAAGTGACAGATGTGCTTTTACAGCTGGAACAGCACAGAGATCTTTAAGTTTTGGCCTTCTGGGAGAAACTGGTGGGTAAAATAGCAAGAAATGTCATTGAGTAATTTTTCTAGAAGAGATTGATCAAAGTTTGGAATGTGTCCTGTCCTGAGAAGCCCCAAGAATTCACAGGAGTCTCTCTAAAATAACCTTTTTTTGTTGACTGAAAACTCAGTTATAACAAAAGGAATACATTCTGATTGCGGAAACTTATGATTGTCCGAGTATATGTTTTCAACCAAATAATAGTTATTAGTTTGATGGCTTTGTGTATTTGACAAACCCACTGAATAATTTCGTCTCTCTATACCTTTTTTTTCTTATATTTAGAATGATAAATACAAGGCAAAACTTTATTTTACATAATTTGTATGTTAATTGAGTAACAAGTAATATCAAAATTTTGGTGGGCAGAATCTGAAATCTCAAAAAATGTCAAACTAGGCATTTTTCCATAGGAGTTAGTTTCCGCAAAGGAACAAAGTCAATGATTCCTACAAGGCTTTGTAATTTGCATTTCCTCTAATAATACTGAGGTAATGGCTTATGTGAAGTAAGATAGGGACTCTTTTAAAACTACTTTTAAGAAGGAATTTCCTATGTTTATGAAAAAAATATACAACATGTTCTGTATTACAACAAAAATACTCTTGGTTACCCAGAAAATCTCTTTCAGTTCTGTAATAGCCTAAATATGCACAAAAACTGTTTTGGCTTCAGGATTATTCACATCATAAAGGCTGAAATATTGCACATTTTAGTTTCTCAAAAATTGTTTCCTATATAGAATTTTTGCATAACTAGAGCTATTCTAAGAGAATCAATAATTACAACATACTTGAAACTTAGTGGATTCAAGAGTCATTTCCTCATTCTTTGTA
This sequence comes from Patagioenas fasciata, assembly GCF_037038585.1. Taxonomy (NCBI): domain Eukaryota; kingdom Metazoa; phylum Chordata; class Aves; order Columbiformes; family Columbidae; genus Patagioenas; species Patagioenas fasciata. The sequence continues at coordinate 38,034,934 of NC_092523.1, forward strand.
GAAAGTGAAGAAAGTGGTACAGAAAGTGCTACTGTTGATCTTTAAGGGCTCACACTGAATTCCCCTGAGATAACACATAGATAGCATCTAAAAGTTTGTTTGGAGTAGGACTGCTCTGAGGTCACTATTCAAGACAACAAACTGTCTGCTGCATTCTCTGACCCTGAAAGGTTAGAGTTTAGGAATTTCCTGGAGAGATTCTGTTTGGTCTAACATTTTTATGAAAGTATCAAGGGGATAGTTAAGAGCAATAGTAAGGTTATTTTCCCCAAAGCCGTAAAACTCTTTTATCTAGCCAAAAATACTTTCAGGGAGATACCTGTTAAGTCTGTGTGAATGCAGAGAAGAAATCAGAAAAAGGAAACCTGCTCTTTTTGCAGGAACTGAAGAACATGCCAAATGTGTTGTGGTTTTTTGTTTTGGGTTTTTTTTTTGCCTTTTTTTTTTAACATTTTCATATTTGTTATAAGTAGCATAGCACACTTTAATGTTTACATTTTGTACCACATGAAAAAAAAGTTCTTTAACACTTATTAATGTTTTTCTCTATTTTCATGTACAAAACTCTTTTAAAAAATAAAAGAAAACAGAGACATTTTTAATTGATGTAATGGATTTGCTCATGGTCTATTCTGACAAAACAGCTGGACACAGCTGACTGGAGTCTTAAAGATATAACTATATTCATGATAGCCAAAAGGAAGTCAGAGGGAAGTTAGCTTTGTCATAATTGCATTTGTTCAGTTTTCTTCCACTTGATTAGTGGAATATTTGGATTCTAAACACGTACTGCACATCATGCCAGTATGATATAAAACCATCTTAATGAAGAAGGGAAATGAGGGTAACTTCACAGTAGACACTATAAGATGGGTAGTTTTATACCAGAAAAACTAACTGTGTCTTTCAAGAGCATCAAAAGACATAAACTTTAGCCAAATTCAGCATTTGTTCTTCATCAGTGTCTACTTTAAGGTGTTAGTAATAGCTCATTACTATATCCCTAGGAACAATGTCAGTCCAAATACTGACAAGCCAAGGTGGGCAAGTCCTGTGTGACAGGATGATGCTGGAGTTAAATATCAACATGGTGGATAAAAATCACCAGTGACTGCTAGTAGCACTGCATAGCCAACATCCTTGAGGTCTGCTCAGCCAGAGTTACACCACAGGTGATCTGGTGGTAAACAGGGATGCAGCGTGGACTGTCAAAGAACAAGTTAGCTGTAGATCCTTTAATTGGAACAGCTTTAAGGAGCATTCTAAAATAATAATGTAGGAATAGGTGCTAAAACCATATTGTATTTTATACATGTATTGACTGTGACCCTTAGTCACTAGTCACCTAGCCTATCCTATTTCTACTTTCTTCATCTCCAGCTCACTGAGGCAGCAACAGCTTGAATTAATAATGACATTTAGCATTCACATCTTGATTAACTTTCAGCATTGACTTTTCTTATTTGAGCACTTAGTCATTATCTCTGAATGTCTGTTCAAGTTTCAACCATATGTAACTGTTATTGTTCACGGTAGTGCTTTCTTGTTACCCTCATTCCAACAAACAATCTTCCTCCTTCCATCCCTTTTTTGCATGCTCCACTTTTTGCTTAGGGCCCCACTGAAGGCTGTTCCTATAGTAACACAGCCAATATTGGATTTGGGCTGTCGCACATAAGATGTCATGGCTCCTGAAACGGGTTTTTAAAGATACCTTTCCTAACAGGAGGCATAATAACTGGCTTGGAAATTCCAGGTTTTCCTAATGACCTTGCACTTGAATAGCTACTTTTATCCCCAGAGGGCCCTAATGACTCTTAAACTTAATAGCAGCAAAGTGGTTTAGAACAGGATGTAAAGAATCCTGCACCAGTTGAAACTGTGTGTTAGAAAGAGCAGGTAAGTGGTATTATTTCATAACTACACTGATTTTGACACTTCACGGAGGGATTCTGCAGGGAATATATGGAACAGAATAAGAAATTTTTTTCTAAAATATGCCTGTAGGACTTTCAGTTGTAGATGTCAATAAATGTATTTTTTCTGAGATTTTGTCACTGATTCTTCCTTGGGTAAGTTTCAGTTCTGATGAAAATAAAAATATTAATAATCTGTTAAATTCAAAATTATCAGCCTCCAAGCCATAAATAAAAATATAAAATTTTGTCCTGCAAAAATGTACTATAAGATAATCAACCTGGAACAGGTATGAAAATCTTTCCCACACTTTATCCAATTAAATGAGCTATAGGTTTTCCAATTAAAAATAGAATATGTACATTCTACCCGAAATGAAAAGAAGTTCCTTTTTAAACTGAAATTTAACCTCAAGCAATGCACACATACATGAAAAATCTTTACTCTTCTGATGTGGCTTAGCAGCCAGTTAATGGGCATCAAAGCTTCAGTCCTAAACGCACTATACTCCGTAGTTTGTCCTCAAACTCTCCAATAATTCATTGGCCTCCAGCTGTTGGCAGTGCACCACACTAATATTAGTAAGAGGTATCATTAGTGCTACTAAATGTGAAGAGTATTTAAGTTACTGTGATCTGGAACATAAATAAACAGTGTTACTTCATCTCCTCTGATCAACACTCCCTCTCTTACTCTATGGTAGCATTTATATCTTCCTGCTGGGACATATAATGGCATACACTACAGTCCAAATTATGTACGTGTTCAGGGAGTGTCATGGTTCTCATCCAAATCAGAAGCCTGTGAAGAATAAAATCAGGTCATGAAATAAAAAATAATAATAAAAAAAAAGTTCAGTCTTCCTGGATTTTTCTTCAAATTCTGTGGCTTCTATAACTCAAAGGCACCCTCGTTCCTAAATTCTCTTTACATTTTTTTTACTTAGGTACTTCTAGAAATGGCAATTCTGGAACGTGTCCATGTAAATTTTTGTTGAAGAAAAAATAAAATTTATTACATTGCAATAATTTCAATTGCACCAAAATAAAATTTAACTGCTTAGACAATAAAAAGTAACAAATATTTTTATTCTACTAATTATGTTATACATTATTCTACACATTATCTCATACTTTTTTTTCTATATTTTACAATATGAGCTTAATGTAGCAAGAAGGGAGAAAGTATTTATTTTTGAACACTCCCTGGTTCCAGGAAACACAGTTCTGGAGTCAATATCTTTGTCTCCTTTGAGCTGTGGTTGTTAAGTGAAAGTTATGACACGCTGCCTGATTTCACTGTTCCCACCAATATGGCATGACTCTGAAAACTTTGAACTGAAAGAAGACATGAATAAAAAGTCTTGCATTCCAGAGCAGGGGGTATACTCAAGGAGGGGAGGGAGCAGTGGGGAGAGGAAGATGAGGGCTTTGTCTTTCAAAGCGTAACAGCATGTTTATAATAGAGGAAACACATACCCTTTTAAAACTGACTTGATTGGAAGAAAATTGCTTTTAGCCAGCTACTGAAATCCCTAAGCACATGCTGGTTTGTTTAATGGGAACCGATTTTGAAAGCATTTATGGAATGTATAGAGGGATCCTGTCTGAAAACATGTACAAGGAAGGCATACCAGCTGCAGTTATTCCCTTCATCCTCACTGACATTAACAATTTCAGATTTAGCCAAGCACAAAACACCCATGACCTTCTGAGCCATGCAGTCCCAAAAGGAGTCGAGCTCCGCAGTTAGTCAAGTGATCATGAAAAAACATCACTGTACCACAGCAGATCTAAAATAAATCTGCAACACTACTGAGAACTGTGAGACAGTCAAAGAAGAAAAGTCATCAGTGTGCGCTTTCTCTCCTATGTTGCAATGCGCCATTCTGAGGATCTTCATCACTGTAAAGCTAGCCAGAGCACAAGAATGAAGAGGATGATAACTCAGCATGTGTGGCTCCTATTGTTTTCTCTGACACGGATTTTTCTAGCTTTATAAATCATCCAACAGCAAATATTGAATCATGCCTCTACCTGTTTTCTGCCTGAAAAAATAATCCATGGTTTACACAGACATCTGCGTACTATTTTGACTCCAAATACTTTCTGACTCAGATACTGAATAGTTCCTCTTACGTGCCCTATAAGAAGCCTGGAGAGGAAAAATGCGGTGCTGTTACCTTTCCAGCTGCTAGGCTGCCCCTTTTTAACTATCTGTTCATTATAGAAAAATGTGTTTGCCTGCTTAAAATGTTTTTTTTTCTTTTTTGCTTTTTTCAAAGTTAATGCACTATAATTCAAAATATGCATACACTAGTTAACCTCCTTTTTCATAGTCTTTTGCTGTTGTTGCTATTCAGAACTTCTACAGTGATCCAGTTTACACCATGACTCTCCAAAGAGGTGCATCAATGTGACTTGAGGGAGTGAACAGAGCAAGGGAGAGAATAAGATGCTGGAGGCAAAATGAGTACAGGAATTTCCTGAGCTAAATCATTCATTTACAGGTCTAAAACCTATTCTGAAGACGCTAGTGTGAGACATGTTATTACAACTTGATTAGTTCTTTTCTCAAACTGGAAGAATTTCAACAGAAGAGGTTGAGAAAAATTCCCAAATCAGTTTATGGCTTTTTACTTTTGACAGGTAAAGCACTGTCTAGGAAGAGAGCATTCCTCCAGATTCCTAAGGCCCTGATCAATTCTCTTGTCCCTCAGATATCAGATATGCCAAGGAATATCATACCACGCTAAAATGTTTCTTTAAGGTGTAAAATATTCGGCTATTCCAATAAAAAATTATACAATGGTTTAGGATAAACAGAATTGTATTTTGAAGATAAATGAACAATTATTTTCAACAAAGAAAAATATGCACCTCAACACCTGAATTAAATATTCTAGGCAAAAACTGACTCAATGTAATAAAAAATTGTATTCTTTGAAAATATAAACTCACTGTTAACATTGGTTTTATGATACATGAGGCTCTACAGGACTTCTAGTCAGCATCCATCTTCACAATAAGAGAAAATTTCCTTGTGAGAAGAGAAAAGTATGAGAACTTGCCCAGATGGTTCTTGTGAGTCAAGCAAGATTTTTTGCCTCTTTCCATGGGGAAAACAGAAGAAGGAATTATGATTAACGTTGCCAGCATTCTTGGCAAAATTATAAAATATATTTCACCACTAAGTTCATAGTTCTAAATAATATTATTATAAATGTGATTCATTAATGGTGTGTATAATATTACAAAACTTTGGAATGGATTATGAAAGTTCAAAAAGTGCCCAAGGCATACTAAAGTAAGCAAAGGGGATTCAGGGGTAATTTTTCACTCTTATTTTAACAACAACAAGCACTCTTAATAAAAAATCTTTTCATCGGCATTACCAAGTGTATTTTTCATTGATCAAAAGCTACAGTCAGAAGGGGATTCTTTTAACCTGATTAAATTAATATACCTTGCACAACGATGTTTTACATTACCTATGTGTTTATTGCTTCCCTATCTTTCTCAGATATGACTGAGACATAAGGATTTCTACCTTCTTGTTATCACCATGAATATTGAAGTATTTTATAGCTTCATATCATGAGAAAATTGAATTTCAGGTGAAGAATAGGAAAGAAAAATTCTGTCATTCATATGAATACTGTGACTGCTTCTATCATGTCTCTGGCAGACAGTAATATTCTATGTTGGTAGTTTCCAAAACAAAGGTTTATGCGTGCTCTTCATCATTCTGGGCTGTGACTGATTATACGCTGTTTGATTTTACTGTTTTTAATTTGAATGTCAGGGAGTTACTCTATCTCAACTGAGCAACAGATCAGTCAGGCCTTGTTTTGCATGCTTATTCCACCAAGAAAAATGTACATACTCTAACATGTTGCTAACAAGAAAAGCCATTTATTGTGGTTGGCATATCGAAACAGCACTGGTTTCCTTTAGCAGATCTCCTTCACTGAATGAAAAGCAGAGGGTGCAGGTGTCTAACTTAGAGTACACAGAACAATACAATGTTATGAATATACTACTTTAATAGTTTGGGTTTGGTAGCTGACATTCACTGAGTAGAAATTCTCACTGAATCTTACACAATTATCTTTCTGCTCATCTTTCTGCTTTCCCTGAAAGATTAGGTACTTCAGATCACATATAATGTTACAGGAGGAAACCAAGCTTAAAGAAAAATCTCTGAATGGAAACATTAAAGAGTAAAAAGCTGAATCTTTTCGGAAATACAGAGAATATTCAGATATTGCCTTATCTGTTGTTGGTTTCGTGGGGTTTTTTTTGTTTGTTTGTTTGAGTTTTTGTGGTGTTTGTTTGTTTGTTTGTTTGTTTGTTTGTTTTTGTGGTATCTGACTAAGCTGAAGAATTTAAGGAGTTTATCCAACTTACTGAAAACTGTTAGAGGAAGGTAGTAAGCATAGAATCAATGGACTTGTTGAGCTCACCAGCCTCAACCCCTGTCCATAAACAGGGTCAGCTAAAACTATGTAATTCCTGACAGATAATTGTCTAGCCTTAAATATCCTCAGTGGCCCATACATCATATGTCTCCATATTCCAACTCATTTCAATGTTTAATTATAACCTACCACTGGAATCTTCTAATGACAAATGCAATTCTGTAGTTTCTTTCCTCTTTTCTGCACATACGGAAAAATATATTATTCCTTCGTCTTTTACATATCTGAATACGGTTTCCATGGCTGCCATTGCTTTTCCACTCTTCAGACTAAACAATCACAGGTTTTTGCAGTCTGTCCTTGCAAGTTATGTTTCCAAGAGATCTGATAGACTCCTGGTGCAGCAAGAGTTATATACAGAAAGCTGTGTTTTGCATTATTCCACATAAAAATAAAATATGTGAGTCATTGCATTTTCAAACAACTATTAAGACAACAAAAATGAAAATAGGGAAGAATATATGTTTTTCTCTAGAAGAAGTTATTACCAAATATCTGGATAAAGTAGTAATTCTATTATGTTGGGGGAGCAGAGAGAGTGATCAGACATACCCAGTTTTACATTAAAACCATGTCCATTTCATGGCTTTGTTAGGAGTTGCACTTGCTGCTCATATAAAAAACAGAGAACATTTATAATGAGGTTCTGAAGGGAGCTGAAGGAATCTGTGCCTACAGGAAAGCTGGTTTTGACCTATGGCAAAGGCTGAATGATTTAATTGCCTTTTGAATTATAGATTAAGTAGAAGAGCCTAAAGAACAGATATACTTGTTGGTCACTTTTAGGCAGCATGAAAAACATTTATCTTGTATGGATCCAGAAGCAATTATGAAGAGGAAGAGAAAGAAAACTTTTTCCACTACTTAAGAAGCGAGGCACTGGAAACTTACATTGTCAAATGTTTTCCACCTCTTGATGTGTCAGCAACAGAATTTGGGCAGGTGCTATGAGAAAAATAGAGTGTGTGGTTATGCACATTCAACACCCCTCTGGATGCACTCTTTCCTCACACTGTCATTTGAATTGAATTCAGCATGTAAGATGCTTCACAGGGATAAAAATACCACAGATACTTGATTTTGTGGACGACAGTAGTGTTTAACAAGTGAGACTCTGCATAGCTTTTGAAAGAGCTATGATACCTGGGCCCAATGCTGAGAAAACAGGAGGAGATGAATATCAATCCTGTACAACTGAGATATCTCTTTTCCTATGTGTGCCAGTACAGAAGGTAAATCACTGTAAGGTCTATGTTATTGCTAATGTGCCTACTCCAACAAACAAGGACTAGATATCAAAAATTATTTGAACTTCCACAGAGAAATTGATTTCTTAAGTGCCAAAACCTGTAGTTGAAACTACAGTTCTGAGGTTTTATTAAAAGATATTTGGGATCTTTTCCACAGATCTCAGTTACAGTCATACGATGAAATTAAAAAAAATTAGGTAAAATTCATGTTTCCCAAAAGGAAATGGCAAATTCTTACGTGAGATTTCGGTTCCTCTATTTGCTTTACTTTTTTTTTTTTTTTTAACTGCAACAGGATAATTTGCAAACCTAATGTTCAGTTGAGTAACTGGTGATTTTATGCTTACTCTCATGCAATTAAGGAAAATGCAGTGATATCCAAACCTTACTCACTAAAATACTTTTCCAAATCAAACATGATTTTCAGCTCCATTGCAAAAATTGAAACTACAGAGAAATTATGGAAGGCTGTTGGTACCAGTGACTGCCAGCATACTCTCCTTTTTGGAGCCTAAAATTATTTCTATAGTGCTAGCAGCGTATAATGTTACAAAGTCTTTACTGTAAGAGATAAAGACTTAAAAAATAAAGAGATGCCACTTAGTTACTTTCTCAAATGAAAGAGGGACAATTTGTATTATATGATTTACCAAAAGATCTCAAGAATATATTGAAATATATATTAAAAATTATGCAAAAATATTATTTAAGGACTGAAAAAGTACACACTTAGTGATCTTGAGTAAAAAGTGACACTAAAGAGACCACTGATGCTTGCCGTCCAAGCTAAACATAAAAGTCCACTCAAGTAGAATTGTCCAATTAATTAAAAAGCAGTGATGGGTGTTTTTATTGATGCCAACATAAATACGTTTCTATACCTTTTGTAGATTGGTCTTAATTCTCTGGTATTACCTTACTAGAAGAAATAACAGCAAAAGAGGTGACATTGTGTTTTTCATATAGTAATGTATGAGAATACAGGATGGTACAGCAAGGACAATTAATTATACAAGTACAATTTTGAGTGCTTTTCACTTAAATATAACTTGGACATACATCCATAGAAATACGATTCAACATGTCATCTTTATCACCTTGTAACTCTCTCTGACAGATAAAGGCAAAAAAGAAATGTTTCTTATTAGAAACTAAGCTGCAATTATTTTGCACAGATAAGGAAACAGATAAGAAAAATTATCAATGTTTATATCTTGGGTATGTAAAATGATAAGAGAAAAATACCAACATGATCTATTCATTACTAACAGGCACATAACAGTACAAGGTCACTACCCCAAGAAAGATACCTTAAAATATTTAGATGCTACTGATGGGTTTAGGTCAGCTGTTTTTTGTCATCTCTACTATGAGATTCCAGTTTTCTTGTTGACTGCACAAAATCTTGTGTACAAATTGCTCAGGGATTCACATGAGAAATATCCCAAGAGCATATGCATGCAACCAAGGCTGAAGGCCTTCCCATGAGAGAAGAAAGTTGTTACACTCTGAATATTTTTTTTCCCTAATGAAATCTAGAAAATAACCATCAGAGAAAGCAGTGCTTAAAAAGGACAGTAGTTTCAATTAAAAAAGGACAGGTAGGAAAACCAAAGTAAGAAACCCAGAAATACGTATTCCATTAAAATTCTGCTGCTGTGTCACATAAAAATATATGTAGCTGATTTGCAGAAGACTACTGTAAAATAAAACGTATCAGGTACTGACCAAGATTTTAAATTTTCTATATCTTAAGTCTCCTGTTAACTTTGCAAGAGGAAAAGCTGTGCAGCAACTCTTGAGAAGCTAATTAACATGACGAGGGGACATAAGGACTAGAGCAAGCAAAATGATTGTGCTCCTTTCAGGACCCAGTTTCATATCTCTGATTTGCACCATGTAGATTCCTACAGAGTTAGCCTGAGAATTCACTACGTGAAGCTCAAAGAGCTCAAAGTCTTTTTTTTTTTTTTTTTTTTGGTGATGTTTCACAAACATTAATGTGAAACTTAACTCTGCCTTGAAGACTTCTGGTAGAGCTCCTGGGCCATTTAAAAAGTTGTATGACTAAAGCATATTCCTGTCTGAAAACTTTGCTCTTACTTTCCAAATTAATACATTTAAGATCATCAGACAATGTAATTTCCTACCCCCTGTATAACACTAAGCAGATAATAACAATCAAAATCCTGAAAAACTGTAGGGCATCTAGAATTGTTGCTTACTATAAATCTCGATCAGCTTCCTCAGGCTGCAGACATCTGTAAAATGATGGCTCCGGTTGCTTGGATGTTGCATGTATCCATCTCGCTTTTCTTGACTCAACCACACTTTGGGACATATGGCTTTATAATTAAAAAACATTGCCATCCATGAGTTGTATATGAAAGGTTGAAGGTCGAGCATACCTCATTTGTAGGTGGCATTCTGATTTTTTGAGGGTAGGTTACTGATGTCCATAATTATCTATTTAAATAAATAAATCTACACTTGCTATAAGCTTATTGAATGCAGGAGATTTACAGCCTTTTTATATGGCACTTATCATGTCTATATATATTGTATAGATAAAAGTGTCTCTAAAAGAAACTAATTAAAAATAATGTGTCAGTGACCACTGGTAAATAGAATTTTCTCCATTCTCTTTCTCTCTTTGACAAGGAAAAGCTCTGAAGTACATTTCAAAATGAATTAATCTTTCCTGAAAGCTGTACAAGCTTACATGACTAATTTAGAAAGGCTTTTTGCTACTATTTTTACTGTAAATACTTAGCCAGAGATGATGGTCAGGATTGTGCTTTAGTTGTTTTTGTTTTAAGCATGAAACTTTTTTTTTTGTCTTCTATACCATCAAAAGAAAGAAGACAAACATGGCAAATGTTGCACAAGAGGCTTATCAAACATATCACAAGGTGAACAGATTTCAACTCAATAATGTTTTGAAGGAGAGAAAATACTTGGATTTAAAAGCCTTCTTGACAGAGGAAGATATAAAACTGAAAGTTAGCCAGATACATCTTGTTTGTTTTATTTTGAATGTTTCACATTAACAGTGGCTAATAACTGGAAGAAAGAAAAAAGGTAGATGTGCATTCTTTATGTTCTGATGTTTTCAAATTAAATCTTAATACTTTCTGAAAGATAGGCTTTCTTTAAATAGGAGCTACTGGTCTTTATTGCAAGACTGACAAAATGTAGTTCTGCAGCCCTCTCTTCAACACACCAACTAGATGACCAAGTGATTTCTTCTGTCTTTAAAATGTACTAATCACTTAGAAAAAGCATCGTTGATTTTTGTTTGTTTTATTGCTAATACAAGAAGTCTCTGACAATGAAGGATAATGCAGTAAAGAAGCAGTGCAAAGTAGGTTTTTATTTAACCTTGAAAAGCTGATGGCAAAGCAAGTGAAAACAGGTAGCTTTGAGCTGGAAATATTTAAGTGTCATTGTTAGACAACCATATTTGGCAACAGCCAGGCTCCAGTCCAGCAAAGTTCCTAGGTATGAGTGCAATTCTAAGCTCAAGAACATACCTCCTAAAGCAAATAAAATGGGAAAACTGATAAAGTTGTGTATATCCTTAAATGTCTTCTGGAGCAAAACCTGGTTCAATAATACCAGTGGCTCACTGGGGGATACAGTTCTCATCATCATGAAATGAAGTGCATTTAAGAGAGGTTCTAACACAGCATGAGAAGCACTTTATGAGAACACATTATGCAAACTGATTTTTTTTTTTCAGCTAAGTGCAATGCTGGAAAGTGCTATTAAAAATCACATTGGCAATTAAGAAATTGCTCTTCTCAGCAAACAGAAAAGCTAACTTTAGGGGAGCTGGAGGCTGTAAATAACATAATTAGTTTTTGGCGTCTGCTTTACAAAGCCACTTCTACAATTTGAAAAATAAGGGACACAAGGAAACCACGTAAACATCCATATATTTAATATGGAGTCTGGATTTTTCATGGCCTCAGTAAATGAAGAGGACTAATTTCTGAGTCCCATATCAGTTTGTGAGATGACTCTAGTAAAAATAGCTACGCTCATACACATGTAAATATTCTTTATTTTATTTCTACAGTTGTCTAGTGAGTTCATATGCTTGAAATAAAAACAAAACAAAAAACTAGTCAATATCAGTATTATGACAAAATTAGTAAAAAAATGTATAGAACAAATAAAAGCAATAAAGACTAATACCTTAATCCTCTTCGCCCTTGCTATTTTTGCACAGACAATTCTGCTAGGAAACTCCCCAGTATCCTCAAACAAACAATATAAAAAGTCATCAAACTCCTTTAGGTTAATAAAAAAAAAAGTAGTAGCTTTTATAATCAGTGTTAGCCAACCTCTTATTTCAATGCAGAATCATGAATTTTATTCCATTCCAGTAGGACTCTTAATCTGTCCTTAATCTGATTTCCTGTTCCAGTCAATCGTGATTTATCCTGAGCAGCAGAGAGAGGAAGATTCAGGTGTTGGCACTTACTCCTAACTGCTGTGTGCTGACGAAGTGCTGCTGGCCAGATGTGCTGCGATCAGCACACTTCTTCAGCCACTGGTTTTCTCAGTTTTCCAGTTGACCTTCACATCAACTGGCTAATAGCCTGGCTAATGCAACTTCATTTCTACAGAAGCTTGGATCGGTATGTTGTGGGTTCTTTTTGTTTCTTACAGGTTATATCTCTGTAAGGATTGAATAACGTCTATCAGGACTAGAGTAAAGGATTACTTACGTCTCTGTATAAAAGCTATTGTTGTTTCACCTTTAACATTATAGTTAGATAAGTCTATTTGTACTTTCTGAAAAACAGTCTAGTTTTGCATGGCCTTTTGTCAGTCCGCTTAGCTAAAATTTGCTTCTTTTTTATATTAAAGTTCTGGCTACATAATGTAAAAGGTGAAGGGGTAGGTAAGAGTAAGATAAAGAAGTGCTTCTGGATTTTAATAGTTGTTTCACTCTAAATGTGCTTCAGTATTGGTACTCTCACTTTTTTATAGTCTTTTTTGTTATTGTTTTAATGGTTTAATGTTTAGTACTCCTGAAAAAGACTTAGATGAATGTTAACATTAACAGAGAGTAAAATGTTTTTTGTAGGAGGAATTATTGTGGTAGAAATGGCTTATGTCTGCATCATTTCTCAGTTACAATGTGACTAGAAAATACGGATTCGACTTTGGAAAAAATAGAAGTTTGGACAATAACACTTAAAAGGAACTTGATCCAGTCACTGGATGAGTATCAGATGGTACTTAATTTGTTTCAGACTGTTACAAAACAGCTGAGTTTCAATTATGAAGGTAATATTATTTAGTGTAATCAACTAATGTCTATAATATTTCTTCTGATGACAAAATTTCTCTTGCACTGAGTAAGAAGTAAGTTTAGGAAAGCTTAAAAAAAATTAGTCCTTGGGTTTTTGAGGAAGCACTTAATCACACATACACGTATGTGCATTTAGGACCTGATTTTGTTATACTAATTGGTAAAGTTCTTGTTTCAGTTGGGGTAAGTCTTGTGACGTATTGTATTTTGAAGAATATTTGTTTTCTCATCTAAGTGCTTTTTTTACTTAGAATCTTTCAGTGGGGGAGTAGGGGAATAGCATAAAATAGAAAAATGGGTGAAAAAAAATGTTAAGATGGTAAAAAAGAATGCTTATATGAAAAAGCAATGTAAATAAGCATTTCTGAAAGATGAATGTTTCTGTAATGTGAAAGTTGATCAACAGGCATAAACATATTAATTATATACTGACAATTTGCAAACAAAATCACTGTAGCTCTGATGTTAAGGCATATCCACCATTTTACAGTTTGGCATGTGTTTTCTCTTTCTAAATCCCTGAAATCAATGACACTTACTACTTTGCTCTGCATAATAATGTTCTAGCTAGACAGCTATTACTGAAACCACTTCATCTCAGTGAATGAGTCTTCCTATTTTTGGATATCCAACACTACATAATTTACTAATTGTGGTTGTTCTTACAGAGATATGATTTTACAAGTGGAAAACAATTTTAAATAGGTGCTACCTGAACACTTTCCCTTCCTTCTGATAGCTTTCTAATTACTGAGTATATTTCTGGAATTAGGAAGTAGATAGAATGAGATCCAGGGTAATTTCTAGAACTGCAGAAAGTCATGTTAATCCTTTGGGATTTGGTGACTGGGTCAAAATACAGGCAATCATAGTACCTTGATACACTTTCCTTTAAAGTAATTTTGACTAGGTGTAGCAAATGTTTTCTAATGCAATTTGAGTGACCCAGTTAGTTTGTGTGTGGTGTTTTGTTTTTGTGGTTTTTTTTTTTTTTTTTTTAAGTGACAGGAGTTAGGTGGGCAAATGAAAGAAATTATGCTTCAGTTGGCAATCAGTAATTGGAGGAAAACTAATGGAGCAAGTGAAGAGAAAAAATTAGATGAAATGAGATCTTCCTGTGAAAAGCGTCCTTTTTTTTCTTCTCAGAGTGGAAACAGAGTCATCAGAAAGGTGTTTCTCTTCTTTGAGATTGTAGCATCGATAAGTTTTGGGGGGTTGTTACCATGTTTTCATATTAAAAATCCAGGACCTACTGTATCCAAAACTACTGTATTGTTCCCTGCTCAGTTGGTTTGGATAAATTAATATAAAGCATACAATGAAAAGACAACTTTAAATGTGCAATATATAATAGTTTGTAATCTGTAATTTGACTTTATTCTCCTTCACGGCAAGCAACTAATGTTTAGATATAGGGAAAGGATACACAGAAAGTAGTAGTTTGATTTCCCTCCCTACCCCCATCTGCAGATTTGTCAGATTAGTATCTAATTAACAAACGTTGCCATGGTTGTTAAATAGATTTGCTATTTTGATGTGTGAATTTATATTGTTTGGTTTGGTTTTTTTTCTCTGCAGCCAGGTTTCTGATGAGTAACTATTCCTGATCACAAAGAGATCACAGCAAAGCAAAATATAATCTCTTATTTTGTCAGGCTTAGTACTATTATTATTAGATCCTGTACAGCCTAACAGTCTAAAATGTCTATCTACAGTCTAAAAAAATAACCAGAAAAAAGACACCAAAACAGTTGGTCCAAATGTATTTGCATTTACAATAAGGAGGGATGAATTTGATGTTAAATACAATAAAGAAAAACCTTGTTTCTAAATCTTAAAGTGCTGTTATCTCATTAAATAACTCTGATATGTTTAAAAAAAAAGCATATTTACGATAATCTTTTCAAAATATCGGTTCTAAACTTTGAGTAGAATTGAGTCAAATAAGTGTCTAACTTTGTATTACCTACCCGATGAGGAAGCACAGTTATTGCTGCCTAAATCTCGAAAACAAGGGTATGATGTCAGTCTCCTATCTCAAATGAGTTCCCCATTCACTAGATTTTTTTTTTTTTTTTTTTTTTTTAATTCTGCTCTCTGTTTTAAGCCAAATAACCCTTTAGTCACTGTTTCAAAAGCTCTTTCCACTCTAGAAAAAGAGTTTGAAGTATAGGCTGAATTTGGTGACTTATTACTCTCCTGAAGGGAAGGGTGAATCTTGTGACTTTTACGTCTGGGGTAAATGACCATGACTCTACATATGTTGATGTGCTTAATATGGCTAGAGCATACTGCAACATTTGTTTATTTGTAGTGTTATAACAGCCTAAAACACATATTAAGCATTAAAATAGCAGACAGAAAGGTGTTGTGTGTTGTTTTTTTTTTTTTCTATGTTGGGTGCAGTGCTGCTGAATCATAGGCAGTTGACCTGTGACTTCTTTCTGATTAACCCTCTGAATATTATAGAGTACTGGATCTTGACATACTTATTAATTACTGATGATTTAGGGTGGTTTCTAAGGACACTGAATTGAAGGAGAAATAAATGAGGGATAAGGCAACTTAAAGGGGAAGAGGAAATGATTCCAACAGGAACCAACCCATTTCTCACTGTCATCTATTGAAATATAAAGGGGTTATATATGCATGTTATTAGCTGGAGAAAAGTCAAATAATTAGAGCGACTACTTCTTTCTTCTGCTGAAAGCATGGGCTTCTACTTGCCCCTTTGAATGTAAGCTATCTTATTTTTGGCTACTGAATACATAAAACTAAGGTACTTCAGAACTTGGTGACAATGTGAATTGGACATACCTAGACCTAATTTGCATTTTTCTTCTGTTTCTACATCAGATTATAAGTTTATTTATGATGATACAAGGGGAAAGCAGTGAAATGCTGAATTCAGCTAAATCAAGAATCACTCTTTCTAGTTAGAGATGGAGAGGTGATATTTTTTCCTTTTTGTTGACTGTGTAATATTTCTAATAAAAAGAAATCCAAATTGAATGTTTATTGTGACTCATACCAGCTAAGTTCCTAAAACAACAAAGCAGCATCCTTATCTACTATTCTAAAACCAAACCATCATGCCATTGCTCCCGCGTTATTTAAAAAGCTTAAGTAGACTTCCCAGGGAGGCTCATTTCCATTCAAATCAAATCTATCACAAGAGTAACCCCACCGTATTTGTAATGCCTGGTGGGACACTTAGGGCTTCTGTTGTTTATGAAGTATCACAGTGTAAGTAATTTGCCTGCATAAGAGATCCATAGCTGGAAGGTCAAAGGTCTTGATCGCCTGTGACCCAGAAGCAAGAAATGTTTAGCCTTTTTGTGTACATGAAGTTTGGTCACTTCAAAACCTTTTGAATGTGCCTGTGCTCTGCCCCTGCAGCTATATGTGACCATTCTCTCAACAGTAGTTTTTTAAAAAATCCCTTTAAAAATAGCACCTTGCAGGGACTGCTTGGCTTCCCAGAGTGTGAATAAAACATACATTCACTGTCACAATCAAGCTCTCAAGAATGAATGGTAAACGTATCTAATAATTTGTTGCTTTAGGTTACTGTGTAAGCAGTAGCCCAAACTGTGATTTCAAAGATAGTACTTATCTTCGTGGTTTTAATGACCTGTGCAACTTTGAGTATGGTAACTAGCCTTGCTGGTTTTTCTGTGTTCCATAAAATCTCAGCTTAAAATAATGCAGTATATATAACTTACACGTTACCTGAGAAAATAACTTAGTTAGGTTAACTTCAGGTATCTCGCAGATGCAAGACAGGGTTTTGCCAAATGATCTGGAATTTGTCACTGGAGCTGCTGGATCCAGCAACAAGGGAAATTAATCCAAAAATATGCTAAAAATTTGAACACAAACAGGGATTTTAGTGCAGTCTCCTTCCCAGTCTTGAGTGTGATCTGAGCAACATTTTAAACTCTTCTTTTAAAATTTAAAGTATGCTAACTGTGTGATGGTCTCACAGGGTTCTGGGCAATGAGATTTTTCTGGGGAGCTGAATCTCTCCTTTGCCTTGAGGCTCTGTATTAATTCTCATGATATTCCTTTTTTGGTAGAGTACTGCTATGCTACTAAAAACCCTGTTAGAAATATACAGCCTATATCTATGTTGAGAAAAATAGTTCCGAGGATGGTGAATCAAAACTCCTTAGGTCTCCAATTTGCAGATTTGTTTATTTTCACTGCTGATCAATGGAGGCTGGTAGCAAAATAGGGTCTTAAGATCTAAAACCAGATAATGTTGTGGAATTACAAAATGGTGGGTTAATGTTAAAAGTGAGGCTCTTCGTTCATCAGTCGTTCATAATTCAAAGCTATTTTGAATTCTGAGCAGAAAAGTTGTCCCTGACGTTACCACAGCAAAAAGCTTCCCTTATGCAGCCACATTTGTCTCTTTCACCACGTATAGCTAAAGCAGCACGACAGACAGCAAGCAAGCTGTGGTGAAATGCGATTTGAAGAACAGTTCGTACCTGAGGCCTTGTGTCAATCCTGGAATAAGTAATCCACACTTGATATTTAATGGATATTTTGCAGAAATTGAGTGTCCATATTGCTCAACGCACATGCTTATTTAGCTCTTTTAGCAAATAAGCCATGTGGGCCCAAGCTCTGAGCTACTTTCTCAGAATTTTCACATGCTTCTCTTTTTTGCAATATTTTCTTACGGAGAGAGAAACTAAGGAAAAACATGTTTTGCCTATTCAAGTTTTTATATTTTCTTCTCAAGGGCTGGGGTAGGGATGGGAAGAAAAGGCATACCTACTGAAGATGACTGTAAGTAATTAGCAGTAATCTATGTAAAACAAATATGTTTAATTCATCATTGAAGTTTGTTGTGCATTATTTATTAATGGTTCAGTTCTTACTTTTGCTTCAGTTATCTCAAGTAAACTTCAGAAAAATATTTTCATGAATGGCATTAAGCTAAATATCTTCTTATGTAAAGCTCTATAATTGAACAGACATTCATGTGGTTAAACAGCAATTCCAAACAGTGGGGTTGAATGTATGCTTTTTTTTATGATGTTTTAAAAGGTTTCTGTCCCCTTGAAGCTTTTGTTATATCAAAACTGGCAAGAGGTAGGAGGATAACTGACAAACCTAGATGGAAAGTATAACTAGGATTACAAGTCACAGAAGGGACTTGTTCTATATGCAGTTTGTAAATAATGCACATAACTATTTTACTTGTTTCAGTGATATCATTAAGTTGCCGTTGATACAGAAAAACGGTGTAAATTGGAACATAATGTACTTTTCTAGCTACATCTTATTTGCATAGTATGCTTTAGTAGTAGATACTAGTATAGCCTTACTTGGAAAATGAAAGATGAAAAGTTGTTTAAGATAATCAGGTTAATTGTAATCCTGAGACAGATGGCATGCCTGCACTTACTGGTTGTCACAGCTTAGCTGTAATTGTTATAGCTGACAATGTTTTATCTCTTTTACACATGGCTCTTAGTCCTTCATAGATTAGATCCAACTATTAATTTCCCTTGAAGGGATGGGCACTTACAGGTCAGTGCTGACTTTAAGTTACCATTTACTTTTAAAACAAGTTGAGTAGTCTGTTGAACATGTGGGCTGTTTTGCCCTTTGGAAGATACGCATAATTGTAATACTATTTGTCATTTTAAGACTAGGAATATGACCTGAATTCCAAGGCCCACATAGCAAATAAACACTCATGTGTCTTGGGAATAGTACTACTAACCTATTACCAGCTTTGGCTCATTATACCAAGATCATTTAGTTCTTTTGATGTATTGGGTATGTGATATGTGAGAATGAGTGAGTGACTGTTGCTTGGAAGTGTCCTCTGCTCATCCATAATAGAAACAGGCCACACTTACTGGTCCCTAAGTGACTAGTTTCTGGCTTGGTGTTTAATCTACAGTCTCCTGGAAAGATTGTATGTTGGACCTGATTTTGTTTGTATTAGAAAATTATCTGAAGTTTGTAGAAATTCTAATGATTTACTGTACAGGATTCTGGCACATATAACCTAAATTGAATGCCCTGATAACTCCTTTACCCTATATATCATAGATGCTTAAGCAATAAATCATTCTAATCTTTGGGTTAGGCACTATGGAACAGACCCCAACAACATTTTTTTTCTTTGTCTTTTAGAGGCTATACCCAGTACACTGAAGTTCTTTAACTCATAAGCTAGCAGTATTGTACTTTGTTGCTTTTCCCAGTTGTCTACTCAATGCTGTACCATATTTTGTTTTTACATATTTATGAATGGTTTATATATAGTAAATCATCTCATGGTGGTGATTTGAAAAAGTTTCTTCACATCTTCAGTTCTGTTATCTCAGACTCTTAGAATTAGAAAACACAATACCAGAATAGAGTGAGGGGGAGTCTGTACTTGAATCAATTGCATATTTCTCATTATGCTCCTAGTGTGTGTGTGTTTATATTGCATTTACCACCTCTTGCACAGTATAACTTCTTTCTAGCTGTTTACACTTTTGTTTCCATTAGAATTGGGAAAATATGGTCAGATGCTCAGGAGAAGCAGATTCCAATGAATTATTTTCTGCATTGGCAGACAGAGAGGATTTTTAAGGTGAATTTTAGGACTTCCCTCTTACGAACACTTTAAGATATCTGAATAAGTGCCTTAATCTTTGAAGTCCTGCTATATGGTGCATGGTATGTTCCCACATGTATTACTGGTAGGCAGCTTCAAAGTCTTATCCACTTTTGTCCTCTCTTCCATTTTGTTCTATACAGACCATACACTGTCCAGCTGTTATGGTGGTTATTAAATAAAAACATTCTTTTTACTACAGAGTCAATCATTTACTCATTTAGGGTTGCTAAAAAGTCTTTTTTTGGTAGCCTAATACTTCATCCATTACAAAACTGTACCATGATTTCCTATCAAGCACCAGCAGAGATAGATAAACCTCTAGGTAGATGATACCCTAAATTTAGGCTGATGTTTTCTTTTAGCAGGAGTGAATTCTTCTTTTTTCTTAGCAGACCTGCCCATTGCCTCCTTGACCATGTACCACCTGCTTACACCTCTGGTTTCTGTGTATGGGTTCTTCCTTATTTCTTTCAGACACAGGAGAGAGAAATCATCGGTATCCAAATCTGTTTATCAAATAAATGCTTGTTTTCTGAAATTCTGTAATGCTTTCAAACTATGCTGCACTTTTTTTTTTTCTTTCTTTATGGAAAGAGGGGAAGCATGATGTATCCAAAATGGCTAAAAGCATTTCTTCTCCCTTCCCCTCTTCCTCTTATCTTAGTCTAAAGAGAAAATTAACTGGAAGGAATCACTCTTCCTTTCCAGTATCTTGTGACATGGGCACCTGTTTACACTCTTCAGCAAGCTATACAGAAAATTTTGCTGCTTAGGTCCTTGACATGGAGGGTTCAGTCCTTCAGTCCTCTCATGGTTGGATTTAGGGAAAAAAAAAAAAATAAAAAAATAAAAAAATAAAGTCTTCCTTGTTAGTTTGGTTCAGGAGCTCTGCAGCACAAAGGCAAAACACGCCATCCTAGATGCCACTGCCTCTGAGAGAGTATTTTAGGCCTTATTGACAAATTAAAATGCCTGCACTCAATCCTCTAGCAATATCTTTTTAAGTAAGAAAGGACTCATCAGCAATCACATCTTTATGACATCTGCCTTCCTCTGGAACAGCACAACTTATGGAACAGCAGGCAGAATGCAATACAATATACAGTAATCTCAGCCAAGGGAATAGGTTGTGAAATTAATTTTTGGAAGAAGACATGACCTGAGCATTTTCCTTCTGAGAACTGTAGTCACTGTTAGTTACTCTTAAATGGTTATAATAGAGTAAATGAGTGGAAAAACCTTCATGAATTTCAGTAATGACCACAGACATTGCCATCATAAAACACCTTATATACTGGTCAGTTTTGCATAATTTTTAGTTTGACATATATTTAAATGTACTGGTACATTATACCATATGATTCCAAAATGGTAATAGAAGCTCTTGACTTATTTTCTTTTATTATATTTCACTTCTAGAAATTTACAGATTTAGTATTTACTTCAGAACCATTCTTGTTAATTAGAACCTTGAAGCCACCTAAAATACTAACCAAGAAGTAAAGAGTTGTAAAAATGAGGCTTATTACCTGCTTGTTTGTTACTACTTCAGCAAATCAGTTTGCTAATTCAACAGTGTATACAGATCTGTTGATGTAATTTAAACTGTGTTTTCATGTATGTTCCATGCTGGGCAGCTGAAAAGAAGAAGCAGAAAAGTGACAAACACAGGAAGCTACAACTGGCTGCTTGGTAATTAATATAGTTAGAGTTCTTATCTGGGGTGCACAGAACTTGTAAGATGGATGCAATTAAAAATATACTGAAATTGCAGAGTCTACATTACTTCTAAGTTCAAATGCTGTGGGCTTAAACAGTACCAAACATTTTCTGTTTTATAGCCTCTCTTGACGAGTATTTTGATACCAAGAAGTACTAGTAAATATGACATGTTCATGCCTTTACCTCCTAAAAGAAGGATAATATGCCTTTCAAATCCCTGCCACACATTTTGTATTTTGTCAGCTATGAGACCAAGGTCATCTGATTTAAAAAATACACATAGTACTAATGAGTAATGAATAAAAAAAAGGAAAAACTCTGTTTTCCCAAATTTAAATCTGAACAGACCAGTATAGTACAGTATGGAATAATTTGTTATGTTGTGTTTTGTAATCTAGAACATCTTTAAAGAGTGTCTAGGTCTGACTAGAAGACTTGTAGCGATTGTCTTTTTATGGTATAACAGAGAACTCAAACTGAAAACCATAAATCTTTTGAGAGCTAGCAGCAGCAAACGACATCTTAACCACAAACCCAACTGAATATTTTATCTTACATATACACTTCTCTGCCTATGAATATAATTTTCAAGAAATGTCTGTCAGTTGAATTACTTTGACAGATATCACTGTCAGTTGCTCATCAGGCAAAACTGCCTCTGATATGCTGACTAGTACATCACCTTCAGCCCTTACAGAAGGTGAATGCTACTGATGAAAGTGTGTTTTTCTTGAATTGATTCTTTCAGGGGTTTAATATAAGTTTATTACATGGCAAAATGCTTTCAATACAGTATGGCAGTGGGGAAAAAAGAGAACAGGAACAGCACCATCCAATCTTATTCTAGCAGCAGCAGTACTGATAACCCCCTTTAGGCGCTACAACAGAGTTTCTCATCTTTCTTATCCACAGAGTGGAGGTCTGAAGCATTAGTGTGTCTTTATTTCATAAGAAACTTTTGCGCATAAGAAGTTTCTGGATGGTCAGTAGCAGTTAGATAAGACTTTGAGAAGAATGAGTCATTGCAGCATTTGAATGGTATCCTGAAAACACTAAAACTATCTGTTAGCAAGGGCAGATTTTCTGATATTAGCAAATTAGGCACTTTTTAAAAACATCACTTAATCTTTACTTTTAAATTCTGAAGTATAGTTTCTGTAACTTCACAGTGAGCCATAGGCTTACCATCAAAGGCTGTATGAATTGCAATATGAAAGCATTTTGTTGCTTGTTTTTAGATTTTGTTTCTTTAGATTTCTCTTCAGGAGTAAATTTTGGAATCATATAAGAAATATTCCTTGACTCAATGATTAGTAATAAAGAAAGAAACTATTGTTAAGAATTATTAGGAATCTAATAAAGAAATTAAATAGAAACCACCACTGTGATCACTTAAAGCTGAAACAAACATACAAGAACTGTATGTGATCCTTTTTCTTCATTTCAGTTACAGATGAAAAAAAGATTTAGAGAAGGATAGAAAAGATAATCAAGTATACGAAACTATCTTCTGCATGAAGAAAACTGTACTGAATAAGAACCTTCAGGGAAAAAATAAAATTAAGTGGTACATGGAAGGAAGTTTACAAAACCAGAAGTGTAGAGGAGAAGGTAGATAGGGATTGATTTCAGTTCCCCCATAAGAATGAGAGGCATAAACTGAAACCAGTGGTATTCAGACAAAACCAAGGAAGATGGTTCTTCACACAATATATTTTTAAGCTGTCATGTGGTGTCATAGTGAAAGCTTACATGATCTCAATTCAAGAGGTGATGGTTCAGATTCCTGGAAGAAAAATTGGTTTAGAACTATAATGTAAAAAAATAAACAACAACAACAAAAAGAAAAAAGCAAACAAACCACACACACACATACACACACAAAAAAAAAAAAAAGCCCACATTTCTGCTCAAGAAGCTTTTGAGCTTCATCTTGCTGAGATCTATAAAATGTTCTATGGAAGTTTAGCTATGTGCTTGCCTTCATCTTTCCCAGGCACCTGCTGTTGCTCACTGGAAGGGTCAAGATAGGAAGTTAGACAAACTCTCTTTCCCCGATATTTTCACTCAATGTACAAGTCACATCTATTTCAGAAATATTTGAGGGTACCTAACAGGAGAACAGAAAGTAGGAAAACACTTGGCACATTATGTCAGAGTTTACCTCTAGAAAATAAACTTCTCCTTGAAAAAGAAATACTATGTTGAGGATACAGCTGTCTGAAGAAGGCTTTATGGGTTTGGTGTTTATTGCGTCTCAATCGCTTCTGGTTCAAATGGATTATTATTGCAAAAAATCTTCCCTTTGTTTGGGAGTGGTGCAGGCTATTGTGTATTCTGGTGGCTGTCAGGTTGGGATGGTATGCAGTGACAGTTTATTTAGTGGTATAAATGATACAAGAATTCTTAAACATTTCTCAACACATAGAGGCTGTATCATTTACAAAGGCAATTATATGTTGATCTGGTAGGCTGATTTTTAAATGAGTTTTTAAAATTGCATCAAACAGACTTTCGCATTTTTAAAATACATGTGCTTGGATTCTTTCAGGTCCCTACTGGTTTCCTTCATTGACATTCTACATAGTTTTCATACTTATTCTGTTAGGACAATGTGTATTTCATATTCACTTTTTAAAAAACAGAAAACAATGAAAATTCTAGTAGCATCTCTTACATACGTGTAAAATAACTCATCTTATTTGATATATGCTGCCTTAGTTACTGGTTTTATTATTCCTGTCTCCTCTCTTGCTTACTTCTCATTCCTTAATAATTCAGGTTAGAATACTATGGCAATAAGAGAGATGAAATAGTTGAGGTATATATATGTGGGGTTTTTTTGTTTGGTTGGGTTTTTTTTATTTTCAACAGGGAAGATAAAGATCTCTTCATCTGTCAGCTGTTGGGGTTTTGTGGGGTTTTTCTTTTGCTTTTGTCTTAACCAAGATAACTTTCTGGGTTTTGGTAGTTGGTTGCTTGGTTTTGGGTTTGTTTTGTGTTTGTTTGGGGTTTTTTTACTAGTTTTCATTCTTTTTATTCTGCCTAATACTTTTCTTTGTTTCTGCATTACATTTTCCCTATTTTTCAGGGCCAGAAAGTTTTTGTCCCAAATCCAAATTCATTTCAGGGAATTTATTTTTAGAATCCACACAAACCGGCTAGTGTTACACTTTCTTGACAACCCTAAATCACACACTTTACTTTGGTTTGACCAGACCGAGGAAAAAAAAATGTCATTAAAATTACTTAAATGCAATTTTGTAACTAAATGTATAATCTTGCAAACTCCTGGACCTTAAGTCTGTGGGCTAAGGTGGTACACTGTCTATTACCCCTGAAAATAATAGACTTTTATCTTTCTCAATTTGTGCTTCTGATGTGCTTTGTCATGTAACAATACTTACCTACTGATAGAAATGAGTAGTGTGTTTTGCATAATCTTGAAAGATATGACTCAATTATATATGGATTGACATTTCAGATAAAGATGACATTTTATGTGTTACCAAGGAAAAGAAACTTGGTAACGTGTGCATTTGGTTTCTGGTTTGTGCTCTGTAGTGGCTTGCTGCAGGTTTCTGGTAGTCATCTCTAGCTGTATTGTGTGAGTTTTACAGAGGCTGCTGTGAATTCTCTGCTTGTGATGAAGTTTTGTGGCTTTGCAAACCCTGCTAAATCTTCTTTAAAAAGTTGTGGTTATATGACGCTCAAAGACGAACTATTATATTTCACTTGAAAAAAAAAAAAATCATAGCCTAGTAAATACTGAGTATCTGGGGAGAAAAATCCTTGGTTTATAGCCAGTTTCCCCTGTTATACAGAATTTGTTATTACTGTTCCTCTTCTTCAGTGTTGCAAGATAGAACAAAACATTAAGCTACGTATTTTATTTGGGGGAGGAGGAGGAATAGTTTTGCTTTTTTAGTGCATTTTGTTTTCATAAATAAATATAAATATTTTCAGATGCATATAGCTGTAAATGAGTTTGTCTCCCTGCTCCAGAAGTTTTGATTAGACAAGGAAGGAAAAAAAAAGTCCTGTTTGAACAGAAGTAAAAGAGCCAGTTAAGCCTTGTTCTCCCTTTCTGAATGCACATACCTGTAAGTTACCACAGTTTAAAAAGAAGTATTTTTGTGGGAGCTGTTTGTTAAAATAGTATTATCTGTCTAGATTCTTGGCTTGCTTTGTTCTATTCAAAATAAGTATTAATGTTTAAATGGAAAAGAAAGCATTTTTGTAATGACAGAATCAACTTACTGTAAGCCTCATCTTGTCCTTAAATTACATTTTCATTCTTATAGAATGAAGAAATGAGAAGATATGTGGCTGAGTATGCCAAGTTGGAAAAGGAGCACTTCCCTTGCTTTCAATACAGGATGGAACTTGATGGAGAATTAAGAGATTCTTTTTGTAACACAAAATGCTAGAGCTATGTTGCTATCAATTTTGGAAAGCAAAAAGTCTATAGACTTCTTTATCGTGTACTCTTCTGTCTAAAAAGCAAAACGCTAGGGGTTAAACTTTCTCAGTGAGGTTACTAGTATTGAAATATCAGGGTTTGGTTGGGGTTTTTTTTGTGTTTTTTTTTGTTTGTTTGGTTGGTTTGGTTTGGTTTGGTTTGTGTTTTTGTTTTGTTTTGTTTTGTTTTGTTTTGTTTTTTAACCAAATAATGAAAGCAAGGCTCTAAATTATACCCAAAGTTGAACTTCTAATAACACTGTGACTTGAGTCAGGTTCACAGATTAAAACTTAATAAATTTTTCTGCTAATTAAGTACAACATAGATTCTTCACTTTAACATTTTGGTCTTTGAATTGAAAATAAGATCTTGCTGAAGGGAAATGGGAAAAATCATGGAAACGAAGAAAGCAAATTTTTAGAGTAGGATAAAGCAATACTTTGAGTTAAATGTTGGATGCCAAAAGGTGAAAATAGATACTTAGATCCCATATTTGTAGAATCTTTGAAACTACTGATTTTTCTGTAGGTAACCCATATTTAGCAACATTTTGGCTACATGTTTTATCCATTCTATTTCAATTACTCTGATACCATGCATATGACTAAACAGCAGGATGTTTTTCATGTACAAAACCACTCACCAAATATTAGTAAAACTGCACTCCTGTCAATCTTTTATTTAAAGCAAAAAGAACTTATAGGCACCAGCAGATCTAATAAAGGTTTGTGCTGCTTTCTAACAATGAAGGATGATTACAGGAATGGGAGGACAACATGCTGAAAAATTCTGAAATACATTTATAAGTAAATATGTTTCATGAAGTATAAATGTACTGTAAGAATATTAGCAACATGCTTTCTACTTTCCTTAGATGTCTTGCTGCCTTCTGCCTAATCTTTGGAAACAATAACTGTAACACTGATGTATTCAGTGCTATTGTGCCTGTTGTACTGGAAAAAAAAGAGAGACACTTCAGAATAAGATATTCCGTTTAAGACACGTTTGGACAAACCAGGGGGTAAATCTGCCTGGGAAAATGGGATTTAAGTGTCTAGAAAACAAGATTAGCCTTCTCCATTTGATCTTTGAAATCATGTTGAACTGAGATATTTCAGAGTTGACAGCTCCTAGTGAATTTGCTTTTTCTTCGTGTTACTGAACTGGAGAGCAAAGGCCACAGGCCCTGCTGCCCTTTTATTGTCTTATAGCCCTGTTGAGTCAATTCTCATGCAAGAACTTGTGTTGCATATATTGAGTAGCTAAGGCTTCACTAATAGTATTTGACATTATAATAGATTTCCAGCCAAAATCATAGACAAAGATTAGATGGATTCAAATCTCTGTGATTAATAGGATATGTTACTTCCCGCTTTTTTTTTCTTCTTTGAAGTAAGAATACGTAATGAATGTCATAATGTAATTGTAGTCTTTGCAGCTTCCTAGAATTACTACCTCAAGGAGGTGGCAAAAAGGCAGATAACAACTATATCTTTTTTTTTTTAATAAAACTCAAGCATAAGCCACTGTAGTTAGCACATAACTTTCTTTTTGTGTTACTTTTAACTTAATTATATAATGACAAAGGCCACATACCTGGTATCAAAAAAAAAAAAAAATACTACCACAGCTGTGAATTTTCTTGTGGGGTAAACCAGCTAAATTCATAAATTCAGGAGAAAAAAAATTTCAGTGGGAAATTATTATTTCGCTCATTATTTCATGAGAGACAATCAGCATTCTAAATAGAGATTACAAGTACAGTGCCTTTAAAGAACAGATCTCTCATGTGGAAGTTGTTCTCACTTGGTGCTCTCTTTCTACTCTGCTATAAATTCAGTTGAGCAGTTTGCATTTACTGCACAAGAAAGTTAGGGTGGATAAGTATAGAATCTCCTCATCCACAGGTAGATGTTTACTGTTTGCAGTGAGAATGTGTATAGAGGTATTGAACAGAATTTTTTCAGCTGAGTCTCAAATGCTAGAGAAACTAAATGCTGCATTCAAAGAAACTTAACTTAGTAGCTCTCATAAAACCTGATACTTCTGCAAATCAGACCATTTATATGAAATAGTTAATATTTAGCTATAAATGAAAGAATACCTGGAACACAGTTGTCTTGTTACAGTTTATTTCATTCTTGTGAGATACACAAAGGAAAAGTGGTGCTGTTTAAATTACAACCATAAATTTGTTTCCAACAAAAGGAAGGGGTCAACTTGTGGGGAGTTTGCACATCTGGTTTGCTGAAAAAACATTCCATAATACATGCGGAGTGTAAGGACTACCATAGTGCTCCGTGAGTAAGGAAACTGTATGTTTCTCTACTAGTTTGTGAAATTCTGAGACTCTTATTGAAAAAAACCCTTCCACAAAAAGCTGATCTGGGCAAATAATCAGCCATGTATAACTGGACCAGGATCAGTGATGATCAGAGCTGTGGTTTTGAATCAAAGGAGTTCTTTTGTGATGAGATACAGGAATGCACTTTGTCTCAAGTATGAGTATTTCCAGCTTAGAAGACTTTATAACCATGGGTAAAATGCTGCTGTTTCTCACCTGCTCAAGCAGTACTGTGGTGATTTCAATGAGAAACTATAGTTCAGCAACTCGCAGTCGAGTGGTTGTTTTTGTTTTTAATCAGATCCTCTTTTTTTTTTTTTTTTCCCCTTTTCTCCCGTTTTGGGGGAGCAGAACAGTATTCTAGATCTTGTTTGAAAGAGACAATGAAGTGATGATAAATTTTAATCCTTAATATTAGCTGTGTTGAGAAGTTCTGTGTGAGTTTTAGTTAAATATTTTTTTAACTACAGTGAAATCAGATTTGTAAAATACCCTTCTGCCTACTTTTTTTAGATGGGCTTGGGATATATTTTGTACATATTGTATGATCCTTGTTATCATACAGAGTCCAGCAAGGCAGTTTATCATCTTAGACAAAAAATCCTTATAAAGTTATGATTATCAATAATACATGTTGTAAAGGCTTATGGTGCAAGGAAAAGGAAAGAAAAAATGTATGCTCTCGTAGCAAAAAATGAACCTATAAAAATGCTTTCTTCTTCTTTGATAAAACCGTAACCTTAAGTTATTGAGCAGTATCTGCTCACTTTGCTAACCAGTATATCATGAATGAATTATTCATGAAATACTAAAGGAGCCATGAGAGAGTTAGCTAGATGCAGGTTTAACATGTTAATCCCATCACCAAAATTGTTAGCAAGATAGCAAGTTTCTCTCACAAAGGAGTATTTTTACAAGAGAGGTTCTTTAAATAGAAAGATTCAAATTGTTTTTTTTTTTTTAGTTTTTAGGATTTACAAGATTAGCAGTAAAAAAGCTGGGGGAGACATCTGGGTTTTTGGGGGTAGAGGTATAAAATCAGAACCTTTTGATATGTAGTCTTTTGAGGGAAAAGAAAACTACCACCACCAAAAGTATACCTTGCTCCCTGTCCTGCTCCAAAACAAACAAAACCACAAACAAAAAAACAACCAACCAAACAA
This sequence comes from Patagioenas fasciata, assembly GCF_037038585.1. Taxonomy (NCBI): domain Eukaryota; kingdom Metazoa; phylum Chordata; class Aves; order Columbiformes; family Columbidae; genus Patagioenas; species Patagioenas fasciata. The sequence goes on from NC_092523.1 coordinate 38,064,235, forward strand.
AACCACTTAAACCATGAGGCCCTATCATGAGGTTTTGAAGACTCTTGTGGGTATATTTACACTAGTAGAAGTCTACAGCATGAACTTCCTGGTGAGGAACTACTAAACCCTGAGTAAGTAATCTCAGAATTTGAAAATTAGGCATTTAAAGATCAAATTGTTACTCTATTAGTAATAATTAGTCTTGCTTTGAAAAGATTTCATACTGATCAAATGAAAAGTAGAGTTTCTTTCTTTTCTGACCTGGAATCTATTTTTTTATCTGTTTCTTGCTCCATTGCAACTGCTTTTCCAACCCTGCTGTTGTCTAAAACATACTTGCCTACATTTGATCAGTAGCCTAATTTCTCTCTTTGTAAAGCATCTAATGCTCTTTATGGCATGTTTTACAATGGCAAAATTTTATTCTACAATTCAGTCAGAATTTCAGATCATCTAGAAATATACAATTAATATTCCTATTCTGCTTGACTTTGACAGTCCAAATATCTTTGGTGGGAAACTTGTCTCAAGTAGAAATCCATGTACTTTAATAGAAATCACTCCATGGAAGGAAAGATGAGAGCACTGAGAATCTAAAATGGACATCTGAGCATCCAGTTCCTAAATCAGATATACACAATGCTGTGGCAAAGCACCTGTGGCAGTACTGCTTGCTGCTGGCAGCTTTGTTAGGCAAAATGACGTCAAAGTATTCACTTTAGGTATTCATTTGCTATACTGGGACACGCTAGACTTTTGATTTCTTTTCCCCCTGCTGCACCACTCAGCTTGATGTGCAGAAAGAATGCATAAAATCCTGGCTCTGTAAAATAATCTCAATCATTCTATGACTTGACTCTGCCTTCTCCTTTATGGACAGCTGTACAGAACTCCTCCAGCAGTGAAGCAAAGAAAGAACTGCACTTATCTAATGGATAAATACAAAGAAAAAAAAATCCTGTTTCTGTTTGGTTTCTTCACTTTCCATGTGGCTGCTCTCATGGGCTTTGAGAGGTTGCCTTTAATTGCATGCTAGTCTGTAAATAAGACTAGTAAGGTAATATGAGAAAATGGGAAATTTGAAGAAAAAGAGTACTGCAGATACAGATAAGGAAAAAACAAACTTTTGAGTATCCCTTTTGTGTATGACTTGGACCCCTGTATGGATATTGTCACTGACTATAAGAGCACTAACTGCAGAAAATTCAGAAAATGAGTAGTAAGAATTTTAATTTCTGATTGAGTATATTCTGGTTGCTAGTCAGGTGTGAATATTGTACTGGTAGGAAAAAGTTCATACAGTTGGACAGGCTATGTAACTCTTTATACTGACTTGAGGAATCACAATCTGTTACAGATGGTAGAGATGGAAAAGGACTTTGCACTATATAGTATATCTGATAGTCAACATAATTTTACTCTCTTGATGTAATGTTTGTATAGATAAATTAGTTCTTGACTGTGTCCTGTGGAGAGGAAAACCTTTCTTCAATGAAAAGTAATTTTAAAAAAAATAATAAATCTTGACTGCTGTAAATAGTATTTCTCAGTGTCTATAGTGGCTGATTATAAAAAGTGCTCAGAATTAGTTTCTGAATTTCTCAGAATTAGCAAAAACGGCTCTGTTACAACAAACTGTTTCAAATACAGTTTGTAAGTATTACAAAAGCTTAAAAAAATTGCAAAACTTTGAGATATTAATAAGAATTACAAGTGGAGCTTATGGAAATTTACTAACCATTGTTCACTTTAACTTTTTAGACTAACTTAAACCAATTGCTATGTGATTTTTTTTTTTTATTCACTAATTTGACAATTCTCCAGTAAAACCTACTGACATGTCTAAACTTTGAGATCGATCGTATTTTTCAAATACTTCTTTTGTTCACTAAAGAAATAAAAAGAATGAGCAAGACTTAAATCTAAAAAGAAAGCATGAAGTCAGTCAGTCAACAACCAAACACTCCTCTTATCAAGTATGCCACTATTACTTTTGCTCTATTTTGATAGTCAAATTGCCAAGTTGGAGGCTAATTTCATGGGTTCAATTATTTGCTTCACTGAAATTTCTGGCCAAGTTTCCTCCTGTATTACTTGGACATCCCCTTATCCATTGGGAAATTTTCCAATGTAGATTCTCGGCATAAGACTTCTCTTCTGTAACTTCAGGGACCTCAAAGTCAACATATAGTCTCCCCCTATTACCAACAGGGATAAACCATATTTTAGTACATGTCCTAAAGTAAGTACCAAAAAAAGGAAGAATGAGTTCCTCTTTGGAAGGGGCCTAGCTTTCTTCATGGTCTTACAGACAGATGTCTGGGCAACCAGACATTTGGCTTTAGACTAGAACCTTAATTCTGGGATGGCAAAAGGGACATGAGATCCTCTTCCATTTGTTTTACTTTTTCTGTGTGTGGTTAGTTTTGCTGAATATCTGCCCACACGTGACTACTCTTGAAAACAATTGTGATTCTCCTTTTGGATTTCACATTCTTTGGCCCCATGTGAGTCAGTAAATACTGGTATGATGTAAGAGGAATATCAAGGCAATGGTGCCCTTGAGGCATCCTGGCATTTGCCTGAATTTGGGAATTTCTGTGTACTGTGGAGGCTAGAACAAATACAGTTCAACTGCTGAACTGAAGAAAAGGTCTAACAAGCAGATTTTTTTTTTTTTTTTTTAATCTTTGCATGGTAGAAATTAGTAGAAATAGCCTGTAAATTTCTGTTTTTAAGATAAACTATATTTTTTAATGAAATAAAACAGTTAAGTGTGCTTTGAAATGTCAAACTGACAGCTCTGTTTTGTTAAAATCAAATGGTTTGGCTTTGCATTGGTGGGGGGGGGGTGGGGTGCGGGAAATGGAGTTTGCTTACAAGGTCAATTGTTCAAGCCAACCTGAAAGAATGAGTAGTGTTATAATTACTCCACTGCTGTGCAAACACGAAGCTGACTGATGAAGTGAGCCTCCTTAATTATGAACTTTGATATTGTATATTTAGGCTAAGCTTTTGAAAACTCACTGAGTCCCAGCTCTTTTTGACCTTGACTGAGAGTATATTGAACTCAAAAAGTTGTTTTATTCCTACTGGCACTCAACATTATTTTTTTAACAAGGCATCTGTTACATAGTTTAACTAAACAACAGGTCACACAATAAATATGTAGAGAAACCCTTCAAGCTACTGTACTATAATGTCTAGGCTTTGAAGTTCTGTTTGAAAGAAAAGAAAAAAAAAAAAGAAATACACTTTTCCTGTGTAGTTTTAAAACTCAAATGATTTTTGAAGACCTCCTATGAATATTAACAGCCTTGCTATTAATGTCACTACACAAATACATCTCTTTTGCATTTGGCTGAAAAAGAGTCTTATCCTTTTTGGATAGAACAACAATATACTTGAATAAGTGCAAGAAAAGGAAAAATCACTTATAAAACCCAGATTTTATTTGAAAGAAGCCTATTAAAATGTAAAAGGATATAATTACAATTAATAATTGCTCTTAATTCCCTCTGTCTGCTTTGAAGATTTCAGTGCAAAACTGTGGACTATAAACATTAGCCTATCAGGTGAATATAACACTCATTTCAGAGCTGTGCAGAAACCTATTCGTTTAGACTATTTTAAATTTTATTTTATTTTACCAGATAGAATACTACAACTCCAAAGATCCAGCAGAAAACATCTGTTTTCATTGTAAGAGATTAGAATTAAAGACTTACTAGGAGTAACCCAAGAGCAAACAGTGTGTTGTACAGATGCCTTCTATCTTGAATCCCTCATAAGAAGGAAAAAAACAAAAAAAAACCCTTTTACAACTATAGCATAGTTTGTATCACCTCATTTGTGGCTGTCTTTGTAGCAGACAGCAGCAGTGCCACGTAGTTTGGGTTCACTGAGCTTTACCAGGTTCTCTGACAGTCTGACCTTCTCCGTAACCTCCATGGCTGGGGCAGCTCTGAACCCAGCACCACGCCACAGTCCTTCCACAGTACAGGGGCTGCTCCTGACTGGTCCCATCTCAAGGGAACTGAAGAATAAGATGGAAATATGACCAGGGCTTTTCTCTATCTTGTTTAGGTGAGTCAGCTGTGAGTGGCCCTATAGTTATAGAAAGGGACTAGAACACAATTATGACTAACCTGCTGGGTTTGGGAGTAAAAACAAAATCTGGCTCCAAAAAGTGCTGACAAAGCTGGCTTTTTGATCACTCAAAAAAAAAAAAAAAGCAAAGGGGACTTCTGTGCATCTCTGAAAATTATTTTAATGTAATATACCACACTTTGGAGCTTATCTTTTTAATAAACATCTGCAAATTTTAGCTTTATTATTTTATATGCTTGTCCCTCTACCTCCTCCTTCTCTATCAGGGTCAGCTAGTTACCCTGGGAAGATGCCATTGCTGCAGGGAGCCTTACTAAGGAGCTAGGGTTGTTTTTAGTTTTGAATGCACTCGGGCTTATATTCATTATCAATAGAGAAGATTAGGTTGAGTTACCCAGCTGGAACCTGCTAGTGAAAATGATCTGTTGCTCTACCCTTTGCACTTTAGAGTTCTATGCTGGGACAGATTAGTTGAAGTGTCCCTGCGGAGTATAGCTGTACGTTTGTGATGGGATAGGAATTTTAAAAATAGATTAGGCCCAGCATGCTACCCGCTTTTTAGATCAGTGGTAGCTGCTTAAATTCAAGTTCCAAAGAGATAAGCTACCAGAAGGACGATGGACGTGATGTACTGAAGGCTGCTTTGCCCAGTGATGGTCTGGTTCCATGTTGTGTGCGTCAGCTGCCTAGTCTAGCCTGAAGTGTTGAAAGTCAAGAGACTGGCCAAAGGAGAGAGATTAACAGGTTGTGCTGAAAGGAAGAAACAGTCAAGAACTGGTCTAAGAATGTCTCTTATTACATAAATTCATTAATGATAAGGGGTGGAAATTAGTATGGCATTCACAGTGTCACAGGGAACTAGGATCTGTGTCACCCAGTGTTGAGTGCTAAGGAAAATGAAATTTCTTGGCCAGATGGTGAAACAAGGAATTATTTGTGGCCTCTGATGCAATCTGCATATCAATGCAATTTTATTCTTTAGTTCTTTGGATGTATCCTCAAGTCTGATAGCAACAATACCACTCTTGATTTAGGACAAAATGTACAACTTTATGAAGGGAACATGTTATGTTTTTTATTAAGAAATTGTTTAGCAGAGTACAAAACCTTAGCAACCAAGTAATGTATGGTGCCAATTCAAACTACTAGTAATGGTAACTTCCAGACCAAAAATTGGTATGTAAGTTTGTTGTTTTGCTTTGTCTTATCATTTGGTTTAAAAAATAATTCAAAAAATCTGCTGTCTAACTTCTTCTGTGATATACATCCCCCAAACAGATACACTAGTATCTGTTTGTTTGCTTTTCTTTTTAAGGCAGAATGATTAAATCTAGTTTCGATGGTGATGGCAATAGCACTCTTTATTCATTTAATTGTAGTTTATAAAGAATATTTTACAGATTGGATTTCCTGTGTACTTCCTTCCAGCGGTATCTGTTGGACTAACTTCTGATGCAATCATGCTGTGTAAAAATAAGTTTTTTTGTTATGACTAAGTATATGCAATCTGAACACAAGAATAAATTTACTTTGTGGTTTGGACCTGAATCAATGAGAAATTGATTCAGGTTCTCTCAGAATATAAGAACTATTGGCTCACACAAACCATCTGTCTAGACTGTCTATCTAGTTTTCTGTCTCCAGCAGTTGCAATTGAACATCCTATTTAGGGGGAGCACACAAGACTGTCTGCTTCAGTGGTCGATTTCCTTCACACATTTCCAGCATCTGCATTCATTGAATTAGGTATGCAATGTCATACTTTTTTTTTTTTCTTTTCCCTTTTTTTTCTATTTTGTGTAAGCTTATGGTTCTGATCTCCATTAATTTGATCTATTTTTAAACCTCACAGCTCCCTTCCTCCCACTCCTTGTAACAACAAGTTCCGCAAGTTCACTACCTGGTGTATCAATGTAAAAAAAACCTCAAAAACCAAGCCCCAAAAAGTCCTGACACACTCAAACCAAATCCCGACCCAAACCAAAACTTTTGTTTCATAATTTTTAAACTAATCTTCAATTATGTGAAAAAAGAAGATGAGCCCAAGCAAGAATCTCAGATCTGAATGTCTCCACATTTTGGCATTTTCTGTTGCTGAATCAGTAAGACAGGCTGAAGCAAACCCTCCAGTCTGAACCAGCACCTTGGGAGGGAAGTTTTGACCTTCACCCAAACATTGCAATAGGTTGCTAACAATGCTTTTGCTGACCGCAAGGAATCAAGGGTGGCATAGGTGGAGCACACTTTTACTTAGTTAGCTTTACAAATCTAGCTAGAAAGGACAGCACAAGCAGGTAGGCTTAGAATTAGAAATAGTTTTGATAAATTACTAGGGGGAAAAAAAGGAGATAGTGGACACTGTTCTGTTGGGAAATGTGAGCGCTTGCTTATGTTGGAAGCATTAGATCTACAACTGCAAGAAAGGGAACATATGCCTGGACAGAAAATCCTCAAAAAATGTCTAAGAGTTACAGCTGATTGCAAGCTGAACATGAATTTGCTGAAAAGGAAAATCCCATATGGGAATGTACCTGCAGAAGAACGAGTTGGGGTTTTGTGTTCTGCTCTTGTTTGGTCTGCATAAGACAGGTCAGTTTTGAAGTAGTCTTTTCCAATGTTGGGCATCATCTTTCAAAGAACCACTGGAGTAACTGAAGATTATTCAAATTACAGTTATAGGGATAAGCAGAACTTAAAAAAATAAATATCTATACAGAAATGTTGGAAAAACTGATGTGATTTAGCTTAAAACAAGATGACTAAGGAAGGGTAAGTGTTCGAATGAATAAAAGGCTCTTTTACATAGGAGAAAAGAATTGACTTTGGTAAGAAAAATCTGTTGAATGATAAGGAAAAATGAGGATCAGGAACAGCAATAATACATTACATTGTTCTGGGCTTGAAAATTAATTTGTTTCAATACTGTTTGACAATTTTTTTAAGTGTTAATACTTCAGTAACTTGCATTTGAAGGGCTCAGCATATTCTTATTTTCAAGAACAGTCACAACACTGAACAGGAGGTTAAAGCACTGGACAAAAAGGGTGTGGGGGGGAAATGCAGCAGAATGCATATGAGCGGAGAAGAGGTATGCAGGAACAAAGTTAGTAGAAACCGCATCTCTCTATAGAATGAATTGTTTCAGTCATTGTTTCAGCAATGACATAGAAATGCCTAATGAATTTATATAGGACTGGTTTATTCTGTTACATGTCAAAAGTTTATAAGTATAATTGGGGAAAAAAAGATTCTGAATACATTCTTAATCTTGTAGATTGACACTTGGAAGACCGCTGCAGGAAGTTATGTAACATGGTAAGAGTTTGTATGTGTAGTGGTCGTGTGCTGTTAAGTTTCTAGTATGTTTTGTTGAATCTAAATTTGTTTATATAGTGACATGGCTTCAGTTACACACAATTTAGACTCTGCACAGCTTTCAGTTAAGAGGCAGCATAAATTTACAGTCCATCACTTTATTGTTTATAGTCAGAGTTTATAACAATGAACATCATCACTATGTGGAGAGAATAATTAGAGGATGCTAAATCGATATTCCCTACACACCCATTCTTGTGTGAGACCTTAAATCATAAAATACAAGAAAAACTACGATAAAGACAAAAATCCTAATGTAAGACAACTGAATAAAATGTGTGCTAGGACTTCTCCATTCTAAATTTAGGGCAGCTTTAAAAATATGTGATTTGCTTTGGGTAATTCAAACACTTTTCTTGAGATGCTGCCTTGTGCTGTCCATTTTTGCATCATGCTAACTCCTTAACGTTGCAATGGTTTTCACGCTATTGCAGTTGTCCAGTCTGTAAGCATAGAGAAATTCTAATGTTAGATGCCAATAGTCCTGATTTTTAACAATTTAGAAAGAGAATCCCTGAGAACAAAGAAAACTCAATAATCCTGTAATCCCTGAATATCAACCAGTGTCAAAGGGCTGAAGACTAAGGATTCTTGTCATGTTAATTAATTTACAAGAGGGACCAACTTTTATGCCAAATGAAAGACAAATTTCTAGATAATAAAGTGCAGGTTGCTAGGTCAAGCGTTGTAGAAAATGATTGTGCAGCAGTGATGTCTTTCTCATTGAATTAAAGTTATTCATCCTGGTAATATTTTTAGAGAAAGAGAAGGGATAAAGCTACAATTCAGGATCTGGCTCAAAGCAGGAGGATTGGTGTTCAACACTTTCCCATGGGTTAAGTTTTACAGTGGGGATGCCTGATCAAAGTCAAGGAAAAGACTTCTGTTGCTTTTGACAATCTTCAAACCATCATGCTTAGATCCTTTCCTAGGATTGTATAAGGAAACACTAAATAAGGGCCTGTTTTAAAAATAAATAGATATATAAATAAATAAAATCTGCTTGTAAGAAATGAGGAAGGCCATTATGCACATAATCAGCGAAACCGCAGTAGTCAGTAAAACTACTCCTAAATCTTTCCATTAAATCATGTTTTACATAAAAGAAGAGGGTTTGAGGAAAGAGGTGGACTATAGTCTCAAATCCACTGCACCATCCTTTTTCAGTAGCTAAGTCTTCTCGTCCATAGAACGAGTTACCCCGGTAGATAAGAAATATGGTGAGAAACGTTTAATAAATCTTGGGATTGAAGGATTCTATTGGCGGAAAATGCATTAGTGAGCACATTTTCTAGTAGGTTGGTAGGGAATCTGAGGCTCATTTACAGTATTTACATTGACTTTCATATTTAAGACAATTATCAATATACATATTTTTTTCCCATGCTTTTAAGCATTAGAGGAAATATGTGGGAGTCCTATCTGTAAAGAAACTAAGGACTAACAGTTATTACAGTGCCTTCATCTTTTGGAATGATTCCAGAATGGTGCTGCCACAGTCTTTTGAGTTGCTGTACTTGGGGAACAGTGTTTTCTACCTCTGAGATCTACATTAAACATAAATTCCACTGAAACTCACTGGTAATACTATGAGTGTTGAAACGAAAGCCATGCTGTCTGTGATTTTAAATCTTAGATGTGTTACCATATGTCTGTTTAAGAGGAGAATGCAAAGGAGATTGGTTTGAATCAAACACAAACATTAAAATATAAGGAGAATGGAAATGAAAATCATGAAAAGAAAACTTTTAACAAAGAATCACAGAATTAGCATTTAACTCTACAATAATAAAACAGGCCAAATTACAATAGCATGTTACAGATTTTTCTTGCTGCTATTGACTGTTTTCTATTCCCCAGCCTCAGATCATGTTTCTTATAGTGGTTTCTCTCTGACTTTTCGTACTGTTAATGAATGGAGATAGGAAACCGGTATTAAAACATATTCATGTTTCAAAACCAGGATATATCAGAAAGTAACATACCAGGTATGTCTTGACACAGGAGAGGAATGTGCTTGACAGATGTATGTTACACCAACTTGAACAAGAGATTGTGGTCTGGATTTTTCTAATGCAATTTTAATGCAACATCAAGAGAATTTGTTTGAAGGAATCTTACAGTTGACACACAAAAATTTCCTTTGTTTGTCAATAACAGCTACTGTTGCCATTGAAACATAACAGGGAAACACCTAGACCTGTGTCTCTACAGTATTAGGATCTCTGTTTAGTTATTTGTCAGTATAAGGTCAGGTCATTGTTGGTATACTGAGTGCCACTTGCAACTTTAATTGCCCTGTAGGCCAATTTCTGCTTAAGTCGAAGACATGAGGAGCAATATTAATTATTAGGTGGCGGGGAAAGGAGAAAAGATTATTTTAAAACCAGTAAACCTTTAAATTAGTCATCTTTTATGGGATAGAAAGAAATACAGTCTGAAGTGAGGAAAATCTTTAAGTGTCCCAGAGCCAACAGAATATTTGTTTGTAAACAGAAGATATCAAGTATCTTAGATTTCAACCACTTGATTTTTAAAACCTTGTGGTTAGACTGTGACATAAGGTGCTGTGACTATGATTACTAGCTTTCAGTTATGACACTGTGAAGTTACTATACAGAGCAGTTGGTGAAAATGCTCTGTTGCAAAATAAAGCCTTTGATCTCATGATGGATTTCGGGGGGAGGGGGCGGGAAGGGACAGAACGAAAGTGTTGGGGAACTGGGGAAATAAATAATGAAGCCAACTGATATTATGATGGCACAGCAGGAGTGATACGTTCCATCCTGGTTTGTGGTTTAGTTACGGAGAGGGGCTCCTTGCGTGGCACTCAGTTATTGAAATACTATTATCTGTGTATCATTTCTCAGGAGGGTTTAATTAACGTTCAGCAAAAGATCTTGCTTTCTACACCAGTCTGTGATGTTTCTGAGAGATTTTTAACATGCTAAACTCAAATTAGTAACGCTGTATTTCTATTTAGATGGATTTTGCATTCTGGACTATGCTCTCCTTTAGACTTTAATCCTATGCTTTGATCTGCAATGCTGTAATGGCCTACTGAAGAACAATAGGCTTCTTAGTTTATGTACACTATTTTATTATTTCTTCATAGCTGTGTTGCTTAAATTCTACCAATGTCTTTGCTTCATTGCTTTACTGTGTTGTGAAGATGTTAAAAAATTGCTAGTGCTTTAATAATGTTCTAGTAAATATAAAAACTTTTAAAGTGCAGCTCTATTTAAACTTCAGATTTAATTCTAGTTGCAAGTGAAGTGATTACTTCCTAGCATCCAAATAATTTATGTAGCAGCAAGCTGAAATACCATCTTGAATATAATAAATTTTTAAAGCACAGGAGGTACCTAAGGGTCTCCTAGAGACACCTTTATGCCTTACCCCCAGAATGTCGTTCCCTGAATAGTTACATAATGGGATTCCCGAAGAATAAGACCAGTGTAACATAAGCCAGCATCCAGCCAAGGTAGTCAGGATCTGCCCGTACAGTTCGTTCCCATACAGTCTTGTTACCAAAAGATGTGTAAAAGTGATGCAGAGCAATTTGAAAAGCTTTCTAAGTATTTACACAAGGTTCAATAATGCTGTTCACGTGGAGCAAAAGTAAGAGTACAGGGAATATAACTTTTTGCACAGCTGATATTTAAGCAGGCTGTAGTGTGTTACTGTGTTAGCACTGTGCAATCTGTTTTGGTTTCACTGTTTGACTTTTTGTTGTTGTTGGGTTTGTTTTGTTTTAGCCACAGTGTGACTGGAACACAGTATCTATGCTATGTTTATTTAGGGCTCTGAATGGGGTGTAACTTACGTTCACAGATGGCTCCAGGATGTTATTGATAGGAAGGTTACAAATAAATATAGTACTCTTTGGGTTACTCTGTTTCTAATATGGAAAAATCTTTTTTCTTTCTGGCCAAAAAAAGCTGCTATACTATCTCAAGTGAAGCTGCCAACACTGCTCAACAAGTAACTGCTTAGGATTAACATAAATTTTCTTGGACTATTTCACCCAGGCTCTGTGTGCGTTTTACCCAACTTCATCTGTCGGGTTCAGAGCCGGCTGGAACAAGTCGGGCACTTCGCTTTCCCCTCGGGGCTGGGACCTACAGCGGGCTTCATCTTCGCGGAGCCAAGGCTCGGGGCGGGCCGGGCGAAGCCCGGCGCAGCTGGACCGCCCGTGCCCCTCTGGGCGGTGCAGCGGTGGCTGGGGCCTGCTCGCCTCCCCGGCACAGCCGCGACGCGTCCTGGGCGGCCCTTTGCCCGCGGTGCGGGGCCACCGGCTCTCCGGGACGGCGGCGCAGCGGCAGCAGCAGGCGGCGCCGCGGCAGCAGCGGAGGAGGAGGAGGAGGAGGAGGAGGAGGAGGAGGAGGAAGGCCGCCGGCGGCCCCCCCCTCGCCGCGCGGAGGCGCAGGCAGAGGGCGCTTTCGCCATGCGCAGCCCCCGCCACCGCCGCGCAGCCCCAGGCGCCGCGCACCCCCCGGCCGCGCTGGCGCTGACAAGCGTTCGGAGAGACCTCCGCGGCGGGCGGAGAGGCGCGGAGCGAAGCCCCTCGGCCCGGCCTGCGCGGGAGGGCGAAGGGAACTCCCCCGGTGCGAGCGGCCGCTCGGTCCCGCTCTGCCGCTCGCCCTCTCTCTTTCCCTTCCCTCCTCCTCTCTGCGCTTTCCACCTCCCCTGCTCCTGAGTGAGCGCAGCCTCGGATGTCCGGTTTCCTGGTGGGTTTTTTACCTGACAAAGTCCGGATAACTTCGGTGAGAATTTGTAAAGCGGCTGGGAAAGTTGGGAACTCCCCTGCAGGCGTCTAGGAGCTGCTGCTACCGCATCTTCTCCATCCCACGGATTTTACTGCCTTGGATATTGCAAGGGGGAGAGAGGGAGGGGGGAGAGGAAGAGAAGAAGCCACATAATTTCGGCTGCATTCCTTCAACTGCTCCGCGGCCCCGCTCCGCGCCCGCCCTGCCATCTCTGCACAATGCACTTGCTGGAGGTGCTCTCCCTAGGTTGCTGCCTTGCTGCCGGCGCCGTGCTGCTGGGACCCCGGCAGCCGGCCGCCGCCGCCGCCTACGAGTCCGGCCAGGGGTACTACGAGGAGGAGCCCGACGTGGGGGAGGCAAAGGTAAGCCCATGCCCCCGCTGCAGATGCCAGCTCACTCCTTTTAGGCTTGTGGCTCCGAGTCCGTTTGAACGGATCGCTTGGAAATCCCACCGAGGAAAAAAATTGGGAAAAGCGTTTTTCAGTGGAGGGCTCTTCAAAAGCGAGGGAAAGAGAGGAAAAAAAAAAAAAGAAGTCTGGATTTTCAGGGTTGCTGGAAGGAAGGTTACACGGGGAACCACTGTATTTACAACGAAGCGCGAAACACCTGATCGGCAGAGGCAGCCGAAGGACTCTGCTCCTGCCGTGGTGCTTGGACTGCCCGGCAGGGAGCGGTCCCGGCCACGGCCCCGCCGTTTACAGCGGGGCTCGAACAGGGCAGCGACGCGCCGGCTTCAGCTGATCCCGGCCCCGGCAGCGTTCCCAGCCGGCGGGTCGCGAGTGTACCCGGGGCCAACATGCGGGGGGGTCCTGCGGCGGGCTGGGATGGGCCGAGCTGGGGAGCGCGGGAGGGACGGCTGGAAAACTCTCGGAGAAGCAGCTGTGCACAGGAACGGAGCGGCGAGGGAGGCGTGGGGAGACGATGACAAAACCAGAGACTTTCCATTTGTTGAAAAGTCTCTTGGAGTTATTGACGCCTTGGATGAGTTGCTGCTGCGTAACAGAATTGACGGGAGGTGTAAAGTGACACTCCAGTCTGAAAATTTTTATTCTACCTAGGCATATAGTGGAAGATAGGCTTAAATTCTCAGATTCCAGTCACAAATAGTTAGAATTCGGTGTTAATTTTTGCTTGCATAGGAAGTTTTGTAATGCAGAATTCAAGTACCTTTGATACTTGTGGTTTTGCAGTTCCCGGTATGCTGATGCATAGAAGTGATCCTTACATACTACGTGGTTGTATGAGCATCTGGCATTATTAGGAAGACCTTTGATTGTCTGCACTTCTGACAACTCTTACCCTCATCTCATTGTTTTGAAGATTTCTGACATACTTACTGAAAGCGATTGTGACCTTGCTCATTCATTATTCATTTCAGTATGGGGTGAGGGGGAAGTGGGGATTAAAAATTAAGCTGATATTCTGATTTTGGTTTTTTTTTTTTTCTATGCTGTTTGTTTTACTGAATAGAAGTTTGGGTGATTTTACTGTAACTACATGGGAAGTCCAGTTTTGGTAGTGTACATTGATGGTACTTATGTCAGGTATTCAAACTGTTATAGACCATATATAGTTCGCACAGAATTCATGCTTTTTAAATGATGTTCTGCACAGAAAAGGTTACGGAGTATACTTTCGTCTTTCTTTGAAGATTTTAATTACAGATGAAAGCTTACGTTGCAGTGTTGTGACTGCTAGTATGCTGTCAGTGACCACATTATTTATCAAGTATTTTTCAAACTTAAATATTTAAAAGAAGAAACATGAAATAAATTCAGTTGGTCACTCTTATCACTTAGACTATCTATGAAAAAAAAAAAGCAAAAGCAAAACTTAGTGAAAGGTAAAAAATACCTCAACTTTTTCCAGCCCATGACTGTAAGTCAGCTATTTACTGGGTGAAACTTGCGTTTGAGCCTCCGAATATGTAGCTTCTGCTGAAAAGGTAGAAAGAATCCAAACTGGAGGACAGTGCACAATTTGTACACTTGAAATGCTGAGGTGGAACAGCTGATAGTGAAGAAATTCTCCTAAGTCATGCTGTATGTCCACAAACATGTGTTGTGGACGATCACTCTGTTTCTTGAAGAAAACTCAAAGTCTTTGGGAGCCGCCACTGTAGTGCATTGTGTAGAAGTGCAAGTGCTCCCAGGAAGAAGGGGAACTGCCAGGAAAATAAAGTAAGAGAGCTCAAGAGACTGGGAAGTGAGCGGGATAGCACGTGTTAAGTGATGATGTTAACAGAAAAATGGTTTTTTGCCTGTCTTCTGGTGAGTAGTAAAGACAGAGAGAGGGAGAATGGCTCTGGATCCAAGCTGACTTAGTCATGCTAGGAGTCTTTAGTTGTGAGTTTACTTTTGCTGGAAATGTTTGAGTAAGTGCTGTGCATATTTGTTCATGTGATGAGAGAACGTTGAGATGAATGTCTGAAGTAATTGTGAAAGGATTAAGTAAGTGAACTTAAGTAATTGTTTCAAGGAAAATCTGATTATATTGTCAGCAAAAGTCATCTGCTTTGAACTTCCTTAACTTCAATCAAAAATGCATAATCACTTGAGTTTGTGTTCGTAGGCGTTATGCTTTTTCTGTTTCTACTTTCCGTCTGTGTGCCATACTGCTGCCTATTAAACTGATGCCCAAGTCAGGCCATACAACCTTTTAGGTCAACACTTTACACAATATATTTATTTCTCTTTTCTCCTATTTTAAGAACTCCAGCTTTAGAAATATTTTAAAGAGTGCGGATGAAGTTGAGGGTCCTCCAACGTAGGCGGAAAAGCTCAGCAGGTATTAAGGGTATTGTGGTTTTATGCAGGTAAGTAGTATACATGTGCAGCAACTTGGAAGCGTTACAGATATAAATAGTAGTAGTTCTTCATACGCAGCTCTTGCAAGGGCATGTTCTGCAGCAAGTGGGCACTGATAAGCTTGTGCAACACTGCTTTCCCCCTTTTTTTTTTTTCCAGCCTGAGGGTAAAGTTCATTATTTAACAAGCTTACAGGGCCCAGATTAATCCTTTTCAGCTGAACTGTCTGCTCAGTGGGATGGGAATCAATCCTACCTATAAATCACCTCTTTCAGGTTTCCTGCAGCATGGGGGAGTTTCCCCAATGCAGCTGCACCCCATCTTTCCCAGCAGGGCAGAAGGCAGGGTGGCCCTGGCTCCCTCTGTCTGTGTGGCCTGCTAGAGAAGACAACCTGGTATTTCAGTTCTCTCTCTGCTTAAGATGCCATCAGGTGAATCTGCCCTCCAACCCCTAAAGTTGCTGTGGTCTGACAGGGCTCTCTGCCCTGCTGCCGCTTCTGCCCCACCGCCCAGCAGAACCGCTGGGAACAGCCGCAGTAAGGAGAGGGTGAGCAGTTGTGTGACACTGGTGGCTTGAAAGTGTAGCTTCTTGTACCATCTGTGAATATTTTGATAACTCATATAGTGTGATTAGTCTCTGCCTCTTGTTCTTTACCTAGTTTTGAACTGGGAACCTGTGGTGAGTATACACTGCAAAGTATTATAAGTAAATAAAATAATTCTTTATTGCTTGTTTGCTGAAAGTTTCAAAATGAACTAGGGGTACTACACTGGCATTCTAGGCATGAATTAAACTTCTTTGATTATTGAAACTAAGATGTGACAGTAGCATGTATCTGGCCTGCATTAATGGTAGTGGAGTAACAACAGCAAAAGTAGAATATTATGGTAACAATAACTGGAAAGAAGACACACATCTGGGAGTGTTTGCCATAGCTGCACCTTTATTTTGTTATGTAGTCAAACCTTTAGGATTATATGACTACATAAAAGCAATATTGATCAACTGTCCCGTGTAGTTTTTAGAGGTTTAAAACTATATTTATGCAAGGATTCTTAGTCTTGTGTTAGAATGGAAATAACAAGTGAAAATGTATTTGCTTGTTCTAAAGTGCATCCCTGAAAGTGGCATTGGGGCTTTTTTAGGTAGACAGCAATAAAGTACAAAACAGTCTTTGTACTGTGATTTTGCTACTTGCTTTTTGCAATGGAAATAGGTGCACTTACTTGAGCTCTATTTATTTTGGATGCTACCTTAGCTCAGAGATACCTTTTTATTGTTATTTTAAACCTGACCTAATCATAAAATACCGCTAGTTGATGGCTACTGGAGTTTAAATACTGTTGGTGTGGGAGTGGGAGGAAAAGCAGTATGTCAGTTTCTGGGGTTTCCTCCTGTCACTGTATCTTGATGGTGTAATCTCAAACCCATCAGTTTTATGGCCACCTCTGACTTTATGAAGTGTGCCTTACTCTTCCTTGTGATGTAATGTGCACTGGTGAGAGATGAGGCTAGGTTTTCTGCTCAGAAAACAAGTATAGACCTCACTCTCAGTACTCAAGCAGCGCTAAATTGAGCAAATAGGGAGAATGTTATTTTTTTCTGCTGTTACTATTTTGTCTGCTGCAACTTTCTTTTTCATGTGTGTGTAGCCGCTTTGTTTTTCCTTTTTTTTTTTTTTTTTTTTTTTTTCCCCCCGCAGACACAGGCACACATACAAAAATGCAGTCTTTTTTTAGAAGTACAACTTGTGTCAGATACAATAGGATGAACATAACTAATATAATAGGACCTATTATGAAGACTAAGCAACAATTCTGCAAACATTCTCAAGGTTCTAAGGAAACATTGGGAATCACTTAACTAATTGCAGTGTTTGGAGGCTTACAGAAACTTCTCAAAAATATTATTTGTATATGCACCTAGGTTCAGTGTGTTGTATGTTTAAACTCTTACATGTTCTTCAAGGGTCTGTGTCTGCTTATTTTAGTAAAAATATATCAGGACTTGATCTTTAGGCTGTTGTAGCTGAGAGTGATGGTAATAATTCTTGCGTATTGATACCCTGCATCCAGGATAGGAAGTATGTCTTAGAACCTTATGTTCAGCTGCTGCTTTCTTGAATGTGGTCAGTGATTCATTAAAACAAAATGCTTGGAACTGAGGGAATCCAGCTGAAGCCAGACTGGTATCCTATCAAGTTTAATATCCTTTTTTAATGTAAAAAATGTGCTACAGTTGTCTGTAGAATGAATTATAAGAAATTCCAAGCAAGATTGTTACTTGAAAGATGTCAGCTCTTTTGAAATCTGAGTTGCTTTTTAAGAGTTTTAGATTTGGCAAGGTGTTGAATTTTGTTTAGCAAGTAGGATAAGTATGATTGTTTTCATTATCTGTTATAAAAAACCAATACTTCTTTTCCCCAAATTTCATCTTGCTTCTAACTTAAGTGTTACGTAATATGAAGTTCCTCTCCATGTATATGTATATCTCCTTCAAAAGTGCACTCATGACTGCATAAATAGCAAAAGAACTTTAATGTAAAACATCGATAGCTGGGGGGGGACCATAGGGGGATTGTTTGTTTGAATTCCTATTGTATATGAATTTGTCAACTTGTTTTCCTTTTTTGTGTTTATCTGTCACCAGAAGTTTTTCTGGTGACTTCATATTTATGTATTACTGTATTTTCCCCCCTCTTTGTTGCATTTCAGATTTTAATTAGGAAATAGCTAAACTATAAGTCATTTATTCTTCTGCTCTTCCATTGTAATAATTGTAAATCAGTCTCTCTAGCTCTTTAGTAATTTGTTTTTTCTTCTGACATTCCCTGACTTGTCTAAGATGGCTGTAACTCCTTACAAATATTTAGAGACTGCAATTTCCAGTGAAGTGAATGAATGTTTTGGTATGATGCTCCTTTTTAGCACAGTAACCAAGAGGTATGGTGTTACTTGGGGGAGGAGGATAAGGGAAAACACCTGATAACTGACAAGAAAAAAAATAGTAGTAGTTGGTATATTTTGACTATATTGTATTCTTTGCTGAGTATGGGTGAATTCTGTTTTAAGGTGAATATGTTATCTTCCTAAATGTAGTTACTGAGGCAATACATCTTCCGCAGGAAATTTTTTGGATTTTTATCATGACTCACTTTAGTGAAAAATGATTGCTTGAGGAAGTTAATGACATTAATTATCTGACTCTGCCATCACCCTGAACCCTGTAGTACTCCATACTGTTCACATAATGGCTTCAACAACTCGGTGACAATTTTCAAATAGCCTGATCTTGAGGATGCAGCTTAAAACCTGTTGGAGGTGTTTTGCATCCTGTTCCTCACTGAAGACAGAGGACTCCTTATCTTGGACAAGGAAAAATACTGGCAAAGAACTGAATAATTCTTGGAAGACACCAGAAAGCTGTTGGGAAATGGGGAACATGGGTGTTTATCTCTGATATCACAGATGTGTGATCCCCTGTGTTATTCCTGCTTGCTTGTGGCAGTCTTGTGAAATAAGAAATTTCAGGAATCATATGTCCTTTAAGCAAAATCCTTTGCACCATAAAGTGGTTTAATTCTTTGACTTTTCTTACCTAAGGATTGTCCTTTGTTGGCAGAGAGAAGAGAGGAATTCAGCAGAAGGGATTTCTTCTCAGCCATGGCATTTAGCTATTTCCTCTTTTTTTCGTTTGTTTTTGTTTGTTTGTTTGTTTGGGTTTTTTGTTTGTTTGTTTGTTTTTTTCCCAAATGAGAACTGTAGTATCTTCCCAACCCCCTGCATCTGTGAAAATTTCTGGGACTTGAAAAGATTTTCAGAAACATATCCTATTGAAGAACATTCAGAAGAAGCAAAATTGCTCTAGCTGTCCGTCAACTTTCTTCGATTACAGAATTCAGCAGACCAAATGTAGTTGTGGTGGACTGCCCCAGCTGTCCACAATGTACTTGCTGCATCAGTCACAATATTCAGAGCTAAGAGAAAAACTGATGAAGTGAAACTTCACACATTAGCTACTAACTATTTACTTATGATTGTGTAGACAATGAAAGGTTTCGGCTTTGTTTGTTTGTTTTGTGGGTGTTTTTGTTTTCAAATTGGCCAAGAGAAATGTAGGGGGTAAGTAACCTCTGCAGTCTGCTCAAGGAACAGTCTCATTAGAGAAACAAAGAGAAGCAATTGTAAAGGTTGAGGTATTTATTATTATACTTCTAGGTCAAACACTTATTTTGGCATGCCTGTACTGTAATTCTGACTCAAGTAAGAGCCGTTTGCCCCTTTCCAAATAGGTGGCTAATACTTATTACCCTGCAGGTATGGGATCCATATGCACAATCATGTGAAGAAAAGTTGGCAATTGTTTGAGGTGTGCTGTCTGCAGATGGAGGGATCCATGTTCCTGCTCTGCTGACTGGAATCCTGATCCTATAGGATTCTTGCTGAGGAAGCAGTTCAAGGGTGGCATGCACAAGTTCTCTTCTCTGGGCCCCCTGTGACCCAGAGTGAGACAAAATGCATACTTCTCTGAACCTGTTCTCTTCCAGTCCACCAGTTCTGGGATCTGTGGACTTGGATTCACCCCTAACTGCACTTGAAAGTGCTCTGTCCTGGTTTTGGCTGGAATAGGGTTAATTTTCTTCCTAGCAGCTGGTATAATGCTGTGTTTTGGGTTTAGTATGAGAAGAATGTTGATAGTACACTGATGTTTTAGTTGTTGCCAAGCAATGCTTATATCAAGTCAAGGACTTTTCAGCCAAAAGACTGCAGGTGCACAAGAAACTGGGAGGGAATGCAGCCAGGACAGCTGACCCAATCTGGCCAAAGGGGTATTCCTTACCATATGATGTCATGCTCAGTATATAAACTGTAGTTGGCTAGGAGGCAGATACCACTGCTCAGGAATCAATGGGCTGTTGGTGTCATGGGCAGTGAGCAATTGCTTGTTTTGCATATTGTATTATTTTTGTTGTTTGGTGTCCTGTTGAACTGTTCTTGTCTCAACACATTAGGTGTTTTTTCTTTTGCCCCCTTTCAGTTCTCTCCACCATCACACTTGGGGGTGGAGAGGTGAGTGAGCAACGACAGGGTCCTGGTTGCTGGCTGAGGTTAAACCATGACATACTTGAACAAAGTTGAGCTCCAGGAACTGTCCATGTAGGTGGTCGCACTTTGCATTATATGCACATTAAAGAAACTTAACATAGAATCATAGAGTCATTTTGGTTGGAAGAGACCCTCAATATAATAGAGTCCAACCATAACCTAACTCTGGCGCTAAGCCATGTCCCTAAGAACCTCATCTACGTATCTTTTAAACACCTTCCGGGATGGTGACTCCACCACTTCACTGGGCAGCCTGTTCCAATGCCTGACAACCCTTTCCATGGAGAATTTTTTCCTAATATCCAACCTAAACTTCCCCTGGTTTAGCTTGAGGCCATTTCCTCTTGTCCTGTCACTTGCTACTTGGGAGAAGAGACTAACACCCTCCATGCTACAACCTCCTTTCAAGTAGTTGCAGACAGCAATAAGGTCTCCCTTCAGCCTTCTCTTCTCCAGGCTAAACAGCTCCAGTTCCCTCAGCCGCTCCACGTCAGACTTGTGCTCCAGGCTGCTCACCAGCTTCATCACCTCCTCTGCACTCTCTCCAGCACCTGAATGTCCTTCTTATGATGAAGGGCCCAAAACTGAACACAGTATTTGAGGTGAGGCCTCACCAGTGCCGAGTACAGTGCTACAATCGCTTCTCTAGTCCTGCTTGCCACACTTTTCCTGATATAAGCCAGGATGCTGTTGGCTCATATTCAGCTGGCTGTCAATTGACACCCCCAGATCCTTTTCTGCCAGGCAGCTTCCCCCAGCCTGTAGCACTGCCTGGGGCTGTTGTGCTCCAAGAGTTGGACCCGGCACTTGGCCTTGTTAAACCTCGTACAATTGGCCTCAGCCCAAAGACCCAGCCAGTCCCGATTGTCCAGATTCCTCTGTATGACCTTCCTACCCTTCAGCAGATCAACACTCCCACCCAATTTGATGTCTGCAAACTTACTAAGGGTGCACTCAATGCCTTCATCCAGATCATTGGTAAAGCAATTAAACAGAACTCACCCCAATACTAAGCCCTGGGGAACACCATTTGCTGCCAACTGGATTTGACTCCATTCACCACAACTGCTTGGGCCTGGCCCTCCAGCCAGTTCTCTACCCAGTGAAGAGTATGCCCATCCAAACCGTGAGCTGCCAGTTTCTCCAGGGCTATGTTGTGGAAAACAGTGTCAAAGGCTTTACTAAAGTCCAGGTAAAGAACATTCACAGCCTTTCCCTCATCCACTAAGTGGGTCACCTTGTCATAGAAGGAGATCAGGTTGGTCAAGTAGGACCAGCCTTTCATAAACCTGTGCTGACAGGGCTTGCTTGGTTGTCTTGTACATGCTGTGTGATGGCACTCAGGATGATCATGGAGAAATAAAAAAAAAAAAAAACAAAAAAAAACCCTGAAGTGTTTAAAACGTAATGAAAGCCTGAGAAGTGAAGAAAATTGTATTGAAAGACTTGCTTAAACAGCTTTCTTTTTGTTCATTCCTTAAGAAAAACAGGGTGAGCATTTCTTGCCACAAGTGTTGGATGTAATTTTGAATTATTTCTTAGAAAATAAATCTATTTTCTTTGGAAATGTTGTCTCTGGAGTTCTGAGAATTCACCACAGCCTTGACCTGCCATTCTTCTTGACTAACAACTGCTAAGCATTGCACACTGCAACAGACTGTGGCTGCTGTGAACTGGAGACTAGGGGGATACAATGAAAACAGGTTTCACTGGAAGTCAAAGAAAGTGTTTGTATTTTGTACCTATTAAAGGATCGTTCATTATTTGGTGTACTGTTGAGGATATAATCTCCGCTTGTTTGCATGCTCACTGTTACTTAGAGAACACTACTCCTGCTAGCTCTTCTTAGAAATAACACAGAAAAGGAAAATCATGTCACTTCAATCATTCCAGTTGTATGTATTTGTAACTGGCTGCAGATACACTTGACAGAAACATGCCTTGCCTATAAACGTAGCAGTACCAAGACTCTTGGTGGAGACTGTGTCACTTTTATAGCATCACTATTTATGGTTAGGCTAGCAGTGTAATTAACTGCCCAAGGAAACTAAGAAACTTGTGAGGCAGTGCCTTATTGACTCTTGTCCCGTGCCTAGGGACAGATGTTTCCCCATTAAAGCAGAGCCTACAACTTCCTCTCTACCCCACCCGCTTCCCAGGAAATCTTGTGCAACGAGTGCTGCTGTGGGACAAACATGACCATTTACTCAATTTCATTTTATTCATGTATGTCAGGGTACTCATGTTAAGACTTCAATATCTCTTTGCTGTAAGGATTTTTTAAATTTTATTTCCTCTATATCATTAATATTGAGATATTCTGTGATTTGGAGGGAACAAGATAATCGTATTAATAATCAGCAGGCTTGCACTGTTGAATCACAGTAGATTTGGTAAACATGAAGGGCTTTTTCCAGGAAGGAAGATAGGGATGGGCAATTATTTTGTCTTTCTAGTTGGGTGTGTTTCTGGCTGGCTAGAGAAGAGCAAAATGTTGGTTCATTTGAAAATACCAAGAATCCTGTTGTGCAGGCCACAGCACACAGCTTTAAGGAGGACATTAACAGCTGCTAAATATCCCACTGGCATGACAGAATAGCATGGGTATTGGCCTGTCTCCTTTGTAAAGTTTCATGACCTTTCAGGGAGGTTTCATCTGAACTGCCAGGCAGCAGAAACCATGAAGTTAGGCTCAAAATCAAATCGTCCAAGGTTCTCCTTGCTTGCCTGCTGGAGTGTTAGAGGTGCTGAGTTTGTGCTTTCTGCCTTGTGTTCCCACATGCACCCTGAGACATGAGTATGTACTTTTTTGAACACACGGTTCAAAAAGGCCTGGGTTCCTCTTGTGGCTCAGCAGAGCCCAGCTGGGCAGCTCCTGGCTGCCTCAGTGCGATTTCTTTGCCCTGTCAGGAATGACACGTTAATAGCGCTGGGCACACAAGGAGCTTCTGAACCCATTTAGGAGGAGATTTACTGTGCTTGTGCTGGTAGAGGTGGGTTTGATGAAGCTTGGAGTCAGGCTGAGATCAGGCTGCCTTAGGGTGGTAAATGGGTTGATAAAAGGCTGTCTCTGCAGTTATGGTTCTCTCCAAGACTGTGGTGCTGAAGTCAGAGTAAATGCAGCCTGTACAACTAAAAGGTGTGGAAAGTGATGAGTGAAAAAAATGCTTTAGTTTTTCTTACCTGAGAAGAGTTGCTTACTTCTTCCTGATCATCAACTGTGAAAATTATGAGGGTTCCTAATATTAATGAAAACCTTGCTTTTTTCTTCTTCAGGTGACTAGCCCAGTATGTGATCAAATTATTAAACACAAATTAGAAGAGTAAAGAGTTGTGGAGGAGTTCTGAGTACTTTCCTTTCCCAGATACCTGTGGATGGGCTGATAAGGCAATAAAGGCAGAACCATGATATTGGAACAGGGGAAGGAGCAGTGGAGGATTTTCAGAGGGTAGGACCATTCCTCAAAGGAAGGAAGAATTAGGCTTTTCTGTTGCATCAGGTAGAACTAAAGAGTTAGGCAAACTCTAAACTGAACAGTCACTACTAATCTGGATTAATAGCATAAAAGGCTCTTTGTAGCAACGAAACTCTTTGAATATCTTAGCATAACTAATGGTTCCAGAAGATTAATGAAGTTTTCAAATCCTCATCTCTTATGACAGATGGATGGTCTGTATTTTTCCCTTGAGCCTTTAAGTGGCTGCTTTACTCCATAATTAGTTGGCTTAGGGTATTTATTTTGATTATTGGAATAACATAAGAGAAAATGAATGGCTGCACCTGGTCAGACACAATGCCTGGTTAGCCCTATATACTATTTTCAACAGTATCCAACACGGGCAATCTTGATGGACAGCCACTAAAAGATTCATGGTGTGCCCTACTGATGTGGCAGAGGATGACTTGGAGAGTGATGTTACTGTATGAGGAGCAGACTGTCATACCTTCCTCCTCACTGCACCTTCTCCCCAGTTACTTCCAGGTGAAGGCTGTACTTTGGTTGTGGACATATCTCTTCCTGCAAGAAGATAGTGCCCACTGGGTCCTGGCCCCCAAAAGTTTATTTTTTTAACCTCTGTACTGTGAGCTGCCCTGCCTGGTTCCCTCATGGAGGGGCCTGTTGTGTGACATCCAGCTGATTTGTCACCCAGCCATCCCATGGAAAGGGCTTGAGATAGTCATGCTTGCTTTGTTTTTTCACCTTTGTATCGCACACACCACATTTGGGAGAAGCCCCAAAACCCTGGTGTGTGAGCATGTGCCTGCTGCTCGTTCCTTGGTCAGCTGAGGACTTCAGCTGGAAAACCTAACAGCAGGCATTGAGTGTTCAGAGTCCCGAGGCTCATCATGTTTTTCATAGTGAGAGTGCAACCATAGCAACATGCACCTGACTACAGCCACTCTTCTGGCTCTTCCAGTGCCTCTTAGCTTTTATGTCTGGACCTCCTTTTTTATTTATGCCCTTACCATCCCAGGCCCTGCCAAATTACAGGACCTACTTGACAACTTCTTCTGAGCAAAAAAAATGGAAAGTGTCACTTCATGCTTACAGACTGTTGGCAGCAGGGCAGCTTGTGGACTTCCTTGCCTTAAATGATGAGGGGGGATTATTTTGCTTTTCTTCTTTTAATTAATACCTTTCAGTTTACTTCTGTGTGTTATCTGGGTGCTTGAAGTTTGTTTTTGAGTGGATTGTCTGTTTAATAAATATAATAATAAATTTTTAAAAATTGAACAAGCCACAAAGATGAAAGAACCTTTCCTTTTGTTTGTCTTGAGCCTGACACCTGTTAATTATATATGAAACTTCCCCAGTCCTCATCCTGGACAAGACAGGGAATAATTCTGTCCAAGCTGCTTGTTGTTTTATTGAGGTCCTCTCTCTGTTCTTCTTTTTCAGGCTAAAGATCCTTCACTTATGTAACCTGTGTTCTGTAGTGAAGCTGTTCCTTACCTTTGATCACCCAACTTCATACTTTCCTTAATTCTTTTTAAGGCTGCAGGACAACGAGAGGGGAGAGCCAGGAGTGCACACAAGATTCTGGATGTGGGACACCACGGATTTCTGTAGGGACACAATGTCTTGTTCTTTTTCCTAAAAATTCCACTTATATATTTATTTTAAAAGTGTATGTTGACTGGAGAGTATTTTGTAACATGTCAGACATGAGTATGACTAAAATATGCCTTTTTAAAGAGCTGCCCATGTTTATACTGAAGAACTTGATGGAGGAAGGCATTTCATAGTTATTAGTATTTCCTCAAAATTCACTTAAAAGCTGTTTTTAGGGGCCTGTTTCAAGATTATGTATGATTATTTAACCTATGTGTTCATTATGCCTTGAATGAGTTTTTCTGCCTGCCACGTGTGCACAGTGAGAGATTTAATGGGACTAGCTATGTTCTGAGTTGTGTACCATGAGCTATATATTTAGTGTCTTTAATGATTTTTTTTTAATGAGATCTGTTCTCAGAGTAAATGTGAAAAATGCCAGCAACTTTGTAAAGGCTGTTTATACCTGTTAACAATAAGGTGTTGCTGTCAGATAAGCTTTGTGGGAGCTTGGTTATGTGCACTAACTAGGTGCATATGATTAAACAAATTTATCAAGAACCTACTTGTGCTTACAAATTTTAGATACATGTCAAACCTAGCCTAAAGTATAAGAATGTAAGAAATATTCCACTGGGACAGACTAATGGTCTACCTAGATGAATGTTTTGCCTCTGTTAGTCTCAGTAGCACATGCTATTCTGCTTGGGGAGAACATTCAAATTCAGTGTTTTCTGCAGTTTGTTGCCCTCGTAGCCTCCTAGCATGCACAGTTATTGGACTGAGGGTACTGGAGGACATGCCCCTGCCTCTTCCCTTCAGCATGTGTTTAAGGGCATCTTGTCCATGGATTTGTCTAGTTTTATACTGAAGACACCATGAGCTGCTTCATAACAGGACAGTGCCAGCTGGGATGCAGTGGAGCTTCTTTGATTTTGGTGACCTGTACTATCTGTCAAAATTTATTCTACAGTAAATATTCTCTACTTTGTGTGTTTTACAGGCACAAAGTCATTTTCAGCACTTAGAAAATAAAATATGCTGTTTGTTTGGGGATATGGGAAATATGATCTGAAATTGTCAAAGACCAAACTAAAGAAGAAACAGAAATGTGTAATTTAATTATTTAATACCATATTTCAGTCAAATGCAAATGCATTTTTTTATATTTGGCCAGTTACAGGGACTGGATCCAATGTCAGATTTTCCCCACCACCCTTCTTAAGAGGGTGATTCTATTTTAATCTTTAGACCTTTATTACATGCATGGTTTCTCTTCAGTTACTGTCTGTCTGTGATTTTGCCAGCTTTGGGCAGTATTCTCCCTATAGGTCAGAATCAAAACCTGTAGCTTTTGCAGAATGCTTATGTGTCACGACATCACACCAAAAATCAAACCAGGCAGATGGCAAAGTCAAAGGGGAATTATTATTTTTCTTTTTCTGACCAAAATTGTTTAACCAGTGATAAACCAAGAATAAAATATGTTCTTAATCAAAGTCACTTCACCCTCCGACAAACACTTAGTAAACTACAGGTTCAAGGTACCAAGTGGAATTTATTTACTACGCAACCAACTTAGGAGATCCTCAGACTTTGGAATGATGATTCAAAATGTGTAATTACTCACCTATAAGATGATGGCTCTTAACCTCGAGGAGTTTCTCCAGGTAGCATCCCAACCTAAGGGGAGGGTCCCTGACTGCAGACCTACTGCTCTGAGGAGGGGACTGGCTCAAATGGAGTCTCCACTGGGGCTCCATTTATACCCTGGTCGAATCTGATCTGTGGTCATATATGGTCAATAGTCTAGAAACATCTCTCAACGAAGGCGTTTAGTTGTCTAACGGCCCTGTATGTTGACCGAGGTATGTGACCATAGTCACTGAAGCAGGATGAGGGCATCATGGTTGGCACCTGACTGAGGTGTGTATGTGACCATAGACACTATGTGTGGTCCACCAGTCAATAAGTTTCTGGTCTTATTGAAGAGGGTGGAGGGAAGCGCACCTGCCTCATTATGGTGCCTGGAACCCTTCTTATGGATTCGTTAGTAGGAAATTCCACTTGGTGAACACAAGTGCAGTGGCCCGAGAATAGGGGTACACCAGGAGATCCTGTCTTGCTTCTTGATGCCCTACTCACTAGGAAAACATAAGAGTTGCAGTAGTGTTTAGAGGAAGATACTGGAGTTGGGTCCTAAACAGTTGGGTCACAAATTTCCCTTAATTCCGTTCTCTCCTTTTCCAGGAGGAAGGAGAAGGTAAGGGAATTAAGGGAAACTCTTCAGATAAGGATTATTAAATGTGAGCTTTAGCAGACATCCAGCATTATCCACTTAGGAAATTCTGTATTCTAATGAAGAAAACTCAGTCATCTAGCATTTGGATTACTTTTTTTTTCCTCTCCCTACATTCATTGTTGGTTCTTCTTTGTGGTGTTGAGACATCTTTCTTCTGCCTCACTGGAGAAGTGCCATGTGCTGCTCTGAGGAATTTGTGTGTCTTGCTGAGGGTCCCACTTGAGGCAAATAAGTTTAAATTGTTATTATTATCTAATAAGTGATATATTGAGTAAAATTGAAATTCTTTTGGATAATTATCACTTCTGCTAAATATTTGTTACATGTTTTTGCTAACCTACTGAATTCTGTTATTATCTTGCATTTTCTTTATTACAACTGTGAAAACTGCATTTAGCTTTAATTTTATTCTCTTCCATAAATAACATGTACAAAGAATTCCTCAAAGTCCCTGTTACATGCATTGTGTCATGTGCCCCCTAACTTACAGACTGTTTAACATGTGCTCTTATAAAGACTTACATTTTTATAATCACTTTATATTTTTAACTTTTCAGCTGCCTGATGAGGAAGATATTAAAAAGCAAGGTTATTCTGAGCCAGAGCAGGGTGTGTTCATTAGCTAACCAGTTTCATTAGAAGGGGAATTTCCCTTTTACTTTATGAGATGTGGAATTAATTGCTTATCTTATAAAGCTTGCACTGATAGCTGAGTAGCAATCTTG
This sequence comes from Patagioenas fasciata, assembly GCF_037038585.1. Classification (NCBI taxonomy): domain Eukaryota; kingdom Metazoa; phylum Chordata; class Aves; order Columbiformes; family Columbidae; genus Patagioenas; species Patagioenas fasciata. The sequence continues at coordinate 38,092,465 of NC_092523.1, forward strand.
AAAGAAAAATGGAATTAATAAACATTTGTTTTAGTAACCATTAAAGTGGCTGAATTTGAGGCAGAACTATTCTTAATCCACTGCTTACCAATTGTTTTCCCATGTTCTTTCATAAAATCAGAATTCTTTTGCAACCAGCGTCCTGATACTCTGAAATGGAAAAGCTTTAGTTGGACTGCAGTATTGTCTTCAGATTCTTCTAGGAAATTGAAAGAAAGCAAACAAAGAAGAAAACCCTACCACCTCTTTGGTTCTACTCAGTGATGATCACAACAGCGAGAGAAATTTCTACCACCCTCTTTGAGGGCACTTTCTTTATTTCATTCCAAACACTATCAAAGCTGTACCTGAGAAGGACAGGTTTGTGGGATTTTCTTGGTTACTGAGATCGAAGTGTTTTTACTTATAGGTTGTCTGCAATATATTAATTGTAATTCTTGTAGTATTATTATGCTGCTGTGAGCAACAGCGATACAAAGGTGTAGTTGGTCTGACCGTTCTGGGTCTAGGCATAGTAGTTGAAGAAGGTAGTGTGTGTGAGCAACGAGTTACTGCATTTCATCTGAGCTATGGTAAATAAGACCGTATTTGTAGCATAAATTTGACACAATGGGTGCTCCAGCACGCTTCAGCAAACTGTGAAATGACTTGATTTCTCCCTTCCCTTCTCCATACCCATCATCATAATCTTTAATTGCAGTTTTGCATGCAAATAAATGGCAGTGAAGCTGCACCAGGCTGTCACAGCTCTTTGATTCCTTTGGCTCTGCATAGCAAATTCAGTGCCAAGCCAGGTGCCTATTCAGTGTCCCTTCTACCCCTCATCTCCATCACTAGGCTTGTATCACAGCTTTCTTTTCCTACTTCTCTCACTCACTTCCCTGAGATCCAAGTTTCAGCTGCAGATTCTAGCTCTGTTCCATCTTGCAGTGTCCTTCCTTTTTCTCTCATATTCTTCTCAGGGCAGACTGAGCCTTTCTTTCCTTTACATTCAAGTTTCTCTTTTTCAGCTGTCTGCTCCAGAATCGCTGAGAGTACACAAGAGAAAGACATCGCTGCTGTCACTTCATGACCTGCTGCAGAGCAGAGCTATACCTGCACAGCAAGTGTTGTTCAGCAGCTTCAGGGAACACATACTGATCATTTGTTAAAGCTTTTTGTGTTTAGCAGAGCAATCTGCCGAAGTTTTTACTGGATATTCACAAGCTGTAATGCTTATTTGTCGGGCAAATTTTGCTGAAGATGATAAAGCATGCCCCTGAGGCATCTTCTGTTTTTTCCTTTCTCTTCTCTATCACTCCAGATCATACTTCCCTGTCAGTTTAAGATGCTACAAATCTTCATTGAGGAGGCTGTGCTATTTTAATGTGGACAAGAAACAGGCATTAGGACAGTTCCCCAGTGGAAAAATCAAGTCTCAGGTTCAAGTCTGTCAAAACTTTTGAATAAACAGCTAGAAGCAAGGTCTTGTAAGTGGAAAAGTTGGAGCATTTCCAGCTGAAGTTAACCACTTAAACCTGTGTAGTTTGGTGTCGTTGTCCCAAACAGCCTTCCCATCACTCACTTGTTTATTTGTCCCCTGCATGGTCCCTTCCCGAGTGCCAGCAGGAGCCATGTGGGCTCTGCAGGGAGAACTGTCAGGAATGGGATCTGAAGGACAGCCTGCTTTGGGGAAAGGTCAGGGGTTTGAAGAGTACTCAGTTGGACCACTTTTTCAGTCTCATTTACTTCTTGGTTTCACACATACTTGTCTCCGCACAGGAGACGAGGACTTGTGGGAGGGCAGGAATAAGTAATTGGGAGCAGGAAAAGTAGAGATGGATTTTTTTTTTGTGGTGGTAGTCTAGGACATTTGTTGATTGACAAATTCAGATCCCAGTGGTACTGTCAATTCCAGCTGCAAGGACTGATTTTCACTTTACAATGTCCTATGAATAAATAGCCTTAAAGCAGAAAACACCTTGAAGGAGGTAGTAGTTGTTTGGAAAACATATGATTATTGCTTGGCTTTATCTCACTTAATCTACTTAAAGATTAAGTAACTGAGTCATGCTGTCTAGACTCCTGTTGTAACTAAAAGACAGACACAGGCACCTGCAAGGAATACCTGACATGACCTCATCAGCCACAGTTTCAAGGTTTCTTCAGAAATTTCAAGTTTCAAAAGTTACCATTTTTAAGTGGGTGTACTGATTGAGGGGCGGAGGTTAAATGAAATAAGTGTGTGCGCACTTATCTTGTGTAGAAAAGCAACTCTTTTTGGTTGCATTCAGTGTTTTCTGTATCTTCTTCCCTGAAATTGCTGAGAGATTTGTCTTAAGTATATGAAACTTTTTCCTCAGGCCAAGCTTGAAGGGTTGCTAAAGTACTGAAGCTTTGTTTGATGTTTAAATCCTGTCAATTGGTGCCGAGTGGCTGAAAGAGAAGGTGAAAGGGATAAAGAAAAGCAGCAGCAGGGAACAGACGGGAACTGCTGTCCAATTATTCCTACAGCTCCAGCAACATGTAGCCAGAAGCTAAGGTTAATAGGCACACTATATAACATATTCTATGCTGAAAGAGTCTGACATGTATATATATATTATTTTTTTTTTAAACCGAACTGCCGATTAGATCAGTGTATCTGATGCCTAACACAGTCTTGATTCCCATTCAGTGCTAATACAGTGGAATTAAAGTAGAGATAATTTTAGTATCGAATTTCTTGTGGTCCTATAGTTTTATTTTAATGTATTGTTCTGTATCCGGATGCTGTTGCTTTATTTAGGTCTAACTATAGAATATAATGGTGCTATTTCCACCCTTATATGTATAGACACACAAATACACAAAACGTGTCTTTATTTATATATTCACATAAAACCTTTTAAATATGTATTATTACTTTCAAGATATTTAGTGTGTATTTAAATCTGTTAGCTAACAATTCTGCTATAGCTGAAGTAAAAGTACTCATTTTCTTTTCCCATTAAGTAATCTCTTCTAATATTATGTCTTCATTTCCAATATATCAGTTACAATTTAAAATATACAGAATCATTGGGAAAACAAATTTAAAATGGAAATAGTCTTTAAATGGTCTTTAAAATAGGCATTTATTTACTTTTTGTTGTTGTTGTTAACTCCCTATTTTACACAATGTCTAAAATTTTCTTACGAACTTTGATAAATATGGAAGAGAGACTCTAATTGCAGGTTGATAAGCTGTTTTTCAGGAGCTTGTTATAAATGCTTGTTAACAGTCTTAATGAAAATATCATACCTTGGTATATGTTAAGACTCCAGGATATTAACTTCCTATGTTTATTAATATTTTATAGATGTCAAAGTCTTGTATACTCACTCATATGTAAGCTTACTATTGAAATCTAGTAGAGCACAGCAAATGTGTGGTATCAGGACAAGAACTTTGTATTTAGAAGAAACATATTTTCAAGCTGAAATTGTGTCTTTGTTTAAAGAATCTTTTCTAATTGTTAGGTGCCTGACTCACCACATGGTCAAATCACAGCATACACTATATCTAGCTCTTCTCACTTAAAATATTGAATTGCATTGTATGTCATTTGAGAGTATAAAAGTTGATAAAAATATGCACAAGACAGAAGTAATCAACTTAATAACCTTCCTTTTATTAATCTGATATGTTTAAGTGGTTTTTATTCCTTGATCTGTACACACTGAAGTACGTGCATGATTATAACTTTTTCCATACCTAATGTGACTGTTCACAAATGTACCTTTAGATACACTTGGAGATGTTTGTGGCAGTGCCAATGAATCAATTGCCTACGCTCTGCTAACTTAGATGCCAAAGTTGGAGTCTCTTTCAGTCCTGCTTCTACTTGCTTGCTTGATCTTCATCCTTCTTTTATAAATGTTTTATTCTGAATGGAGAAGTGAGACCTAGATCACCTGTGCCACACGTATGCATTTCATGTGAGTCAAGTGTTTCACAGTTACCTTATTCTTGTCTCAAATATGCCTCAAACTGTGAAGTATAACATAATGCATTTCTCTGTTTTAAATAGAAAAAAGATGCTTTTAGTAAACCATGATTAGAAAAAAACCCTGGTGATTCGTACTTGAAGTGCAGTTCTAAGACCCAGTGTTCCAAGAGATAGTTTCATAGAAAATATGACAAATGAGGAATACTGAATGCAACTCCCTGTATTCCCCATTCATGCTTTTATGGCAAAAGGCTGTTTAACTTCATTAGAAAGCAAAGTGGAAATGAATCACTTAAAACTCTTACTTCATATCTAGTGGAGTGCCTTGATTTTTTTTTCAGCATGATAATCCTGACCCTGCCAGGCCTCATATCTGTGATTGGCAATGAAAATTGACAGAAGCAAATCATTTGAGAAAATGTCTTTTTGAAAGCCTGGAAACTTTGAGAATAGTTTAGCTGTCATACCATGCTAGTTTGGACTGCCTTAGTAATAAATTGCAAGTGTTTTATATGGCCTATAAAATGACAACCTATAAAGATAGGGAGAGTAATAAACAAACATGTATTGCTGTTGCAGAAGCACTTCTGATGTCACTGTTATCTGCTGCATCACATACAAAGACTCTTTTGCTCTGCTGTAGTAAAAATCTGGCAATCCCAAATGTGAAAAATCGTGAGTCCAGCAAAGAAAAATAAGTAGACTTTATACTCATGATACTTGAAAAAAACCTGTGATTTACCTTCTAGTATTTAAGATTGAATATACTTGTTACATAGATAGAAGATTAAATAATGGGAAGGAGTATTAGAAGATTTAAGAGTCATTGTAAATACATGTCTATGTTATCCTTCATTAGTGTTGTCCGTGAGACAAGAACCTCACACATACAGAAAGGAATGACAGTGAGTTGCAGCAGAGACATATCCTCCTCCCCTCTTCTCCATGTGGCACTAGTAGGCAGCTCCTGAGCTACTGTCTCCCATGTTGATGTCTATCGAGGAACCTGCACAGAAGAATTACGTTGGGGGAAAGATAAGCATAACAATAAAGAGAGAGAAATAACTTCTGTTGAGAGTCTTAAAAAGCTGCAGATCAAAAGATGACTTAGAAAAGCATGTCAAAATCTTTGGAAAGAGAAACTGTAACCTGGCAAAAGGTGTAGCAGAAATTAAAAACTGAAGTCAAGCACATTGGTAACCCTTTCCCCTTTCCCCTTTCCCCTTTCCCCTTTCCCCTTTCCCCTTTCCCCTTTCCCCTTTCCCCTTTCCCCTTTCCCCTTTCCCCTTTCCCCTTTCCCCTTTCCCCTTTCCCCTCCCCTCCCCTTTCCCCTCCCCTTCCCTTTCCCCTTCCCTTTCCCCTCCCCTTCCCTTTCCCCTCCCCTTCCCTTTCCCCTCCCCTTCCCTTTCCCCTCCCCTTCCCTTTCCCCTCCCCTCCCTTTCCCCTCCCCTCCCCTTCCCTTTCCCCTCCCCTCCCCTTCCCTTTCCCCTTCCCTTCCCTTTTTCTGAACCGTGCGAGTGACTAATGTTTGGGATAAACTGTCAAGGGAAATGGTGACTTTAGTATCCATTCTGATCATCTAGTTTGGATGCTTGCAGGTAGGAGCCTCTATGTTTCTCAGATGTTCAATTCAGTGCTGAGACACGTAGGTGAAAATGGCCATTGCATGCAGGAGATTGAAGCAGATTATCTTCCTTTAGTGTGCCTGATTCTCCAACAGCACAACTTTGTACAGGCAGATATAGTATGGCATGCTAAAGTCCTCTTCAGTCTGACTACAATTACAAAATGCTGAAGTCCATCTGGCTTAGTATTTCATCTGATTGTGTGGTGACTTCTGGAGGACTGCTTTTGAAGTGGAGAGATGCTTTTTCCAGTTTTATCCTTTCGCTTGCATCAGGCAGCAGATTAGAGCTGAGCCAGGGTGACTCTAGCTCACCAGGTTTGTTATCCACTTATATACTCACCCACCCCAAGTTTTCCAAATTCCTTTGCTATGGCTGTTTATAGTTCTGGCCTCCAGTCTTCCACAGCAATGACTTTGAATTGCACCAGGTAACTGACTGTTGGTGGGGAGGTGGAACTCTCCTTCCCTCCCACCCCCCCATTTTCTTTATTTTAAACATTATAGTTGATTGATACTTTAGATTTTAACCAGTTCAGGTTTTGTAAGAAATTGGCTACAATAATTTGAGTATTGCCATTCATAATTTTATGTTTCTATTACAGCTCTCATACAGAAACAATTTGGCATGATGGGTCGTTCTTCTTGTCTTTGACTGTCTGCTTGTCAGATCCTCTTTCCTTTTGAGGTGGAGTGATCTGATTAGTGCATGATGTGAGGGAACACGGGGAATTAATGAGGTATAATCATACAAGACCAAAAAGTAGTTATTTCCTGTCAAATCAGCAGATAATAGCCTATTTTATTTGAGTGATATATCCAAACATGACTTCATCCTGAGACATGCTCATCAGTGAGCAACATATGAGTGTCTCTCTTAATTGTAATGGCTATATATCTCATCACGTGATCAGAGATTGTGTGCTGCCGCTTCCGTGTCCTCCATGTCCTTACTTGTCCTCTCACAAGCACACATGCTGCTTTTATGTGAGCAGACATTCATCCATCATATATCAGTAAACTAGAGCAGGTATCATCATAGCATGCCTGTTTCTAGTTAAGTGAAGAGAGAAGAGCTGTGATCTTTCCATAAATATTATGACAGAGAGCAAGCTGTGCAAATAATTCATGCAGCCCCAGCTTGCCCTTATTCAAATCTAGAAGTAGCTGTAAAAAGAAGACAGGAGGGAGGAAGCTGTAGCTACGTGCAGAAGGAATTATTCTAGTGAGCCAAATCCTGACAGTAATTTTGAGCACCTCAGTCCAAATGACCTTTTTGGCTTTGGAAGAAGTATTACATTTTTTAGAGGTTGTTTTTTTTTTTTTTTTTGTCATTGCTGTGTTTTGTATAGAAGCATATGTGAAAGTTTGAGTTGTGATTGCCTCCAGGAGTTTTAAGTAAAACAGTAAAAGCTCTGTTTGAAGACAAAAATGAGATTTGGCAATATTGCTAACAGAAAGAAAATTAAGCTTTCAAGCACTGTATTTACGCAATAAAGATAATTTATTTTACAATTATATATAAATACACCGCTTTTCCTGAATTAAGCATGCTAAACAGCCTGGAATACGCTGTGCATATCAAAAATATATGACTGTTATGATTTGTTAAGGAATTTAAAAATCATAAACTAAAGAAGTTAAATATAGAAATATAAGATTTATTTTGGCTTAGGTTCTTTTATTTACTCTGTTGTATATCCCAAGTAAGTGTCTTAAGTCAGTAGTTGCTCTGGGCTTACAGTAATTTGAAAACAGAACTTCATCCATATTTTTGTTCCTATCTGCAGACTTACACGCAAATCCACACGTCGAAAGAAACAGAATACGTAGCCAACATCCCCAGAACAAATCTCAAGCCTTTATTCTTGGTTATACATTTGTGTAAAAGATCAAGGGTCTGATCTTTCAGCGGCAACAAACGGGGAAAAATAGCAACAAGCCGCTGAGGGCCAGATCTGCAGTTAGGATATCTGTACCTGAGTGCTCAGCACTGATACCCTGGGTTGCAGCCTGGTGCGAAAAAAGACAGCGCCCTAAATTGGGCACCTGGGGAGACTCGCTGGATCTTGAACTTCTGGTAGAAACTGTGCTTGAATAATGGCTTCCCATTTACTAGTCAGGCATTCAGGACACTAAACCGTAAAAAGTAGTCATTGCCCCTGCCCCTCTCCACTAAGTATTTTTTAGATGGAAGCAGTTGTTACATTGTACAAAACCCAAGCTGGTCAGGCTGAGCAAGGTACCTTTGGAGGGTGCCAGCATAATCTGCTTCCTGGGAAGCTCTCTTTGCTGGCCTTCCTATGTGAGTCCCAGATAACTGTTCATGTGCAATGGGTGCTAGGTCATGCTACTTTTTCAAACTGGTCAGCAAGCAATGTCAAGTCTGGTGAAATGTTGTAGCTGAGGGTACTGAGCACGATTAGACAGAACATGTCACTCCTGCTTATTTTGTCATCCAGGTAAATGTAGCCAGGTTGAGTGCTGTTTTGTGTGGCATGTGATAAAAGTATGTTAGATGCATCTTCAGTGTACATCGGATGTTTCCCATTATAGACCTAATTCGAATATTCAAGCATTGAATAGCAGCTGTGGTATACACTTGGTATTCTAGTTCCAAAAAGAAAAAGCATAAACGTGCTGCATGTGGAAGTATACTTCTGATCTCTATGTTTTACGTGTTGGATACATAAACTACAGACTGATGATTCCAAGCTTTTTTCTGCTACATGAAAATATAGTAAGCTATTTGATTTCTTTTAATACCTGTTAATTTTAAAAGGCAGTATAGAATAACTTCAGGTGACTGATGTCAATTTTTTTCCACAAAGAAACGCAGGAATATTTGGAAAATGAGTGATTTACAAGATTCTGAACAAAAGAATAGTTATTACCATCTGAGGGCTTCAGTGTGCTTGTTAACTGAGTTGCATTTTGAACATGATCTAGCTTCTATATGCATTTAGCTGAGTGCTATATTAGAAACTTAGTCACCCAAAACTGTCTTGAGATGGATCAGGGAGAGGAAACAGCATTAGAGGATAGTTTAACCTATGCAGATTCTAAATAACCCACTGGAAATTCTCTGCATTGACTAAGGAATTGGGAAACTTGAGATTACTTGGTGCCTAAAGTTTAGCGGAACGCGTATGTATGGTGTGGTTGTTTTGTTTTTGTAACTTGTCACAAAATCTTCCCCTTTAAGGGGAATAAAGGTCAAGTTTATTTTCTTTATTGTTTCTATCACACACACACATGCAGTTTTAAAAATACCAGCCTTTTTAGTTCATGAGTTGGATCAATTTTTTGTTTGTTTGGGTTTTTGGAGGTTTGGAGTTGTTTGTTTAGGAATCCAGTACTCATGGGTCTGCTGTGCTTGGATCTCACTCTGATGAATCTGCATAGGCTTCTCTTAATCAAGATAGGCTGAACCTGTATCTTGCCATGGTGTACCTCTCATATCTGAGTGCAGGACTTTCAGACACCCCAGCTGTCCAGTAGCTTAAACATCCACTTTCACAAACTCCAACTATATGGTTTCTTCACTTCAACTATCAGAGACAGTTGTGTCAATGAGCAACTTGGGATTTTATGAAGATTTCTAGGACCTTTGGGTTACAAAAAAACATAAGAGTTGTAGACACTCATAGAGCTTCTCCATGCTCTTGTCTGCTTCAGTTCTCTGTTAACATTTAGAGAGCTCTGGAGGACAACCAAGATTTCTCTGCTTTCAAATGGCTGCTGAGTTGGATGTTCCTTCTTTCTCAGCTGAAGTTGTAGTAGTCCAAAATACTATTATGTTATGAAACTCTTCTCTATTGTTCTAGATTTCTTTCCCTCCTGAAACATCTTACCATATGCCTTTGTTTTCCTTGCCACTTTATGAGTGCAGGCAGTCAAGCTGTTTTCCACCTCACTGAAAATGAGTTCTTTTGATTTGCAATCTTTGTGGTTTGTTCTATATTCAAACAGTAGCCCAAACAGATGGCAAATGACATCCTGAGAACTGGGTACACTGGGATGCAACAGAGCTATATGGAGTTATCATACTGTATCTAATGCAATCTTTTGTTTAGCCTTAGTGTTTCATGAAGCCACTTTTAGTTAATATACATTGTAAGATTTTTGTTCATATAATTGTTTTTGTGACTTTTGATCACTGTTATTTTCAGCTATAGATTTTTTGTAGATAGCTGACTGATCCAACTGCATTTTTTTTGTTCTTAAAAATAATTTGATATTTCTACATTACTTAAAAAGATGTATTTAAAAGGTTAAGGTTTCTGAGACCTGATCACCACTACAGTCTCAGTAATACCATATCATGAGTTAAGTAATAATTTCTCAACTATTCTAAAATTAAAACAATAGTATCAGGAAGATGTTTAAAAATTGGTATGTATGCCAAGCAGATGTCCACAAACAGGTGATATGGATCACATATTATAGTTAACTCAAATTTTATTTTATTGTTTTTTACTAACAAAGCTTTCTTTTGTGCTTGATCAAAACTGAGTTAGGTTTCTATGAAAGCAGTAAATAGAAAGGAAAATACTTATTGATCAGCTGTTGGAGTAGGCAACTTGAAAGGAAAATAATTTGAATATATAAACATGGTGTCCTGGCAAATCTTAAAGCTTTTCACCTTTGAAGATTTATGTTTGTGTGCTTCTCTTCACATCATTCCTGGCATGGTTGAAAAACTGAGCAAGTTAGTGACTTTTGAAAAATAATGATACGTGTCTGATTTTGTTGTACGTATCATTGCTCACTTAGCAATAATTCTTGCATTATTTCAGCTTTGTTAACATAGGTATTATTTAGGCCTTTTAATGTGATTAATCTTTTGTTGTTCTACATCTTGTAATAGCAAGAGCAGAACCTGGCATCAAAGGACTTTTAAATCCAAACAGAAATAAGACAGAAATGTTGCTCATATGTCCATTTAGCAGTACTGTGTGGATCCCTATCCACTTTGCTGTAACCTTGTTTACCCAAACAAGAACAAAACATGGCCTTTGATATATAGGTTTAAAATTTATTTACTTGGGGTTTTTTTTTGTGTGTGGACCAAAGCCATAAGGGGATACTTTTTGTAGTGGAACTTCTCACATGCAGAAAATGAGGTTAGTCTTTGGAGCTTTATCTTTTAATTTCTTTAGAAATTAGCTATATTTAGGTTCAGTATGGATCTGTTTCAGAGAACATTTGAACTGCTGTGCTTAAGGCTTTGGTTATTTATTTTTTTTTCTTTTAGCAAGGGCTTTAAAGTAAACTTGAATTGTATTGAAAGCAGGACCAACACTAATTTTCTTTTTTATTCTCCTTAAACATGTAGTTTAAAACAGCAAACCATTTCAGCTCATTTATATAAACATAACGTCAGCCAGAGCTGCAGTGTTGGTGTCTTTATAGGGGTGAATTATTTCTGAAAAGCGAAATATTGCAATTTTTTATGACATAATTACTATGAAAGATTCTTAATCTAAATTGTCATGCAACTCAAATAGACTGATGATTTGATTTCAGTAATTGTTCTCTACATCAAAACCATAATGCGATACTGAGTATGTTTTGATGGGATTAATTCAAACCCATATCATTTTTAGAACACCTTTGCTGATTAGAAAATCATAGTTTTAAAAATGTTTTGAAATACAACTAGACTTTTTCTGATATTATGGTTTAAACAACTAATGTAGGTAAATATTAAACTGCTTTAAAGCATTGTTTTTAAAGTGAAAGAAAGCTTTAGAATTCCCACTGATGTCCTCCTGATTATTAGCAATCTAAAATTAGCTGTCTGTCTGTTTTCAAATTACTAATAATTCATTTTTAAAAATTTTCTTCAGTCTTCCTTATGGTGGTTAATTTGGTTTTGCTTACGTTTTTTCTTTACTTTGACGATACGTAAGAAAGATAAATTGTAGCCATGCACATATGCTGAATGTAAATACCAATTATCACTAAGTTATGGGTTTATTTAAACAAAGAAAGCCTGTAGCAAAGGCTCATTAAGAGCTCCTGTAAACTCCCTTAAGGAGATGACTAATTGTGGACTCAGCCATATGAATTATTGTAAACCTGAATGAGTTTGGTTAATATCCCTCATGTTATTTCCTCTTCTTACATCTTCCAATTCAGATCACTTTCTGTATAATTAACAGACTGAAGATTTTTTGGAGGATAGTAAGTCATGGAATGAGTACTTGTGCTTAGTTTACCTCCAATATAGTTCTATAGATCTGGACACCCCATGTATATGTTTGGTTCATCATCGACCAAAACTGGTAGATATTTCATTAGTGATTTCAGTGGGGGTTGGACCAAGATTTTGCATTTGCATAGCAATCTCTTTGTCATGGAAAGCTGATCCCCTTTTAATTAGAAGCTTTACTTGTCCAAGTATGGTTTGTAGACTTCTGTTTTGTTTAGAGTGACATACAAGCTTTTTTGGGGCTTTGTTTTTAAAAGGAGGTATGATTTCTGGTTTTCTGTGTCCTGAGCTACCGTACTTTATGTGAAAGCAAGATACTACTTTATATTACTTTATTTTACAATTTATTTTTTATTTCACCAGACAAATGAAATTCTAGGTTTTTCGTAATTCAGTATAAAACTACCTTATTATCATAAAATATTTTATTAAGCAAAATGGAAAAATAATTTAAAATCATGTCATAATTTATTTTTAGCTGTTTAGTAAGGTGTCATCATTCTAAATGCAAAGCTTTAGCTTGAGAATGATTCCTGGTATTATGTGTATGAGATTTAGATAGAAATGTGGGTGTTGAGGTGCATATATTATGAATGTATCATTTCAAGACTACATTTTCTTCTCCTTTTAAAGAACTTGAGATTCTTCTAGTGGGTCAGTTTATCAAGCAACTACACAAGTGTTTGTTGCACAAAAAGCTGTCTTCTGCTGAACAATGCAAGCTAGAATGGAGGGTCATTTTGTAGCTAAGCCATGGATCAAATATAAAGCCAGTGCAGGGATGGGTGGCTTATGTCTGGATTCTTGAATGGAAGAAAGTAGATAGACTGCTGGCTGAAAGATTACATTTCACTGCTGTGACTCCCCTTGTATTTTATCTTCATAAAACCTGCTTTTCTTTCCTTCACTTTTACGTATCCTCATATATGTGGTGTTACATGGTTAGAGTGGATTTTGTAGCCTGAGAGTCACAACTAATTTCACAATTAAAACAACAAAAAAACCCAATACATTTTAAACTGTATTTATATTCCTTGTGAGAGTCATACTGCACCGTAAACAAGCACTTGGAATTGAATCATTAGTCAAAAGATCTGTTTCACTTTTATTCTCGTTCCTCTCCCCTGCCCTCTTAAGGTACCAGGTGGCAATATGATGGACAGAGTCCTGCTTTTGGAACAGGTGTACAAAGAGCATCTGTTATGCCATTTTTTACAAGCACTTAATATGTTTTTGGAAAGAGATTTTGTTGGCTGGTTATATCTGCCACATTTAATGAAAAATCAGTCTATTGGGTTATTTCTTGTGCATTTTTAAAGCAACTGTACTTCCCTTCTAAAGTAAATCATTAACTACACAGAAGGACACTTTTTCATGGAACCAAACTCTCATATAGAGCTGTCCATGTGAATTTTGCTCCACTGAATCTAGCTGAAGCCTCAGAGTAAAAGAAATGTTGAGTCAACATCCTTATTTTTGTTACGTGTACTTTAATATATTTGTAACAATTTTTAATAAGATGTGCTCATCTGTTTCTATTAGAGAAATTTGTCTTGAATGCTTTCTGTAACTTCGTCTGTGGTGGTGCAGGTTTACCACAAGACTGGCAGAAAAGTGAGACACTGACTGGATTAAAAGCAAACAAAAAGGCCATGATAGGTCTTTGTGTGGGACTGTTTGGAGACAAACAGGGAACATTGCTTATATACTTTTTTGCTTAGATTAAATATCTGCTTAGATTTCTAGAAGAGGAGATTATTCAACACAACTTTCTTTTCTAACATTCAGTGTAAATATTCTGTGCTGTAAATGTAAGTCTGTTACTATTTGTCCTGGATAACATACATATAGAAGATGGCTTACTTCTTCCACCTTTGTATTTAGCCATTTACTCCCCTCAAGCTCTTCTTCTCTAGACTAAACAATGGTCCCTTCAGTTTGTTCTTTGTAGATCTGAACTTGTATTCAGCTTCTGACTCATCAATGGCTTTTCTGGAGAGCTGCTACAGAGTTGGAACTTCTTCACTATATGTTTGTCCAGTTGAGTATTCCCACTTGAAGTACAGAACTTAAAAGATCCTGAAAAGTGGAAGTGTCCTAACAAAATATCTTCATCTTTATCTTTGATTAATTCTCTTATCAGCCAAGTTCTTTTTAAATTCTGATTGTGTTCTCCAAAGCTTTTGGAGCCTATCACAAAGTTCTCAGCTGCATATTTTGTAAGCACCTCCCTCTTCTGCCATGCAAATCCAGAATGAGTATGTTAAACAGCACAGCATCAAGGGTACAGCTGTGCTCACTTTGGCAAACCATTGATAAACAACATAGGGTACAGTTTTCCAGCAGTTTTGCTTCCCTCTTTGTAGTAACTTCCTCTAGACCATATTTCCTGCACCTTAGAATATCAAGGAAAAAGTCTTACTAAAGTCAAAATAAATTACAGAGTGGACAAGATGAGGCTTGTAATTCAAACTGAGGTCACAAGCTTTCCAAGAAAACAAGGGTCAGGCATCTGAGCTGGCAGAAAAAATGACAGATTTTTTCTTAAAAATAATTATAAGAGGAAGTGCAGCTCCATGACAACTGTTCCTGTTTCTTGTAGTCTTTAACCAGTGCAACACATGGGAGAAAGGGCCAAGTTTGCCTATCAGTATCTTTTAAGTGGGTCCCTTCGGCCACAGGACCTCACAAAATCATGTGTGGGGTAGGATCACGGAGCAGGGAGGGTAATGCTGTGTTATACAAATGTTGATGTGTAGCTATAGCAGGTTTTGGCTGCAAACTTTTATTATGTGACAGAAATAGTGAGTTTACAAGTATGTATGATCTGTCTAGCTGCAGAGGCTGGATCTGACAAGTGTCTGGTTTTGGATGGGGGAATGATACAAGGTTGGGAAAAGGGTGCTGGGACCACTGAGACTGGGCTGTGGGCTTGGAGGGAGAAAGTATGGTTCTTACCCATGTGAAAATGTTGGAATGCTGCTTATTCCTATCCAGAGGGTTTATCCTAACTCATCTAATCCCTGTTGCTGCTTCCTTATCAGAATGAACCTTTTGCCTGTCATAACAGGAAAAGATGATACTTATTTGTCATGGTTTGTACATTATGCACAGTCGTATCAGATGTTTGCAGTCTCTTGGGGGGGTGAGGATTCTTCTTCTTTTCCCCTCCTCAAGAACTTGCAAACAGCTTGTTTGTTTATTGTTTGCTCTAGTGTTTGTGCAATTGGAGCTGAGTCTGGGATAGGATCCCTGGTATTCTTTTCCAGTCTTCTGAAACCATCAGTCCTGCAGATTGGTTATCCTCTCCAAGACTGCAGCTAGTAACTCTCTCGTTCCTTCTGTCAAAATTGAAAGTATTTTAGGGAAAACTAGACAAAGTAATTTGGTTAACATCCAGATTAACATGCAGTAGAATAATTTCCCCATTTTAGTCAAAGCTCTTTGTCACTTTTTTGATCACATCAGCTGCCTGACTGTAATTGACCTTTTTTAAAAAAAAGAAATCCCCCCAAAAAATAAATCTATCTTCTCAGTGTAATCTTTCAGTAAGCTGCTCCTCACCATTAGGTAGATCAACTTTATTTTGAAGGTTAATGGACTGTTCTTCAGTTGAAAACTCCATTTCCTTCTTCACATTCTGGAGTAAGTCCTCCCTTGTAGTTTGAGTTGATTTTAGAGATGTTTGCTCTCAAGTGGTTTTCTGTATCCTCTGTACTGAAAATTGTGATAAGCATGGAACAGAAGCTTGCTGAACAATCTGTTTTGCTTTGTTCTTTCTTCAGCAGGTTGGAAAGTTAAAGCATGGTTTGTTTCCCAGTCGTAATGTCATGTACGGTGGTCGGATCGTGAGAGGCCATGTCCTACTCATCTGTCTGTGGTTAATGTCCTTACCACCACCTTATTCTTTTCATTCTTGTCACTATTCTGCCGCAGTAAATTGTCTGTTTATAAACAGCATGTGCTGTAGTAGGTATGTACAAACTGGCATCTATTGTAATTACAGTTTTGACCAAAACCAGCAGTACTTGCTGATGCTCTCTTGTTTATCCTGTAAGAGTGTTCTGTGCAGAACACAATCCCTTGGTTTTATTTAAAGAGAGGAGAAAATAAAGAAAACTAAACCAGATAAATTTGTGCCTGGTAAATCATTTGAACTGGTTAGACAATAGAGAGCTGGATTTAGAGCTGCACCACTTCATGTAAGCTAACAATCTGGTCTAGGAAAGGAAAAACAGCTTTGTATTGATAGGGACATAAGGTAGATTTATCGGAGTTTATGTGTTGCTGGTGATTGATGTAGTACATAGACATAATAAGTGCCAGCTGTTCCTCCCCCATAAATCAGAAACAATAATATTTCCTTTTATTTCAGTGTCAACTATGTGACTTGCTTGAATTCCGTTTTGAAATCGAAGGACTTTTTGTTTAGAGTTACAAATGAGAAGTATTTCCACACAAACAAATTAAGAACATTTTGATATGACTATAATGCAACCTGAAAGCAGCATCACAAATACCTGTGTGTTACCAGGGTTTGTCATCTTTCATGAGCTATGTCAAAAGCATTTTTCCATTTCTGCCCATATTTCAGAAGTATGTATTTCTGTCTTACTCCATTAAAGTTGATGTTTTTGTGGCTGCCCACATCACTGGGTATTCTGGCCCTATATGTTTCTGGCCCCGTCATGTTTTTGTATTGTTAACTGGACTCAAACAGATTTTAGTATTTTATTCCTTTTCATCTTCACTTTCAAAGTTTCTGCTTTGTCAGCAAATATTAAATAAGGGATTTACATATTTAGCATGAAAAAATCCAGAGGTTTGATGTACTAACATATAAAGCTACTAAACTACATGCTACAAGTAATTATCTTAAAATCATGATTTATCTATCCTCTTTAGGCCGTAAGGAGATTGCATTTCCTTACTATTTATTTTCAGTTTTCTGTAGCTAATAGGTGTGTTTATAAATGTCATGTGTGATGTAACAGGATCTAAAAAAAAATTGTTACATGTTTGCATAGTGTAAATGGTTGTGGACTTTGTAAAATGGAAGAAAGTAAAGTTGAAATAAAACACTTGTTCAGTATGCATAGTCATGTAATGCAACAAGAACATTCCTGCAGCTTGTTAATAAATTCAGTAAATGAGAGTTATCAATGGCTGGTATCTGTCTTTATAGTTGTCCAAATGAACAGCTGGTGCATGACGACCTTTGATAATTTATTTTAATTATATTTTAGTGGCTCTTTAGGGTTCTCAAACAGGTTTAGTTAGTAAAAAAAATTCTCATTCCTGGCATTCTCATAGATAATGCATGTCTTATACTGTTTCTTGACTTTCAAGTGACATAATTTTTGTCTTTTAAAATTAATCTCATGGCAGCTTGTAAAAGAAGGCAGGGCTATGCTGCTCATGTGTATGACAAGTGGCATCAGTTTCCTTAAAGAGTTTACTCCATTCCACTGGTGTTTAATTTCTAAGCCCTAATCCTGCTAAATTGTATGTGCTTTATATAATGCAATGTTTACTGAATTTTCAACTCCAGACTAGGATAGCTTACTGATAGTACAAAATAGACAATACTTTTTGTTTGCATCTGAATTGTTTTTCCTATTTTAGAATATATAGAAAAGGTATTACTTTTGTGTTGTTGTTACTTGTGGCTTTCTCATGCTCTGAATTTTAGGCAGAAATTAACTAAAGCGTTTTTATTTGCGGAAACACACAAAACTACCATTTGCCTTTTAATATGATATTCCATTATTTCAGTTGTATTTTATTCTGTCATTGTAATCTGTTTACTTATAAAATGATTATTAGAAGTCACAAGACAGAGGTGCTATCACTTCAAAATGTAAAATGAAACTTTATTGTTTCAGGGCTTGTGCTTTTCAGAAGTGTGTTTCCCTAATTTGACCCTCAGTAACCCTTGAGAGACCTAAGCACAAGTTACAAACTAATTACTTGAATTGCTTTACTGGAACTTGTTAGGCATTTTCTGTTTATACATTAATGTAATATAAATATAACTTGGCCAACAAAAGCCCTTGGGGTAAATTTATGTCCTGAATAACCCTGTTCTAGTGACCTGAACAGAATTACTCAAAGTCAAGACAGAATTTAAATTGGAAGATCAGATCTTCAACGGCTGTAAATAGTCTGAACTCCACTAAAATCTGTGTAGATGTGGTCACAACAGCTGTAAAGACAGAATTGCTCCTTCAAGTATACTTTGTCTGGGAGGTTTTTTTGTGTGTTTTTGTTTTGTTTTGTTTTAAATTGATTTGTGTGCACTTCCAGCAAAGGGATGGGGCTGCCTTTTTGTTTTAGAGTTTAAAACCGAGCAGAACTTATCTGTAGGAATAATTCTGATTTAGTCTAGAGCTGTTATAATGTTATACAACCTGCTTTGGTTTGAACTTTGAAATAAAGTCTTCATGGAGTGATAGGGAACATCATGGCTTTTGGTCCTGCATCTTTGGTTTTTCTATGCCTTTATCTGGACTACGATCTAGCTTTTAAAAAACTTTCTCTAACCAAGAAATATATAAGAAATTATACTCAACAGTTATATGGTCTTGCTTTAGAGTCTGTAAATATAGTAGTCACTAGACAATGTTTGTGTTTCATAACAGCTTTGCTTCGAAACTAAATTTAAAATAATGGCTAATCTGTACTCTAGCCCTATAGATGTGTATATCACTTTAATTTAACCTTGGGGATTATCTCATTGGTTTAGTTGGAAAAAAAATGTGGTCAGTATTGTCTGGTCGAAAGTACCTTCACAATGGATAATTTGGATTGAGAGTATTTTATCTATGAGGAGCAATGAGTGCTCACAATTTTTACAATATTATAGCAATAACCCACCACAGAGAATTGTTTGGTATGCTTTTCAGTAGTTAATATTAACAATTTTTCTTTTCAGCACACTGAGATGGGTGTCTGTCCCTTCTCTCAAAGATTCTCTGAGCCAAGTAATAGGGGTCAATAGCATCTTGGGTTTTTAGTGACCTCCACTCACTAAGCAAATATTAAATTACCATCAGTCTATTGACTTGCTGGAAGAGAAACATCATACATATCTTATAAATGGTAGCCCACAATGAGACTCTTCTCATCATTGTCTGAAGCTTTTCTGCAGGCTTGGCCAAAGAAGTGGAATTGTAGTTCAGGATGTGAGGCTGGTGGTCCTCAACGTTGCTCAATGTTTCCATGTCTTGCTGGGCAATATCCCCAGGAGAACTGAGGCCCTGCTGATTTTTCTGGTTTAGGATGCATTTTGGGCTCCGTTGCTTTGTATTGTATATATCTATGCCCAGAACCATGGTAACAAGTGTTGCAAGCCATTCTGTGCTGCTTTTTAAGAGTTACAGCAGCCGCCCTTTCTGCTTTTCTGTGACAGTCCAGCAGTTGCCTTTCCTCAGGAACTCTTCCTTGTACCATGGTTTTACACTTGCTTGTCAGCATGCAGTTCAGCTTGAAAGAGGTAACGTAGATCACTTCCAGTTACTAGAATATAATAGAATATTTCAGTCAAAGTGACATACAACAATCATCTAGTCCAATTGCCTGACTGCTTCAGGGCTGACCACAAATTAAAGCAAATTATTAAGGGCATTGTCCAAATGCCTCTTTTAAGTGTTTACACTGACAGGTTTGAGGCACTGACTGCCTCTCTAGGAAGCCTGTCCCAGTGTTTGACCACCCTCTCTGTAAAGAAATGCTTCCTAACATCCAGTCTGCCCCTTCCCTGGGGCAGCTTTGAACCATTCACCTGTGTCCTATCACTGGATACTGGGGAGAAGAGCTCAGCACCTCCCTCTCCACATCCCCTCCTCAGGAAGCTGTACAGAGCAATGAGGTTGCCCCTCAGCCTCCTTTTCTCCAAACTAGACAAGCCCAAAGTCCTCAGCCACTTACCACAGGATGTGTCTTCCAGCCCTGTCACCAGCTTTATTGCCCTCCTCTGGATGCATTCAAGGACCTTCATGTCCTTGTTGAATTGCAGAGCTCACAGTGCTGGATGGGAGGCCACACCATGGCTAAATGCAGTGGAACAATTACCTCCTTGGAGCAGCTGGCTACGCTGTGTTTGATGTACCCCAGCACGTGGGTTGCCGTCTTGGCTACCAGGGCACACGCTGCTGGTTCAGGCTGAACTGCTATCAACCAGCATCCCCAGATCCCTTCTGCAGGGTTTCTCTCCAGCCACTCCTTTCCCTGTTTGTACTTGTGCCTGGTGTTACTCCATCCCAGGTGCAGAATCTGGCCTTTGTTCTTGTTAAAATTCATCCTGTTAATCATTACCCAATCTATCTAGATACCTCTGCAAGGCATCTTGTCCCTAGTCCAGAGTGCAAAATCATGAAGTTGGGCAGTCTCAGTACTGCAATCTGTAGACTTCTCTAGGGTAGCTTTTAAATGAGGTAGTTGGAGTACCAGTACAGGATAGCTGCACATATATAGCTGTTTACTCAATCCTGGATATTATTTTCAGATTGCAGTTCCAGTCTTTAAAATCACTGTGCTATAAGAGATTTTAGTCTTGTTTGGCTAATAGCCTTTTCTTCCACTGCCTGCATATATGACACTGGTTGAACATTCTAATGCATAGACTTCTACCACTTTTTAATTATCTTAATTTACCACAGTACAGCTTTCCCAAAAGCAGCAATGCTAATTTGAAAGTGGGATAGCTGACAGGCAAACTGTTACTTTGTCAGATTGTCTGTACACACTTTTTAATTAATGTTTTCTTACTGGAATGGTTAGGGATAGAAACAGATTTTAGAGAGAAGGAAAAAATTTGTTGGGAGAAAATAATCCAAAACTTGGATGACAGACAGAAAAGTACTATCAGCAGATGGTCAGATCTGAGGAAGAACACCAAAGCAAAACATAAATCTTCTGGTTTATAGACTGTCAGGGAAGAATTGCCTGCACAGAGATACACACAACCTAGGAGTCAATCAGGAGGAGGCAGAGCTCTGCACGCAGGCACATCACTAAGGCATCCTTGGAACTGTGATGGATGGATATAGGAAGACAGGCAGGGAACAAAGGGATGAAAGTTTCCCTTTACATGAAGAAGTAGTTTGAGTGGACAGGTTGCTTGTGGATTAGGGTCAGAGGAGGGGTTTGTGTGAGTGATATGGTAAGTGTATGTTACAGATCATTTGATCAGTATGAAGGAAGAGGGCAAAGTGATATTTAAGCAATTCAAACATTCTTGTTTGTAGGGGAGATCTTAGCTTCCTTGACACCTGCTGAAAGGACAATGCATATAAGCAACCCAGGATATTTCTGGAGACTGTCAATGGACTCTAGTGTAGATGCAATATTCCTGGGTGACACTGTCCTCACAAATAAAGAACTGGCCAAGGAAGTAATAATCAATGGCAGCCTTGGCTTATAGCAACCATGAATTACTGGAGCTCAACATCCCAAGGAAAGTGAGAAAGGCAAGTAGCGCAGTATATACATTCTGAACTTCATTAAAACAAAGTTTGGTTTATTCAGGGAACTGGCAAATGGGATCCTTCTGGAAGCAGCATGGTTATGCCAAGGGTAAGTCATGCTTGATTAATCTGATCACCATCTGTGATGAAATTAGATCTGTGAATCTGTGAATTCTGTAGAGAAATGGATTTCATCTACCTTGACTTCAGCAAGGTTTTTGAAGCTGTTTCTTGCAGTATTCCGTTATGGTCTGGTTGACTGGAAGATTGCATTCCAGAGTGTAGTCAGTGGAGGCCAGTTACAAGTAGCTTTTCTCAGGGGCCTCTCCTGGCCAAGTTCAAATAATCAATTAGCGGAATATGCTGTATGTTTATAGCATACAAATGCACTATGCTTTTACAGCTTTAATGCTTTGTTAAAGTTAGCGGTTTGTGCAAACTATTATTTGGTAATGGAGTGCGGGAGGCACATAGAAACACACATTCCAGTGTTTTAGGAACCATCAAGTTAATTCCTCACATTCCAGTGGGGAATGTGCAGATGTCAAAATGTAAAAAAAATGTCAAAACCTTTAATGTTGCTGTAACATTGAGTTATTGTTCTTCAGTTTCCAGATTTTGTACTTAGGCTTGATAAGGGAGAGTACTTCTACTGCCATTAATCCTTTCAGTGTTGTTGTAGGAGTTCTCATTTCCCTGATGATATCCAAGAAAGGGATGAGATCAGAAGGTGAAACACTACTCTTGAGTCAATATTAAAGGAAAGAAGATGAAATACCAGAGAAATTGATGTTAAAATTGAGGATCCAGGGGAAGGACAGGGAGGACTAAGTATGGATTTCTTGAAAGGAGTCCTACAACACACAATCAAAACCAACGCAAGTGACAGAATGGGATGCTTGTCCAGTTTTTGTCATTTCTTTAAAAATGAAATGTAAATCAATGTGTTTTTTTCATTTGTTGAAAAGTTATAATTTGTGCGTATATATTTTGTCGGTGTTAAAGTTCACCTGTCTTTCAAGTTAAAGTAACTTCTTTGTGGGATGAAATTTTCCAAATATTAGCTTTCTTTCTCAATCTGTTCTTAACATCTGTCTTTCAAATGCAGACAACTTAATATAATTAAGAACTTTCATTATATTCTGTATCTTCATGTTTTATAAACATATGCATATCAGGAGAATGTGTTCCTGTAATAAATTTTACTAATTCTTGTTCTTTAAAAGAATAAATTGCAATAAAAAAAATTTCATTTTAGAGATTACAGTTTTCAGTATTCAGTTCGAATACTCCTGTGTAAAGGGGCATCTGTTCTCTAGACTTGCATTTGGAGTCTTGAATTCCAGATGCTTAGAGCATTACTGCTGTATTGAAATAAGCAGAAATTGTGAGTCAGGCATAACACAGAAGAAGCAGAAATTTGATGAATTTTCTATTATTTTGTGTGGTTCTTTTAAGGTTTATTTTTTAAAACTGTTGCCCACTATCAGGAGGTGTTAAGTGTATTTTAAATACATGATTTTTTGTAGCTACATGAGTGCCAGAATCCAGACTTTTAGTATAAGCTACAAACATTGGAAATGCTGTGAAAGTTTGGATTCTAAATCCATGTCTTTGTGCTGCTTTTTTTTTCAGAGGAGCTAAATTCTTTCTTGTATTTGCAAAATATGTCCTTTTGTAAGGCATTCAGGTACATGAATCAAAATAAGCAATAGCCACTCAATTTCAGGTTTTAGGCTGCATTTACCCATTTTAGATATATTTGGGAGACATTTTAAATGACAATTATTTTTCCCAGTTCTTTAAGTCTTCCCACATGTTGTTGGTACTTTACACATCAAAAATGTTCCCATGTGACTGACTAATATATCTGAAATCATGATAATGTGACTCAGTAAGCTATCTGTCATAAATATGAAATTGTGAAAGAGCACATATATGTATTCATTTGTGCCATTTATACTATTGCTGGATTTGATTATACTGTATTGTCTATTTAATATTCCTTTGGAAAAACAAAAAAGGAAACTATTTATTTAGATAATGTGTCATATTTTCTGTCTGGGTGTACGCTTTCTGACATCTGATGCTATTTAGGATGCTAGGATAGCTCATGCTCTCTGAAGACCAGGTTATGTATAAATCCTGAGGCAATCTCTTTAAATATAACAGCAAGTCAACATCTTGTAATACCACCTGATTCAACATTTGATAACAAGGGTAACTTCTACCTTTTATTAGCAGATTTAAAGCCTTTTATCAGAAATATTAGTACAGTTAGTTGTGGGGTGCCTTCCCTCCTCCCCCACTCCCCAGAAATTCTATTCCTACAAGTTTCGCTGTATTAATAAATCAGTATAATTCTACCTGCCAGTGATGTTTGCATGACATGGCTATCTCAAAGAATTGAGATGGGACTTTAGCGAGTGTGGTCTTTTGTCACTGGACAAAGCTGTAGGAACTGAAGACTTACAGCATTGTTCCCTTTCCCATGTATTCCCTGCAGCTACTAGTTGAATACTGATTTTGTAGATGGAGAGTATAATGAATTGTTGCTGTTCATATATGGAATGCCCATGTGCCCTCCAAAACCACCTCCAAGTGTGTTTAGCCCTATGAAAGATGCTGAGCTTGACAGCACTGGAGTCTGTCTGTGGGTAGATTCAGCAGGTCCAAATAGCATCATTCTGCAGCCGCTCGGTGCTGAGACAGATTTTATTAAACGTGTCATTTGGTCTTAAAGACTCTTGAAAGGAGTTTTAGGCATCTCAAGTAAGGAATGCTCTGAGGAAATGCTGGAATTAAGCTCAGGAAACCAACCACCTACGGTTGCAGAGAACAGGGATCTGTCCTTCAGTGAGAAGTGTTTGTTAAAAATCTGAAAAAGTCTGAGGATGGAAAAAGATGTATCTGGATATTTCAGAGGGAAAGTGTTTTTTCTTCTGTCTGCAGGCTGCAAACTACCATGGTTTCGTGCAGGCTTTGCTGAAAGAAGGTCAAAATAAGCAACACAAGAATTTCAATTTGCAGAAAATATACAGTTTCAAGTTCAGTTTAAAAATGTGCACTTAACTTGGCAGGGCTAGTTACCTTCCAAAAATTGGATTGTCCAATTCTGATTCGTACCCTCCATGTGTGTGCTCTGTGTTTCTTACAGACAAAAGAGAATACATCCTTCATTTAAACTACAGCAGTATAACCTTTGAACTGAATTATCTGCCAGTTCTTGTTATTCCCTTATTTGATGTGACCAAATATCATGATACTGAAAGAGGACTGGAAGTTCTTATGCAATGCTAGCAAGTATCTACTGGTCTCTGCATCATCTGGCAAGTAGCTGTGTACTCTGCTGCTGTCACAGATGCCAATGGGGACAAGAGTACATTGGCCAGACTGGTGCCTGAGGCCCCAAAAGTTAATTGCTACTGTTCCTGCATGTGGTCCAGACCTGACAGCACCTGTTGACTGACAAGTACCCTTGTAGCAGTGTCCCACACTAAGCACTGACTTAAGTGCTTTTTTGTGTTTAAAGCAAATAGCTGATAAAATCTCCTGACTAACATGTGCTTTTCAAGCATGGAAAATGCTGGTACATATGCTGATTGGCAGTGACTGTTTCACACTGTATTGGAACATAATTTAACTTTGAAAGTGGACCCCAGTAAATAGTATTCTGATCACTCACATAGTGATACCAGAGAAACTACTAAACTTGAGCTCTGATTATATATATTCTGTTGCTTGCAACTAACTGGTGACTTTTTAACGGAATAAATATACTTTACCCAGTGTGTCACTTTAGTTAATGCTTCTGATTCTCATGTAGCCAATTCATCTTTCATCAGCTGCTCCAAAAATCTTGTTCCAACGATGATGAAATTATACTGAAATTCATTGTACACTAGAGGATGGAGAGTAACTATAGTTATATGTTTAACCATAAAAACATAGATAAGGGAATATGGTATTTTTTTCTACTCTCTTAAAATGCTATAATTCACAGTTGTACAGACAAATATCAGCCTGTGAACTTACACAGCCTGTAGTGCACAATTAATGTGTTGCTCACAAATCAGAAATAACTAGTCAAAACTGAGGCCAACAGAAACATTTAATGTTGGCCAAAGACCAGCATAAGATGAATGCAACTGGCTTGGGTAGAAACGAAGTCTATAGGAGAAGTCATCAGGCATAACTTTTCTGAAAGCATTTAAGAATTAGAAAAATTTTAACTAGATGTTTAACATAATCAAAATGTTCAGTGCTCACCATCTTTATAATTGATAGAACAGATTGTTAAGTTTCTTCTTGACAGTGCATTGTGGAACCCATGTATGTCTCTAACACAGATTTTATTTTTATTTTTCTACATTTATATCAAAGTGTTTTGCTACTACAGTGGAACATATATCACTGAGAACATTGCTTTAGTATAGACAATATGGGCCTGAGACAGGATGAAAAGCGTGAGGGAGTTCAGAGTGTGCGAGACAGACAAGTAACGTTTTCCTAATGGTAAGACTACTAAGTGCTTGGCTTTCTACTTGGACAGCTCTGGTTGGATTATTTTGGTATTTTGTTTTAAATGCTTGCAGTAGCAGAGCTTGAGTCTGTGATGTATGAAGTCCTTCAGCATTAACACTTTTCTGTTCAATCCAAAAGAAACCACAGAATCACAGAATGTTGGGGATTGGAAGGGACCTTGCAAGATCATTTAATCCAATCCCCCTGCTGGAGCAGGAACACCTAGATGAGGCTACACAGGAAGGTGTCCAGGCAGGTTTTGAATGTCTCCAGAGTAGGAGACTCCACTACCCGCCTGGGCAGCCTGTTCCAGTGTTCTGTCACCCTCACTGAGAAGAAATTTCTTCTCATATTTAAGTGGAACCTCCTATGTTTCAGTTTGCACCCATTGCACCTTGTCTTATCATTGGTTGTTACTGAGAAGAGCCTGGCTCTATCGTCATGACACTCACCCTTTATATATTTATAAACATTAATGAAGTCACCCCTCAGTCTCCTCTTTTCCAAGCTAAAGAGACCCAGCTTCCTCAGCCTTTTCTCATAAGGGAGACGCTCCTCTCCCTTAATCATCTCTGCACTGGACTCTCTCCAGCAGTTCCCTGTCCTTCTTGAACTGAGGGGCCCAGAACTGGACACAATATTCCAGATGTGGTCTCACCAGGGCAGAGTAGAGGGGGAGGAGAACCTCTCTCAACCTACTAACCACTCCCCTTCTAATACACCCCAGAATGCCATTGGCCTTCTTGGCTACAAGGGCACAGTGCTGGCCCATGGTCATCCTGCTGTCCACCAGGACCCCCAGGTCCCTTTCCCCTACACTGCTCTCCAGCAGGTCATTCCTCAACTTATACCGGTACCTGGGGCTGTTCCTGCCCGGATGCAAGACTCTACACTTCCCCTTGTTATATTTCAGCAATTTTTTTCCCCACCCAACTCTCCAGCCTGTCCAGATCTTGCTGGATGGCAGCACAGCCTTCTGGCGTGTCAGCCATTCCTCCCAGCTTGGTGTCATCAGCAAACTTGCTGACAGTGCACTTTATTCCCTCATCCAAGTCATTGATGAATATATTGAATAATACTGGTCCCAGTACCAACCCTTGAGAGAGTCCACTAGATACAGGCCTCCAACTAGACTCCACCCCATTGAGCACAACTCTCTGGCTTCTTTCCTTCAGCCAGTTCACAGTCCACCTCGCTACTCAATTGTCCAGACCACACTTCCTCAGTTCAGCTGTGAGGATGCTGTGGGAGACTGTGTCACGTGCTTTACTGAAATCAAGATAGACCACATCCACTGTTCTACCATCATCTATCCACCTGGTTATGTCCTCATAAAAGGCTATGAGGTTGGTTAAGCATGACTTCCCCTTGGTGAAACCGTGCTGACTGCCCCTAATGACCCTCTTATCCTTGATATGCCTTGAGATGGCATCAAGGGTAAGTTGTTCCATTACCTTTCCAGGAATGGAGGTGATGTTTAAATTATAGCTGGTCAGGGAGCTTCAGCTAAGTACATATTCACAAAGCCCCTTCTTGGGAGGGAGTATTGAGCAAAAGCCCATTTCCTAAAAAAATCATCTGGTAAATATCTTGAGAAACATCAGAACATTAATATAAAACAATAAAGTTATTAGACTAAACTGTAGCACCCTGAGGCTGCTTGGCTTCCCTATGACACTACCTGCATAGGGAGTTACTGAGTGTTAAATTATATGTGTTGTCTTCTAATTTCATGGGTCTGTTTTTATGTTCCAGGGAGTGCATGTGCCAGGCATCACTTTAGGAGGCATTAGGAGTTGATCAAGATTTTGAAAAAGTTTGCACCATATGTATTTCATGCATATGGTATGTGTTAAGGAAGCAAAGACCACGTCTAGGTGGTCTTTGTGGACTGTAATAGAGGGCAAACTCCTGCCCCCAGGCTGCTTGGGCATGGCATGACCCATGTCGATACTGCCCAGAGCAGGCTGACCACATGCACTTAGCATAGCAGTTTATATGGGTCCCCTTGGCTTCCATATAACACCTCTGAGGAATGTTTACTTCTTTGTTGTTGGTGGTTTGAAGGGTCCTTCAGTTCAGAGGGATTTTTTGTTGTGATATTTTTTACTATGTTTTGTTTTTTAAATAGTCAAAGAGTGTGTTTCAGCCCCCTGGAAAGGTGTTTGTAGAGCGTAATGCTGCGGGTGCCCATTGTATGCCCTGGGAGGTGGCCAAAGGGCTTCACTGGTGCCAGACCAGTTGGGATACGCTGGGGACAGAGTTGTGGCATTTTGTGTTTGTGCTGTTAGAAGTGGGCCCTTGAGTGAACTGTCATGTCAGCTGTGTCTGGGTTTCCTCATGCGTTCGGTTTGGATGAGGAAGAGACCAAAAGGCCTGAACTGACAACACAGAAACACCCTTGCCTTTGAGTTGTACAGCTTGTCTGATAAAAAATGATACATGCACTTTGTCTAGATTGTAATGTTTGCATAATGATGGAAGAATGTTTTATGAACATGTGTTGTGAGGTAAACTAAGGAAGGACTGCAGGCGACCTGATGTAAACATCTAAAAAAAATGGAATTGAGAATTAATCATATAAACATGCTGTGACAGGCAAAAATGTTTAGAGAAGTCAACAAAAACTATTATGGGCAAGATCATCTAAAATTCACCAGATTGCCTTAATAAGGAGTTGAAATGTAACCGAGAACTAAGAAAAAGACTTTGGGGTAGGAAAAATACTGTCTCTGTGTTTTAGCAGAATACATTAGTTAGGTCAATAGGTTTTGAAAGCAAATTAGCATGTTCGAAATGAAAGATATAGCAGCAGTGGGACAAACATTGGCTGCCAGGTAACTAATTTTCGAAGTCCAACAATGTAGACCATAGAAAAGCAAAAGAAGTTAAGTATAACAAAAGGAAAACTGAGTTTTAAGACTGGGAGGGTGAACTCAATGTGGTATTTAGGGCTAGTAAAACTACAGATACTGTGACCATAGGGACTGAAACATGCTACACACACTTATGTATAGATGCAATACTTGAGCTAGGAGCCGAAATCCTGTAATCCTCACTAAACAAAAATCCCATTGAAGTTGGTAGAAGATTTGGGTGAACAAGGAATGTGTAACTGGGCAATTAGAGACAAACTTGCAGCCTGACCTTGACAGGGCCTTTGTGCCTGTGATTAGCTGTACCCATAGCATCTGGGCACATTTGTTTAAAGGCACAGTCAATTTTACTGACATCTAAAAAATAGCCATAGTTAAAGTTCTAATTGATCCGAATCACAAATGCAAATGATTGCAGAGAGTTGTATTAAGGCTACAATTTTAAAATCCAAATCTTTTGGAACACCAAAATTCTGCATTCTTAGTCCTTTCCTTCTCAAAGGAAAACAGGGATACAATTTTTTTGATTGTTTTGTCTGTAGTAGCATAGGGTGACAGTTACGTGACTTCTCAGAAATCTGAGATGGTAAGGGAGATTATTGTGCAGGATGTCAGAAATAACCTCCAGGTAAACGAATAAAAATATATACCAGCATCTGCCATACATGTTTGAAAAACTCCATTGCTGTCCTCTAAGTTCTTTTAGAACTATTTCAGTGTGAAACAAAATGTTTTTGAAGATAATTAATTTACATTTCTTCCCCTCTTTTGTGATCCTAATTCAAATAAAGTTAAATATAAACAAAACATTTTATTTTGAAACAAAATTTAAATCAGCATACCATAAATGTCATTTTCACTGCCAGTTACTTTAATGAGACGTGTTCCCTGTGTCTGAACGTACTTTGTTTGAAAAGAGCTGCTTTCTTAAAGTGTTGAGGAAATTGCAGTTCTAAGTAAAAGAAATGCTAGAAATGTGTGCAAGAACAGACAGAAATTGTTTCATGGTCTAGTCCTGTAAATGGTAACCTCACTGACTACAGTGGGCTCTTGGTATTAACAAGTGTATGTCCAAAATTCCCATTTCCAGGACTGCAATCCTGCAAAGACGTGTGTACTTCATTGTACTGACAAGCTGCTGGGGAAAAAAAAAGTCAAAGGAATCCTTCTACTACATTAATTTTGTGTGCACACAACGCCATCAAGGTTTTATACGAAAATCCTTATAAATAATCACTGCAGATTGACTTTGGGAAGGGGTTTCATATGCTTGAAAAAGTGCTTCCTTAAGGGTTGCTGGTAGTATTAGAGAAATTGTAATTTCTTTTCTCCATAAATTCTCCTGCTTTGACACTATCTTCTGCTAAAAATCTTAAAAAAAAACCCCAACTCTGGAACCTTTTATTTTGAGGAAACTGACTAATATGATAGAATGTATTTTATTCAGAAAGCCTAGAGCCCTTTGATTTAATTCTTTCTTCCTTTTGTATTAGAATCTGTCATTTTGAGACATGTACCTTTGCATCTGGAGAACAGAATCTCAGGATGCTCTGAGATGGGTGCTGGGTTGCACTGGTACTAACCGCCTTTTACTCCCTTATCTTTCTTCCCTCACTCCCATTTTCACCTCACAAACCTGATTACCTGCGTTCTTCTGTTCAAGAATCTGTGACCAGGTGAATACAAAATGCAGTGGTGCAAAACCATTTTTTTTTTCATAAAATAATTATTTTCTTCTAAGAGCAGATAAAAAGCTTAGCATGAGAAAATGTTTCTATATAATAGTAATTTTAATGCATATGCTTAGCTTAATTTTAAGCATCTTCCTTACATCTTTCCACAGACTTTGAATAACTGGAGCCTCTGTTCCACTTTCTTCTGCTCTCTGTATGCCTCCTTTTAATATGTATAATCCCTGTAAATCTGTTTTCTTTTTCATTAGTTTCTGGGTCTGGATAAGAATGCAGGCAACTCAGCAAGGTGGTACAGGACAAGTTTCAACTAATGGCAACTATCATGGATTTCAAGATGCAATGTTACTTTTTCCATCAGAGATTATATGCATTCTTGCAATCCAGTGGCAGCTGATAGCTCAGGGCATACTTCGTAAATCTGTTCTTGCAAAAACTTCAGTCTGCAGTCAAACCTTCTTGAAAAAGTCTTCTGATAACATGCTGTGTCCAGCATTGGATTACTATGTGTCCTGTCAGTATAAATTAGGATCTAGTATAATACTGCTGATGTTCCCTGACCCTGTTTAAGTAACATTGCAGTACAATACACTATTCAGAATAATTTAAGCCAAAAATAATGGGGAACATATATTTCTCCTGAAATGCATGAAAGGGAATTGTGACCAAGTCCCAGTCTAGTTCTTGAATTTGCTGCTCTCAAGGATTCTTTTGCCTTTCCCCATCTCTCATACTTTGCTGACAAATCTCTTAACACCTGTCAGGTTTTACATGGTACAATAAGCTTTCTCCTTCAGTGATGCACGAGCATTACTTCTCTTTTTATGATAAAAAACCTGTATTTTTTTAATATTTTCCTCCCCATAATTTGGAAGGGATGTGACAGCTCCACAGAACCACTGATGTTTTATATCGTAGTTTGCAATGAAGTTAGCCCATCAGGGAAAGCAAAGGTGTGCCTTACATCATCTTACCCTATCTGTGGAGAGAATTACCTCAGCTTGTGATGGCAGTACCTGAAAGTGGGCAGCTGGTACTGAATAGTCAAGCACCTTTCCAGGGGGCTGAATAAAATGGTATTCTTCTATGCCACCCTATTCCATAGGTCTCAAATATTGATGTGTTAAAGTATTATATTTTCCTGAGTTTAAATAATTTATTCTTAATGGAACATTATGTCTTTGTGTAAGGGTGAAGGATTTTGTTATTGTCTTTCGGTTTTAAAATGCTTTCAATGTAATGTTATACTTAAAGGCTTGAAAATAAATCTTCTTCTCTTTGTACTGTTCTAATCCATTTGGAATTTTGGGATTAAGATTCTCTGTTGTCTGGCTATTTTTTTCTGCAGCATCAAGAGGCAAGAAAAAAAGTATTATAGGCTCAGTGTCTAAACAAATGGGTTTGTTTCTGTATAACTTCTCTGTAACAGATGTCAAATGACAACCCAAAGGATGTTCCATGCAGAATTGAAGATGGAACAATTTTCCAACCCAGGTTATCAGGGTGAGCACAAGTGGGCAGTGAGTTGCAGGTCGTTTGCATTGTGTACCTACCTCAGGCTAACGAAATTCAGATGATCTCTTTCTTCTGCCCACACAAACACAGGACCTTTACATAAAATATTTGGGCAGTTCTTTGACAATGAAAATAAAAGCTTCTTCTGGTATTGTGTTTATCAATGATATCACACAATTTAATGGCTTAATTACCAAAGGCTGTATGATATAGTAGTCTGGCATGTCCATTTGAGTTACCAAATAGACTTTTTTTAATGACTTTTGTAAAATGAACTGAAGAAATGTGATGCTAAATGCAATAATCAGACAATAATGTAATTTTAATGGGATACAATTAGAAACTCTAAAATTTATTAAAACATACAGGTTTCGAAGAGCCTTTATCTGTTTTCTTTTTCATATATACAAAACTTGTTTGTAATAATTTAAAACAAAGATTTTGCAACTGGAATTGCTGTGTTATAACTTCCTCATTATTATTTAGCTTTTGAGTTTAAAGTAGCGTATTGTGTTTATAGCTGGAATATTTGTTCAAATAGGCAATGTGACAAGGTAGGTGGTCTTCTAATTAATATTTTTGTACAGATCTGTAAACTGTGCAAGGCTTGTTTAACAATACAGAAATCATGTCCTACTAGATTAAGACATTTGTTTAGGAATAAAGTTCAACTTTTCCTTTGAAATGCAATTGATCTTGTTTCATGGCCTGTGAAATCATTTATTTTAAGAACCGTTTTAAAATTATAATTAATTTAAGAAATTTCTGTGACCTGTTGCTAAATATTTAGACCCCAGATTAATTACATTTGCTCAGGGTTTTAAATACTGATTTTAAAAACTTGGTGAAAAGGCAAGTTACTTAGTATTGAGAGATATTATACAACAATGATAAGAAGAGACGGGTTCATGTAATCCTTCTGTCCTATAAATGGCCACATTGTTAAAAATCCAAGAATAAACAATAGCATTAAATGGAAAACTAAAACCTCTCGTCAGAGTGAGAATGCACCACATGCTGTAGCCTGTGTGTTCGGCATAACTCAGCAACGTTCTTAATGTGCAATTTCTTATTCTGGCTCTTAGTGAAAACTTTTTGGTATGTACTGTTGATCTGTAGGATACAAAACATTACATTAAAGCTTTCCTACTGCTTTTTTGAAGCCCATCACTTGGTACATGGTGAGAACTCTCTATTTCTCACTAATTAGGGTCTAGGATCTCTTTGCATAGCACACATAGTGTGCTCAAGCAATATCTCAGAATGGGCTGGCATTCAAATTAAAATGAAGGGATTGTCCCTTACCTTTCTGCTTAGTATATCTCTAGTTGATACTGAGAAGCTTTTTAAATTCTCACTGCCTGTATTACATCTGCCAAAGTGATGACAGATAATTGCAGTGTTACCATGTTAATAATTTTCTTCAAAAACTGTCTCCATATTTGTTTGATTTCACCATCAAAGCTAATGGCTGTTTCTAATAGAAGTAATGATAATACCAGTGAAAGCTCAGTAAAGACTGAAAATAAACAATCTCCTTATAAAGGCCTGGTAGTTTATTCTTCTGTGCTGATTTTAATGAGATACATCTGACTGTTGAAAGGAAAACAAAAGGTTGAAGGGTATTTTTAAAAACCAGCAATATTCACACCTTTTAAAAAGTATATATATATATTCCTAGCTGGTGTTTTGTCATTTTCTGAATAAGATCTTATAACCAGAACTTTTAAGTTGGAGTTGAATTTCTAAGTATTTAAGTTTTCCAAATTGCGTGGTTCACCTTCCTCAGTGTTACTTAAAAGTTGCTTGAAGGTATTCAAAAGAAACATATTGTTTTTATAACATGTCAAATTCTACAGAACTAGCATGCAGCATCAACCCAGATGCTTCGTACTCAGGGCACATGCGATTGGCACCACAACCTTGCAGGCTGCCATGGTTGTATTGCAGGCGGCACTATGTTGGCCTTATTTTTACTTATAAATTGTTACCTTTTTTCCTCTGGTCATGCACCCAGTCACAGTGATCTTCACATTTGTGACCACTCATCAGTGCATCTGAGGATGACCAAGAAAATAATACACAAATCTCATCTGGTACAGATTGCCCTGCCTGGTGGCTCCAGGATTTAATCAGATGTAAGCCATTCATCAGCAATAATCCAAATTGTTACTGATTCCCAATCTATTTGTAATGCTAGCTGGAAGCTTCAGTATCAGTCTTTGAATCAATTAAAGAATCCAGATGCAGCTGCACTTAAACAGCAAATGCTTATCCCACAAATTTCCATGACTGCTGTGCAGCCTTTGACCTTTAATTTGTAGGCTCATCTAGTGTGAGCTCCTGAATAGTGAATCGAGTCTTTTGATAAAGGGCTTGACTTTCATAATTTGCTTTGCAATTATGACTTGCTGTATTCTTAGAAACAGTTTGCAGGATTTTATGACCACAAATTGAAGACTGCTGCTGTGGAGCAATGTAAAATTTCAAAGATCGGGCTCAAGTGCACGAGAACAAACCCTTTTCTGTTGCTATAATCTAGTTGTGAAATTGCTTCAAAAAAGGTAAATTCTCAACTACTTTCCATCATAGTCAGGAGTGGTGTTTATTGACACTTTTCATCATTTCTGTGCACACATGTATGCATCTCTAGATCATAAGGAATTCTCTCATGGCACTTGCCATCTCTGAATGTATCAGATACCATGTCACCTGCGGCAATGTCTGAACTGCCCAGGCTTATAGAAACTTGTGAGAGCCGGCCACCTAAGAAGAACTTCTAAAGAAACCAGTCAGCAGAGCAGGGAGTTGATCTAGAAAGGGAGGAATGATTTTTTTTCTCTCACTACTTCCCAGGGAAATCAGACTCAGATTAAAGAAAAGGGTATTTTCATAAGTAATTCCCATTGACTATATGAAAGTACTGGCATTTTATTAGCGAATGTTGAGAGCTATTCAGGAATGCAGGTACTTGAGAAATAAGCACCATCCGAGAAGTACATTTCAGAACCTCAGTAGCAGCTAAATGTTCGACTGAAGGACCAAACATAAGTGCCCTTGTGCAAATCTGTAATCTTAGCTATGCTTTTTCAGGATTTTCTGAGAATATCTAAATGAAATATGACCTGAAAAACACTGATTTGCATAAAAATTAGATTTCACTTAAAATGGAAATGTTAGACTACCTACTTCAGTTTAAATACTTGTACTCATAAATAGGAGAGCAATATTAAATAATATAAGCCTAGGATGATTTTCTAGCAGTTTATGCATCTTCCTCACCAAAAATGTTCTGACTAAAGAAAAAAATGTCATTAATATTATACTAGTGAAACTTCCATAGTCTTAATCTTATCCTCATAGCCAATGTCTTTTTCTTCCAATTTAACAAATTCTCTTTCAAATCCTCTCCACAAACAGTTGGGTTTTTTTTCCCCTTGTCTATCCACTTTGTACACTCTTCCCTTCTCCCCACCATTTACTTGTTTTCTTTACCTCGTGTTAGTATTTAAAATGTCAGAATGAGTAGAGATTGCTTAAAACATAATATAGTTCAGACCATTATATTTATTTTATCCTTTCATTCTAACTTGTTTGATGTGCTCTTTGGAACAGAGACTGATTCTAATCTCTGCTGTTCTCATGAAGTTTTGATTTAGTTCAAACTAACTGCAGTGTTCTTACTACTTATTTAAAGTAACGTGAAATAAAAAATTATGCTCACTGTTACTGTTTCACTTTTGTAAGGCACTGCTTTGCTGCTGTATTAAATGATAACTTAAAAGTTTGCAATTGCGGACAGTCATTCAGTTTTACTAGTGACAAATTGATGCATAAGAGATAAAAATCAGGGCTATAATGATTGTAGACGTAGATAAAAAAGTTGAATTTAATAATTAACTATATTAAATAGGATTTTTTTTTTAGTGGCATCAACACCCAAAAAAACTAGTGCTGAAATACATGAAAATTGCAATAAAATATGCAAGTGAAGTGTTTATACATGTTTTTCTTTTGCAATATTTCTATTTGTTTGCACACTGTTTCAACATTAGAATTTACCTACTTGATTTTTAATACATTTCAGTCAGTAAATACAGTATACAAATGTATTAAAATGGAGGGCTTTAAGGACAGCATTTTCCTTTTAAGAATTGTCAGCAAAATCCTTGAAAATGAAATGAGCTGACAACTGTAATTGGAGCAGATGCATAAAGTACTGTTATAGCACATTGCACCATCAATTATGTGTCAAGCGTGCTGCCAAATATTAAGTGTTCTGACCTTTGTTATTAATAATAGAGGCAGACACTGGGGACATGTGAAAGACAAATAATGTACTGCATGGAAAATCTATTATAGATTTGATTTTGTGAATGGATATGGAGCCTGTTTGGTATCCTGCTTCTCCCTTTGTAAGCTACAATTTTATGTGAAACTGGACATATGACATAGTGGAAATGAATATTGTGAAAAACAACTTCAACAGAGTAAAATGTTCCTAAATTAAATAAATAATACTGAGAGAGAGCTTGTCATCAACTCTTTACTACTTTATTTATATGTGTATTTGTCATTTCCCCTGTTCCGTGTGAAATCATGTGGAAGAAGTGAAATGAAGCAAACTTGTCTTTACTGTATTCTCTATTCATTCTTGTATTTTTAAGTTGTTGTTTTTCTCAGTATCGTGTGTCATCTTGTAGAGATTGGCTACTCAAAGTTTTAGTCAATTTCTTTCTCCAAAGTATAGCTTCTTGAATTTTTTAGGTGATCATGCAGGACAACATTGATAATGTGTAAAAATGACAAAAACAGCAGAATTGCCAACCAAAGGACAGCAATACATCTTTATGAAGTAATTGTGTTTTTGTTGTTTTGTTTTTTGTTGCCGTTGTTAAAAAAAAAAAAAAAAGACACAAACCCAACCTTGTAACTGACTTAAAAGCACAAAGAAAACAGAAAACATATGACAGAGAAAACTCCTTCCTTTACAGGCACTGCTGGCACTGAATTCCTGCTTCCTTCTCAATGTAGAGTGTAGATCCCAGAACGCGTTTCCAGTGAAGCATTAAGCAGGTGGTCCAGGATTTTGTGTGGAGTGCACTGTAACTGATTAATATGAAAATCAGTGGACAGTTTATGTTTATCAAAAAGCTTTCTTTTGTTGTAACAGTCGCAAAATTTCTCTTGTCAAAAAATTCATTAACATCATATTACTTTCAGACAATAGATCAGTTCTTTAGTATTCTGTTTTTTAAACTTAAGATTACAATTCGGAGTAACTAGCTTGGTGATAGTAGTTGCATCTACAAATAGTTTTTATTTCCAAACTTCACTAATTTGGACTTACATAAGAATAATGAAAAAATAGAGTTCCTCTAATTTGTAGTACATTTTTGTTGACATTACTTACTTTGTGATTTTTCTTCAATTGTAAATAGATGTTGAAGTCTTAAGATATAATTTAATGTTCATGTCAACAATGAAGTTTGATTCTTGCACAAAGTTAAATGACTCTACAAGCTCCTTACATTTATGTTCCTTTAAACGGTTTGGCATAGATGAGAGTATTTTGCTGCACTTCAAAAATACGTGCCTTTCCTAGGCTCATAGTGTCATAGTGTCACACTAGGAACAAATAATTGATGTGTGTGTCAAGGTAACATTGAAAAAAACCCATGCATTTTCTATTATTCTTTCCCTTTGGTTCATATTAAGTGAGCACTTCACGTTGTAGGCCTTCATGTGGCACTCTGACCCATGCAATATCCAGGAAGAAATGCATTTGAAAGCAGTACTTTATTAAATTAGATGTAATACTTTATTAAATTATATACCATGCTTTATTAAAACAACTAATTTCTTCATGCTTTGACTTTTATTCATACATATTTTATATGTGTCTATCAGATTTGCTTTCCAGCTGGAAAGACATGACTTGATTTCCTGACCAAGGAGGATTTCATCAACACAGATTATTGCTAACAAATATGACCTCTTTCGTGCTCTGTACACTGGCTTCTTATCAACTAAGTAAATTTCAGTTTCAGTACTTATTTTTCTGATGATCTAGGCCTGTACTTTGAATATTTGAAGCAACAGTAGCCAGCATTTTGTCTACAGTGGGCTGCACAGGCTTTTGAGGGATTTGTAAAAGGTTGGTGAACCTTTGGTTGGATTCTCTTTCCACGTTACCTGCATGATCTGCTGGTACTTTCTAGGACCAGGTCCTAGATGACCAAGTGAGGAATGAGGCTACTCAGACGCTGCGCTCTTCACCTCTTGAGAGAAACAAAAGGAAGCAGGCAATGACCGAATTAGTTGCTTATTCAGCTTGAGTTTTTGTTTGTGATGCACTGATTAAGAACTTGTGTGGTGTCCTGCAAGGAGAGCAGGGGAGGGAGGCGCTCTGTGTTGCCAACAGAGGTGAAGGCAGGGCCCCAAGGTACTGCTTGCTGAGTGGCTTGGATCAGAGGTGACCCTTCCTATGGAGGCAAGGAAAGAGATGAAGTCCTGAATAAGCGTGTTTCTGAGACTGATACCTTGATTATTGAAATCTCCCAGGACAAAACAGTCTGTCATGACACTGTGGTTAGTGAGGCTGTAGCGAAAACATTTTTTTAACTTTCAAATGACTTTGAAATCTGTATTGGCTTTGCCTTCTGTATTTAACTGTGTTTATGGAAATGAGTTCTGTGAATCTGCCTTAGCCTCGGGCATTTCTTCGGTGTTTGACACCTGCTAAGGAAGTGGATGAGACAGCACATGCCATTTTGTACCCTTGTAGTTGTTTGTGAAACAAAGAGCAGTTTTGTTTGAGGTGAGCTAGTACAGAATGGGCTGTTTTATTCATGTAATGTTCAAAATGACTGAACTGAAATAATTTGTTTTTTGTTAGTAGTGGAGTTTGATAAGGAATCTTAAATTTCAGTTGTTATAGTTTTGTATTTCTGGTTTTAGAGATATGTTATGTGTTTATTGGACAAGAGCAATGGTTTTGTAGTAACCTGTACAGAGTCTGCAGCCAGTTGCTGGACACTTTTTACAAAGTGTACCTCTATATTTTGTGTCTCATACTGCCATCTAAGGGCCACATAGGCTGAGAAGGTGGCTAAAAGTTCTTCAATATTTATCTTCTTCCTTATTGCTCTTCCCTTTGGAAAGTCAGCAATTCATGGATCAGAGAGGGAGGTCAGGGAATATCAGCAGTCCTTTGATGCAATATGTTGTTTCATCTAAGAGGGCAGAGGAGTCTTCCAGATAAGTGAGAAATTATAAGGTAAATCTGAGTCTTTTAAGAAAGTGCAATGCAATGAGTTTGTGTAAAAGACAGTAAATACAAAAGAGTGATTTACAGGATTTGAGTACTCTTGAAACAACAGGTTGAGGAGTGTAGTGCTTGAGTCCTGAAGAGCTTCAGTTGAAATTCTTAGCAGTGAAGGAGTGCACAGTTCAGATTCTTAAAAGTACTAAAGTCCTTGACTGCTATTGATTTAAGGGCTAGTGCTTTCTAATATAATTTGCTCATTAAGGTTTTCCCTAAAAAGGTACAAAATCATGGGTAGTTTTCTTTTTTTTTTCTAATTTCACCGTTTTTGTGTTTCTGAGTGTTTCAATTTTCCTGGACTAATGGAAAACGGGCAAAAAAAAATGGTGTTACTTTAAGAGTATGTGATATTAAATAACATGAACTGAACATTATTTAAATATTTTGAGGTTTAAGCATTCCAAATCTTATCATGAAAACTTTTCTATACAGGATAAAAAAGTTCGGGTTTTTTTTAATCTGCAATCTGTACTTGTATAAGCTAAATTCTATAGTTCCTTTCTCACATAGATATTTTGAACAACAAGTATGATAAAGAATTAGTGGTACAAGCAAAACATTTCTATATTTGTCACTATAGTACTTGTTGGCATTGACTAACTAAAGCAGTTTTTGTAATAAGGACCCCTTTGAGCACAACTTTATTTTACCATGTATGGGTTGTTTTTCAGACTAGTTTCCAGCAAATCTTGTGTAATGGAGAAAGTAATCAATCTTGCATGTTACTTTGACAGGCTCATGCAAGCAAAGACCTGGAAGAGCAATTGCGGTCTGTGTCCAGTGTGGATGAACTCATGACAGTACTTTACCCAGAATACTGGAAAATGTTCAAATGTCAGTTGAGGAGAGGAGGTTGGCAACACAACAGGGAACACTCCAGCTTTGACACAAGATCAGATGATTCATTGAAATTTGCTGCAGCACACTATAACGCAGAGATCCTCAAAAGTAAGTACAGGACACAAAATGCATTCTAACGTGCAATAAATTAAAATCTGAAGGCTTCTCAGTTGTGTCAAAAATATTTTAAAAGCTAAGCATTCTCAGTAAACGAAACTCAGCAGTTTGATTTCATGTCATGGCTATAACATGAAATCCTTGGCAGTCAACCTTCCATAATGAAATAAATTGCTCCACAGAGTTATTTTTGGTACATCCATTGTAAGAAAGTTACAGGCTACTTTCTTGGCTCAGTATATATAGCAAGTTCAGTGTTTGTCTTTGGGTATAAGGAATCCTCCTTTGTAGAGGCTGTAATGATTTTGCAGAAAGCAAAGAGGGCACTAACAGTCAGATTCATTCACTGTTTCTGCTCTTTTTCTGCAGTTACGTCACAGCTGGTGATGCTTTCTTCTCTTACATGTTATTGCTTTAGGAGGCCAAGTAATCCACTTCTAGCTTTTCCTTGTTGCAAGAGGCCAGCTGTCATGATATTATGCTGAAACGAGAAAAAAACATCTTTGAAACAAATATGTCAATACCCCTTAGTGTTTCAGAAGACCCGGATAAGAATATAATTAGCTTATAATTTAAGCAAGTGCTTGCAGGCAGAGGAACATGGGATTTAAATTGGGAGGCATATTTTTTTACATGATGTTGGAAATCATGTACCTTAATGGAGACTTTAAGGTAGGTGAAATTTCCATTTTTGCCAAGTAGCTTATAAAAATTGTCTCCAAAAGAGAATAAAGGGCCTGTACAGCTGCAGGTCTCATGGCTGTTTAGTGTAAGATTGCATTTGGCAAAAGTAACAGTATGTAAAATGTTTGCCCAAATTTGTGTGGGTATTCTGGGCACAAGTACCACCTTTCAGATGAAATCATATGGTGTACATAATTGCTAAATAATAACCTTTTACTTTAAATTATACCCTTGTAGTTAACAAAGTAAACATGTATTCAAATTAATTTCATGTTAAGTGTGTAGGCATCAAATGTAATGTTTTTAATATATAGCATCCAAATAAAATACTGTGTGGGACTTGTTAAAATTACGAAGCTATGCAGTACTTCATTAGGCTTCACTTAAGGTGAGACTAACCCTGGGCACAGGAGAAAGGGCATGTACAGCTTTAGCTGTGAATGTCATAAGATATGTCCATCCTTGGTAGGTTCCTCCTTAGCTCCACTGTGAATTTTCTTCTGCTCCATGGCAATGTCAAACCCCTATGAAGAAGAAATTAACACAGAGATGCGTATTTCACTGAATAAAGGGTGGGACCCTAGCAATGCATATTCCGGTTCTAAACTTAAAAAAAAATTCTTACTGATTTACTTCAGGAGAGTATTGTTACTTTATAACATATGAAATTCCCTGTAACTTGGCAGGTATTGATACTGAATGGAGAAAAACTCAGTGCATGCCACGTGAAGTGTGTGTGGATGTGGGAAAAGAGTTTGGAGCAACTACAAACACCTTCTTTAAACCCCCATGTGTATCCATCTACAGATGTGGAGGTTGCTGCAATAGTGAAGGACTCCAGTGTATGAATATCAGCACAAATTACATCAGCAAGACAGTAAGTTGTCACTCTTATTACAGTCCAAGTGCTCCTTGCAAATCCATTTATGATCATGCATATTTTAAACCTTTTTATTGCTACTTTGAGAAAGGAAAAAAAATCCATTCCAGAATACACAGGAAAAACAGCTGAAGAGACTACTGCCTGGAAGAAAATGTTTAACACTGTTCCCCCAAATGTATATATATGTATATGTAAAAATGTATTTTTTTAGGGAAGAGGAAAATAATTTTAAAAAATGATGTCGTATTCTCAGTTTTGAGATTATCCATGAAACATAATTCTATCCTGGTTTTGTTGGTTTTGTGTTGTTTTTTGTTTGTTTGTTTGTTTGTTTGTGGTTTGGTTTTGTTTTGTTTTGTTTTGGGGGTTTTTTGCATCTACCTGCCATATGAAGCAAGCACTCTCAAAACTACCATGGGTTTTTATTAGTGAAGATTACTTTAAGACATACACAGACAGAATACTTGTTGCAAATAAAGCCTTTTAGGAACTGAAATTTACTGCATTAAGCGATAATGAGAGATTTTTCATAAGTTGTATTTTTTGTAGCTTTATTTTTGGTGCATAAACTCTATCAAATAAGCTTCATGCTGTTCATGGTGCAGAAAATGTGCTTAATGGAAAATTAACCTTTCAGCTGGAGAGCTTACTGTAAGGGCA
Organism: Patagioenas fasciata; assembly: GCF_037038585.1. Classification (NCBI taxonomy): domain Eukaryota; kingdom Metazoa; phylum Chordata; class Aves; order Columbiformes; family Columbidae; genus Patagioenas; species Patagioenas fasciata. The sequence goes on from NC_092523.1 coordinate 38,134,840, forward strand.
AGTTCTAACATTGGTTCCAGACATTAAAGCTAAAGAAAGGTGATAGCAGCTTTCATCAAAATTAATTAAAAATAACGGGGCTAGACATGGAAGTTATTTTTATGGGAAGCAAATAATTGATTGCCAGGAGAATGGACTATGTCAGATTTTCCCAGGTTGGCTTGTGGAACACTGTAGTGGTCTAGAGAGAGGTCAATAGTTTTCTAGTTTGGGCTGTATTCTTCCTTTCAATCTACTAAACCTTATTGAGAGAAAAATAGAAAAGCATTTTTCTTTGCTGTTGATACATTTTTTTTTCCCCACAAAAACTGTTTCTGTAGTTGCAAAAGGGTGTTTATACAATCATGATTGGGATATCAGACAATTTCTTAATTAAGATGTGGTACAAGATCTATGAAAATATTTGAAGACCCCCTAGGCTAATTCACAAGATGCAGCAGATCTTCTTCTTCTTCTTCTTCATTCGTGACCCTGCAATAGTCCAACTTTGTAAGTGGCGGCTTGTCTAATAAAGGTCTGTAGGGGAAGGTGGTTGGTTGATTTTTGGTTTTGTGGTGTTGGTGTGTTGGTTTTTTTCTCTAATTTGTTATTAATCAAACAGCTGTTCCGTGTTTCCATGAGATGAGTAGTTCAACAGCAGTTACAAAGATTGGAACTACCTGATGCAAAAACATCTTGTCCATCTGCTGTACATTTTCATGCCCCACCTATAGGTACTTGCTTAACAGGTAGAAGGGAAGCAGTGAGCAGATCTCAAAGGGCCATCTCATTCCATTCCTCCTCTTGGCTGGCAGGATGGACAGTTTTTTGGCTTCTTTCAAATCATTTAATGTAAGATCCTTTATCTTCTTGTTTCATGGTTACAGTAATAGTCCCTCAAGGGAAAATGTCTTTCCAAGCAGTTCGAAATTAGGTTTAGGGGAGCTTTTCTCACAGGAAACAAGCTAACATCTTGAAATTGTTTGCCATATTTGAGATGTACATGGTGTTCCTTGACACAATTCGGAGATGCATATGTCACAAGAATTTTCAGTTGTTTTGAACTTTACCATTTATGCCCCTTCTCATGCATTTTTCTGTGTTAGTCTAATGATTGTCATGATATAGTAGGTACTATTAATAGTGGGAGATATATCAGTATAAATTCCAAATGCTGTTTGTTAAAATTTCAGAAAAAAAGTTGAAGTGATTCAAATATAAAAAGGTAGAATAAGGAACCCGAGCACGTTAAACAGAGATTAACTGTGCTATTACAGATAAGTTACCTGTTGTTGTGTCACACATAAGCCTTGAGATACTGTTTCTAAAAAAAACCTTAGGTAGTAGAATGAATAATGTTGACGTACCATCTTTCAAATAGTTTATTTTCATTCTTTCCAGTATAGAGATGTTTCGAGTTTTGAGATCAGTCTTATCTCTAACTTGAAAAGCTCTCTAGGCACATTATGCTCTGTTATGCTGGTTATGTTTGGCCAGACTTACTGACACTTTAGGAAATGCAAAGATCACAAGTGGTGGAAACTGAGTCAATTGATTTGAGGGAAACTTGCCAAAATAAACTGCAGTCCATCAGAAGAACATAGTGTAGTTAATGTAAATCTGGGAAAAAATCATACATAAATCCTACATGTAAAAGCTAGAATGACAGGCTTCCCTCATCCTGATATGAAAATAAGAGGTTTGATTATTTTTCTATTTCAGCAGTCAGTGACCATAATAATAATAATTTCATATAGAATGGATGTTGGCGTGTATGATGATATTGCTGAATAAATTAATTTAGCCACTGAAGCAAAGAAATACTTTGCGGAGAAATCAACAGTTTTTCTGGAAAGCATGGTGTGAAGTCTTTCTAGTCTAAAGAAGGAGCTATCAATGAAGTAAATTAAACATACATGTCTTCCTAAGGATCAGTGAAGAGGAATATATGGGAATGTTTTTTCTCTTACAGGAATTATGGGACTGCTTTTGATGAAGCTTTCAGAGATTTCTGTCTGCTGTTAGATTTTTATGCTTTTTTTTTTTAAATGTTAAAATTATGCCAAGCTCTAGGTTGTGGACCAGACTCCGGTCCCATTCTTTTTTTCTGTTCTCCACTCCAGCTCCATAAATGGCCAAAGGAAGTTCGCTGCCAGGGTGGGAACTGAAAAGAGCCAACTGCAGGGTGGTCTGCAGGACCACGCAGCTCTGGCCTGGAAGCTTTTGCAAGGATGGCTAAAGAAATAACGAGGTTGGGAAGAAGAAAGAATGTTGCACTTGGCATTGTGGTAATTGCAGGTTGTGGTGTACCAATGGCCAAGTCTGGTTGGGTAGAGCAATTCAGGAACACCTTTGGCCGGTGCCCTCTTATTTTGCTTCTCACCTGAGAGGTACAGTACAGAGCACATGCACCGATCTTCAAGCATATAAAAAATTGACCTGTAAAAGAATGAAAATACAGGAAACAAATTTTTTGTAGTTGCACACATGACTGTAAAAGTGAACTAATTATTCACTTACCTTTGTATTAGTCTGAAAAGTTATTTAATTGTATAGCTATCTGTACTGGGAGGCAGAAAACATAAGCACAAGAAGCTGCCATTACAGTCTGGAGGATATACTGCCTTTTAACTCTGGTTGGTGTGGTGGAACAAAGGTTAAGTATTAAGGCTGAAGTACACCTTATTACAGACTGTGTAATCTAAATACATGAAGAAAAACTACCTTCCTTCATTTTTGAAGGTTGAAAGTCAGATACAAAGTCATCTTGATAATGGTCAGTGAGAAAGAAAATACATATCATTAAAAAATAATTTAAATAAAAATGACCTGCAAGCAAAACATTTTTTGTTTGTTTGTTTGTTTGTTTTAATTCCATATAGTGCCAATTACTGTCATGGGTTTAGCACAAAATTTCCATTTAAACCATTTACTGTACAAGATTCTTGAATTTTTTCATGACACAGAAAAATGGGGAAAAACATTTGTAGTCACACATAGTCTTGTTCAATGGTAAGCAACTCTAGTTTGAGGAGCCTAATATTAAGATTACCCAACATACTCCATTTTAAACTCTATTGTCATTCTCAGCCTTTGTGATTATATAACGATAGGGGTTGAAATTTTCTTTGCCAGATGCCTAGTTCAGCTTGATGTGTTGTTCTTAGTTTTTTACTTTAAAACCTGCCCAACAGTGGTGGTTCTGCTTTTTCTTAGAATAGAATGAGAGACAGGGCTGAACACAATGCTTTGAAGAGAAATACTAGACATGGTGAAAATAGAAGACATTCAAGCTGGGTTTCTGTTGCAGAACAGCCTCACACTAGTTGAATGGCACATGTTAAGTTCTTGTGAAATACATTATATCTGGTTTTCAGCTGCTCTTCAGTTACATAGAGCTCTCATTAGTATGCGTTATACACTGAGATTGATAGTGTGCCACTGACATGTTTATGACATTATATCATGTGAAAGAGGCTAGGACAGAGCTTTAGCTGTTATTTTGTGGGGTTTTTTTGTTGTTGTTTTGTTTAGTTATATATAATACTGTTTAGTTATATATAATACTGTTTAGTTATGATATCGCATATGGCATTGATTGTTGCTTTCTGCTGGTTTCCAGACCTCAAGGCAGTGTTGGTAGCACAAATGTACAGGACAGCATGGACAAGTTGAGTTTAATTTTTTCTTTTAACTTTTGAGTATTTGTCTTGAACTCTAGCAATGCTCATTTTATGTACTTTAATTTGCTATTTAATGAACTATAATTGCTAACATCTTTCTCAGAACTGCGAGCAATAAAGGCTCTGCACTGAAAAAATGACCCTAATACGTACTGCTGTTGGATCTCATGTTCTGGGCACTGAAGCTTGTTCTTTGCAGTCTTTGGTCCTGAATGTCTGTCTTTAGGCATTGGCCCTTGAACAGACCTGAAGGAAATATCTTTTCCCTGTTGCCTGTAGCATGAATTAGTCCAATATTTACTATGTTTTGAAGTTGGGAGGGAGAAAAGATTTGGGCCTCTAACAATACACTAAAACTAATGCTTTCCCGAATGAGGGATCAGGCAGAAATGTAAGTCATCTGATGTCCAAGTAGAGGTACCCACATGGGCAGTGTGGGTACCAGCAATATTGCCAGAAAAGAAGGGTGTCAAGAACCAGTCTCATACACATATGTTATGGTGCATATCACATAGGGAATATCCTTTGTAGCTATTGACGTTTGTCTGTTCCATCTTGCCAAACATGCCCTGTAGTGACAACAGATGTTGAGCGTATTGTTCTATTGATGAAGAAGATAAGCAAGAAATTAATTAGAGATGGTAACAAAACCAGAAAGCACTGCAGAAGGTCATATCTTACCTAAACTGGAATGATTTATTAAGATGATAATTCAAATCCAGCTTGTGTATATTGAGAGTTTATTCACATACACCTAAATATCTTAATTTGATTTAGAGATGCTGTCATCATAGCTGAGAGCAGAATGTAAATTTTCTTTAGAATGGATCTTATTTCAAAATACCAGAGATTATTTAAACAGAAATATTCTGAGTATTAAACACATTTTCTGTAACAGACTACTTTTCAAGAATTTATTTCTTGTTAAGTCTCTTCTTGATGTATTTTTATTCTCAGAAAAGACGAATAAATATCTGCTTTTTCAGTATGCATGAGAACATGGTATCCTAATAGCATGTTGTCCTGGTTTTGGCTGGGACAGAGTTAATTTTCTTCCTAGTAGCTGGTATGGTGCTGTGTTTTGGATCTAGAATAATGTTGATAACACACTGATGTTTTTGTTGTTGCTCAGCAGTCAAAGACTTTTCAGTTTCTCATACCAGCCTTCCAACAAGAAGGTGGGGAGTGCCAAGAGGCTGTAAGGGAACACAGCTGTGACAGCTGACCCAAACTGGCTAAAGGGATAGTCCATACCATATGATGTCATACTCAGTATATAAACCTGGGGGAAGCTGGCCAGGAGGGATTGCTGCTCAGGGATGGGATGGGCATTAATAAGTGGGTGATCAGCAGTTACATTGTGCATCACTCGTTCTGTATATTCTTTTATTGTTATTCTTCTTCTCTCTTCCTTTGCTGTCCTATTAAACTGTCTTTATCTCAATCCATGAGGTTTTTTTTTCTATTACCTCCCCCACCCCACTGTGGGGGAGGAGCAAGCAGCTGTGTGGTGCTTGGTTACTGGCTGGAGTTAAACCACAACACATGTGCAGACAAATAAAAAGTATAGGAAGAATAAATCAATAATTCCAACCCCAGTATTTCACATTCATCATTTCCATTAAGGAAAATAGATTTGGTTTATATTCTTTTTTAACATGCTACTTAATGAATCATTTTAAGCACTTTCCAAAAGTGAGGACTAGAAATGTAATACTTAGTATAATATAACATAATATAATATGATCTCCAACATAAATAGTTTCCTTTGGTTTTCTTTTACTTTGTGTATAACCAGTATGTACTATTGGGTGATGTAAAATATATTGCTGTTAAGTGAATTTAGTTGAACAAACTGAAGGTAAATCAATGAGGTCAAGGAAGCTAGTCTACCTTATTTAACTAGGCTTTTTTTTTGCATTGAACCACTGAAGTGCTGATGGGAGTAGTTGTTTGCAATAGTCATCTCTAAGCTGATAGCTTTTGCAGTTAAATGGAAGGATAAATGTAGATTAAGATAACTCATGTTCACCATCGTTTCTGCCCGTGATTGGTATTTTTCAGGTGTTTCAGATGTTTTAGTGAAATTTCTCTCATTCATTTTATTTGTACCAAACTTGAAACTAGATGTGGACTCATGCCCTTATTAATGACTCAAGATCAAAATTTCAAGGAGTGTTATTTATTTTGCAGTTGGAGCAAGAATCTAAATGTTAATATGATTTGGCAAGACATCTCTCTAAAAACAGAAACTCCTTCCATGGTAGCTCGCTGGATGTCTAGGTATTTTGTCAGTGTTTGAAAGATGCAGGAAGTTATTTTCTGTTTTGATTCTCCTTCTACAGAAGTAAATATACACCAGTTTACATTTTTACACTGGGGGGAGGGGAAGGAACAAACTAATATAAAGGATGTGCTACTTTTTGCAACAAAAATAATAATATTGTAATCTTTCATAACAGATTAAAATGCAAATATAACACTTTTACCATTTCAGCTCTGGAATGATGACACTCTCAATGTTAAACATTTTTAAAGCTCTAGTCACTAAATGATGTCAAACTTTGTTTTGTGAAAACAGAGTTGATGATGCTTTATATAGTTGAGATTTAAGTTGTGTAATTTAGATATATCAATAGTATGAGCTTTATTGTTGGCTGCACAAGTGCCCTTTTACCTTGTGAGTACTTGGTGAATACACCCCATACTGCTGCACCCACCTGCCTATTAGTGCCCAGGGTCATTCACATGCTTCAGGACAAGATACCATTTTCAGGACATCCTGTAGATGTGCTTCATATTTTGAATAAATTAAAATTACTGGTACTTTCATTGCATTTGCTTGCTGCATATATGTCATACTGTAAAGTTATTCATTATAAAAAAGCATTGCAAATAGATTTCAGCTACAAATCTGGTTATGCAGTCTCATCAACTGAAATCAGAATGATCATGTTTTTAGAGGTAGTAAAGTCTCGAGAAGATGCAGATATATTCTTACATTTATTTGCAAAAGCGACCAAACATCTAAAAGGCAACAGCTTGCTCTATCCTATTAAAAATACTACCAAAAATAGTTTTTAAGTTTTTGACCTGAAGTATTTGTCCTACCTTTTCGGGAGACTATTGGGATTTGAGTCTTACAGTGAAACCTTATTAATTTGGTAAAGTACATATCCTGAATTGAATACTGAAAGGTGTCTCCCTGATTGTCTGTTACACATGTTCAGCTTTTGCACAAGTTATCACTGAAGTCATTCTCTTCCACCAGTTGAACTACATTTCCCACTAAAATTAGGAGTTTATTTATTCACATACATTATTATTTTATTAATAGTGAATGTTTCTTAATATCCTGAAAAAAATAATAGTTGAAGATGCATTCCATTAGGGTAACCGTGTAATTTACATTGATACGAATACTGGAAAGTCAGAAGTACAGTACGCTGTAGCTCAAAACTTGGTCATCCAAAAATGTTTTGATCTACGTCCAATATATTGCTGTTTTACAGAAGCTTTTGTAATTGTGCAACTGATGTGCTAGGTCACAGCTTACCCCCTCTTTAAATTATTCTTGTTTTCCAACTTTTTGAAGCACCTTCTAATTTTTTTTAAAAGGCTACCAATTTTAAATTATTTCCTCTAGAAAAAAATGTATTCTTTGTACATTATCCTCTTTGAACATTAGTTTAAATGTTATAATAAGGAAACAGGCACGTAACAGGTTTTAAAACTAAAAATGTTGTCATGACATGGCTATTGTATTAATTTTGCACATGATGATATCTAGTGTTATAATTGAACATGATATGGTGGTAGAGAACAAAACCCTAAATTCCTTATGACTTTTTTTGGTATGTCATTACATTATTTTTGTTGTAATGTTACTGATCTATAAAAAAAGTTATTTGCTTTGCTTTCATTTTTACAGTTGTTTGAGATCACGGTGCCTCTCTCTCATGGCCCCAAGCCTGTAACTGTCAGTTTTGCCAATCACACGTCCTGCCGATGCATGTCAAAGCTGGATGTCTACAGACAAGTTCATTCTATCATAAGACGTTCTTTGCCAGCAACACAAACTCAGTGAGTATGAGACTTGTCTTTCCTTTCACGTTATGAGCAAGGCTATATAGTTATACCTAAAATGTTGCTGGAAGCTTTCACAATCATTTTGCAAAGGAGCTAATATGTTTTGCATGGCAAATACGTTACTAAAGTAATTAATACAGTGCCTTTTTACACAGTGCCTAAACTGGGGCTAGGTCATTTAAACATGAAAAATAATGTTATTCATGGAGTTTGTTTCATGGAAGGAGCAACAATGCAATTGAGACTTACAGAAAATATCAATAAAATACTTTTAATTTTTTAAAGGTAATTATAAAAGCTATAAAAATACTTTTGCAAATAAGGAGTAGACAACATTTCTCTCACAAACTCTTTTTTTCCTATTTTGAAAGGTGTTTTTAAAAAGGCCTGTTTTTAGGGAATCTCCATCTTTTTGAACATTTTCGTATGCTAGAAGTGAAAATAAAACAGAATGGGAGGGGGAAATAGAAGTTGAATTGACAGTCCACAGAATGAGCATGTCGGTTTGTTTGCTGATTTTGAATGAAAAAAGTCACAGAAGAAATCTGGCACTGAAGCCACTTGAAGAACTCCTTCCCTTCATTTTAGAGAGCTGAGAGATGATTTCATGATGTAAAAATATTCAGTAGGTCAAAAATATCTAACAGACTAACAGTCACTTTATGGAAGAAGCAATTACTAGAAGCTGAACTAGAATTCATTGTAAGCATTTTTAATAAGGTAAGTGAATAATGTAAAATACCCAGAGGTGTAAACCAGGTCTTTAACTGAATGAAAGCACAGAGAAAAAGTCTGGATGTTTTCTGACGTGTTCTAGCTAAACACAGATTATATTCTATTTGAATTCAAATTATTGAATTTGCTTATCAAAACATGGATAATGAACAGTAGATTAGAAAAATATTAGGAAATAAATCTGTTAATAGTTTAATTGCATAATTAACAGAACATAAAAAATCAGAACCCAATAGTCAATAATAAAATCAAATTATGCTGACTGTTGACACTTTCTTAGTGCTTCCAGATTAAGAGCAGTTGTAATTACCATTGCAATAGTTTATTCTAGCCAGGAAGCAGGTACCTGCAGTTAGAGGGAAGTAAGTGTAGAGAGACAAGGCTTTGACTAGCACTCCCAGCTGGAGTGTCGTGCTGTCCTCTGAGAAAGGAATCATGCCTCAGCAAAGGCAAGACAGAAAAGTACTAAATCAGAATATATATACAGACCTTCTCTACTGTGAAGTACTGTCTTTAAGTTTTAAATCTATGGTTTTTGACAAGAAAGTAGAAAAAACAAAGAAACACCAAACAAGCTGAGTGCTTCTAGGTTCTAGAAAGGAAAGTAAAGCTATTTGCATATTCCGAGTGGGTGCCTGAATGCTTTTCAGAATCCCACTGCGGTTTTTTAATTGGTACTAAAGTTCTCACTTTCTTTTCTGCTTATTTTTCCATAACATTTTATTTATAGGTTTGAATGCTAGTGAAAGTATTGTGAAGCCAAAAACTTGGAAATGTACTTTCCTGTCTCAGCAGCAGATCTGCATGTGTACATGTATATATGTACATGTTAATTTTAACAGAAATATAATAACAACTTTCTTATGTATTACTCAAAAGAAAAGCCTTGGAGCATAATCTCTGGTTTTATGGTAGTAACACTCAGGATCTAAGAAGAATTCAAGTTTGGATGGTGCCACTATACACAGGCACATCTTAAGAGAGAGAAACGACATGTAAGATAGAATACAAATAGTTGATCTTTTTTATATAAAAATATGTTTTCTGCACAACTTTATCTCAAGAATTAAAGTCTAGGTCTTTGCTTGTTCTCCCACATTTTTCCTTTTATTTCTTCTAAAAAGTAGTAACTACCTCTATGTACTCGTGGAGCTGAGGCATGTCAGTTCACCTTAACCAGTTTTTCAGAATACCTCCTGGATTAATGGCATTTTAAGTTTTACTCTTCTCAGTTTATACAGAATGTCATCAAGATGTGCACCCGGGTTAAAAAATTGTCACTATTTTAGAAGTTTAGCAGTTGGGGTGTTGGGGAATACTGGGAGGCCTTCAATATGCATAATTCAGATCCAAGTCTCTGTGATTACCTCGTTTGTCCTGTGGTTGGTAGGTGAGCATTTAGAGAGACAGTAAGCATATTTTAGATGTGATTTTGATGATGAACACATTAAATGTTTCCCCATTTTATACATTATCTGTCTTGACACTGACAGGTAATAAGTTAACATGCTAGTTTTGATTTGAGTTGACAATGATTTGGAAAGAGGTAGTGAATTTTTTTTGCAAAGCGATTTTGCCTCTGATATTTTTCCTAGCCTTCCTGAACTTTCCTAAAATGTTACAATAAGTCATTTCAAAATTTCAGCCACACTCCCCCGTAATTTTCTGTTCCAGCAACCAGACTAGAATTTGGAAACAAGCAGTTCCACTTCCATTTGCTGGTCTCCGGTAACTTGGATTTTGTACCTATATTGTCTTATGGGTGCGTGTGGTGTTTTCTTCATGTTGTCACCCTGACTTCCATCTGTAGTTAGTTTTAAACACTCCCAGCTAGAACCAGGCTTCTCCAGGTGTGAGTGCCTCTTTTTTTTTGTTTGTTTGGAATTCATTGTTGTTGGTTTTGCTTGGTTTTGTTTCTAACAGAATACAATATCTGTAAATTATCCTGTACCATTTCTCAAGCAGACTCAGGAGCCAGGTAAGAGGACATATGTGCAAGTGGGGGAGCAAGAGTGAGGTCATTAGTTGAATGAAATCAGGAAACACCAGCCTGAGAAAACATGAGACAATGCAGGGTGATGTTAGACTACAACAGTCTTTACAAGCAGAGAGTCATTTAATGTGGTGAAGGGGAGTGGTATACTTGAATGCTAATCACAGAAAAATGTCCTAGCACCTGCATTTTTGAATGCCTAAGTAATGGTGCTCAGGGGAATGAAAAGTGCTTAAAATGTGTAATGTATGTGCTGCCTTATCAGAAGAAGATTTTATAAATACTACAGAAACAATGCATAAATGTCACAGCCTGGATACATGAAGTTAGGCATGACTTAAAAGTTGTAAAGTCACCTGTGGTGACAGAGAAATTACAAGCAAGGAAGGTGAGGTAATACACATACATAATCTATCTGGTAATTTTTTTAAAAAGACAGGAGCTGCTGTTAGGATTTTTTGCTTTCTCTGGTACCGCTGCCTTGACTGCAAAACTAGCTGGTAAAGAGCACCAAACGATTGTTTATTGTCTTTCATTTCTAACGTGAAGAGGTATTGCTGCTGAAGACTGAATCTTTAGATTCAAGAAAACTGTCCAGGATTTGAGTGGCTGATGAGAAGAAGTCAGTTAGTGTCACAGGACTTTCACATAAAGGGGAAATGAATCTGATCATCTAACTTTGCTTTAGGAATTAGAGGTTGGTCTATGCATTAATTCAGAAACCGTTAGCAGCTGGTTTTTGATGTCTATATGCGTGAAAACATTTTTGTTCTGAAAAAAAAAAAAAAAACCAACATGGAAGATTATGCCTGTTACCATCTATGCGATGTTTGTCATGCAAATACTTTTCATAACTGTCTATTTTCTATATGAGGCTTACATTCAAGGGTTAGATCTGTTTCCAAACAGCATTAGGAAAGTAAAAATATCAGTTTTAGAAGTTAGAGCTAGATCTTGAAATGTGAGAAGGTATCTCCAACAAATGGTTTGAAGGTTCCTGTAGTGGGGAGAACCTTAATTAGTAATAGACTTGATAGGAGTTAAAAATAAGATTATGAATGAGCTAAAGCTCTTTATAAGGTACTGGAGGAAAGCAAACACAATCAGCACCTGATTTTTTCTTTTCCCTTGGGTTCTTATGGTAGTAAATCAACAGTATATTGCATTCCACAGGTGTCATGTGGCAAACAAGACCTGTCCAAAAAATCATATCTGGAATAATCAAATTTGCAGATGCTTGGCACAGCATGATTTTGGTTTCTCTTCTCACCTTGGGGATTCTGGTAAGCAGTCTTGCTTAAATAGTTAAATGTAGTTCCATGTTTTGATTTACATAAAGGAGAAATTAAAAAACATGAAAAGTAAATAGTTGAACTTTTAATGGTAGTTGTTGCGTGTCTTTTGACATATGTTTGTTCTTCAAGCACCTCAAGATGTATGAATTTGGTACCATTTCTTCCCTGAAAAATATGGGATGGGTTGGCACAAAACTCTGATAGTTGTGCCACATCTCTGCTGTGTTTCTAGACACATCTGAAGGATTCCATATTTGCGGACCAAACAAAGAGCTGGATGAAGAAACGTGTCAATGTGTCTGCAAAGGAGGTGTGCGACCTTCAAGCTGTGGTCCTCACAAAGAATTGGACAGATCGTCATGTCAGTGCATGTGCAAAAACAAACTTCTCCCCGCTTCCTGTGGACCCAACAAGGAATTTGATGAAGATAAGTGCCAGTGTGTATGTAAAAAGACCTGTCCTAAACATCAGCCACTAAATCCTGCAAAATGCATCTGTGAATGTATAGAATCTCCCAATAAATGCTTCTTAAAAGGAAAAAGGTTCCACCACCAGACATGCAGGTAAAAAATAGTATCTTTAGCCCTTTCATTGTATTTAAGGTATAAAATTTTGAATTTGTGTCATTATCTGTCTTGTTGAATTGCTTTGTAGTCTTAAGTAAATAGTAAGCCTCTCTTCAATTCAGTTGTATCTTCTATGACTTTTATCATCTCTAAGTCAAAACTGCTAGGCAGAATAAGTATTTTAAAGCATGTTTAGTTTCTTGTACTAATACTTCATGTGATTTTTTTTTTCTTTAGCTGAAAATGAGCTGTATGTTCAAGCTCTCTGGTTTTTTAATGCTATTTAAAATCCCACGCTCTTTTTCCCAAGGACTTAATATTGCAATTCAAACAACTCAAATATTCCTAGTTAGATTTTAGGGATTAGTTCGGAAAATACCATCAATCATTTTCGCTTCCTAAATTTTTACTAATCATTCATTCCACTTGATTGATACTGAAGATCTATGAGTGCATAAAAAGTCTTATAGCTCTGGATGATTTCTGTGAAAAACAGACATATACAACTGTAAAACAGACTGCCCACATTCATAATTTAAAATGGGATTTGGTCAGGAAAAACCTCTTTAGTTTCTTTTATATCACAGGAGCTTTTTCTTCTACAACTACTACACCCATAGCAGTCAAAGTCTATATATAAAAATATGAATGATTTCAGGTTCTGAGAAACAAACAATATTATTTCTCCTTTGTGTATTTTGTGAAGAACCTTTTCCTCTAATGAAACAGAAACAATACCAATTTGAGCAGGAAGATCTATTAGTTATTAATATATGGCAATTATTTCTGTTATAGTAATGACAAATAAACATTCCAGAAATGTTCAGGTACTGATAATGGAAAATTGGAATATTAAAATGTCTGTTGTGATTTGTTGCTTATCAAAAGTAAAGCTTAGGGTTTTTTTTAAATATAACATGTAATTAGTTGGCATAAATATATTGCCAGGTACATATACATTAGTTCATCTTGAATTAAAAAAAAATGGCTAATTATTAGAAGTGAGACCTGTGTTGAAGTCTTTAAAATAGGTGAGAAGATTATTAATAACTGGTATTACCTGTTTTCCTATGTTTGGCCTTCTGGGTGGAACACAATAATTGATTTAGAAATGTAACAAATAATTTCTTCTCTATCATTCAGGTTTTGTTTCATTTTTATGTTTGCAGAGGAAAAGAAACCAATCTGATGACGTGGGCTTTAGCATATTACAAAGCCTTAGCACTACTCTAGTGTGCACTTCTAATAGTGCTACGCATATAAGCCATGTGTATTTTAAAAGAACAGTCACAATTTGGAAAAGTCAGTCATTTAAAAAGCTAATAAATGCCATAAGAAATATCTGATTTGAAGACTTCGTATTTGAAGGAGGGAATAGAGCCCAGCTTTTCTCTGTGTTGTTATGACTGAACATAATAAAGTGTTTGAATCTCTTTCTCACTTCCAAGGACAATCTGATTCAGGATGCTTTTAGCTGTTTTTGTTTTCTAAGTAGTTTGTGTGGAGAAAGAAAGATTTTATGTGATATTGCTCTACAGCCAATAGCTTTACAGATGTTAGCACTGTCAAGAAAAATAGAAGATGCAATTTCTCCTCCTTCTTAAGAAAGGAGAAGCAAAAGTTTCTCACATTTTGCCTCCGTCCACCACAAGCGTTTTTGAAAGGAATAAAAACCCTGCAACATCCCATTTGTCTTTGGAAGAAAAATCCCTTACTGTTATGAGACCATGTCAATGGAGGTACCATTCTATAATTTTGTGTAAGATGCCTGAGACTGAGACATGGGCAGAATCTTGTAGCCAAGTCCTAGACAGCTCCCTGTGCAGAGAAGTAGTCCTTGTACGTTCTGGTTCTGAAGCACCAACATTTTTATGCACTATACTGAAAATGCCTCAGCCTCTCATCTTATACCCTGCTCTGAAGGAAAGGAATACAGTCATTTACAAAGCACAGAATAGGAAGGAAGAATTAAAAAACAAACAAACAAACAAAAACAAAACAGGAAAGAAAACCTACATAACAGCACAACAAAACAACAAACAAAAACACAAACCAAAACAAATAACACACACACAAAAAACCCTACACTGTACAAAACCCCACACACTGTAGACCATACTGCCTTTTAAGGTAGTCATACTGATACCTCCACTAAAAGTAGCATTTTCACTTCAGTTTCATCTATGGAGTTGTTTGTTAGGCTGCCCAAAATTATAAGCCTGGGCATTCAGTAGCAAAATAATCACAATTACTGACCATCAAGAGAAAGTTGCCACTGACTCACCCAACACTACGTGTATTGACTGAACATCTATCTTAGCTCCACCATGCTCAGATTGGCCTCATTAGGACAGATATCTCTCATGTGAAAGCACTCCATAAACAACTTTCAGCCCAAATATTTTGAAAGACCTGGTCTATTGTTCAGCAGAGTTTCCTTAGGAAACTGCATTTATGTAGTTACAATGACTCTGCTGCTATTCACCCGGTGCTGTTACCTCAAAAATTTATTTTGGTCAGTTTTGTCAGAGGCAGATAACTATGCACCTCAGCTGCAAAGCATTTTAGAGGAGGAGAGGGGCTTTCTTGCTCTTTGAAAATGACCCAAATAAGGATAAGACTGCAGTAACCTGATCTTGACTGCTGATAGACACAAACTCACATAGGAGAGAAGATTTATAGTGCTGTGGCCTGCAAATTAAGTTGAAGTTCAATAGGAGGCACAAATCCTAAGCAGAGTGAACTCCTCATATTTAATGATTACATGACTGCATTTCATTTTGTGCAACATGTCATAGGTAGGTGGAGGTGTTTGGCTTTTTTTTTTTTTTTCTCCTTATTTCATTTTATGGTCATTCAGTACATGAAATAGTCTAACTTTCAGGGCAGAGACAAGCAAAAAGGCAAATGAGTTCAGGTGTTCATCCACTGCATCTCTGCCTTTTTCCCAGAACAGACCTGCTGGTTGCCTGTTTACTAAGAGTATTAGAGCTTCTGGCAAATGTGCAATACAGTAAAGTTCACTTGCTTGCTTTCTTAAGTGGCATTGTGATTTTTTTTGTTGCCTTTTACCACTGTTTCCAAACTTTATTGGGCAAAAGATCAGCAGGGCTTTGAGAGTTCCCCATAAGCTCTTATACTGATCTCAAATTCCTATATTAAATGGCACAAAATAATGTTACTCTCTTAATTACAGAGACCACATTAGTGAAATAATCTATGATTAACAACATTGGAAACATTGAACAAGATCTGACTGGTTAATAAATGTCATATTTGCAGTCTTCCTCATTCCTTAGTGTTTTCTTCATAGCCAGGTTCGTTGGTTGAACTAGCTGGCTTGAATTAATGTAACTGTAATCCAGGCCTCATATCAGAAACAAATTATTGCAAAGTGGTAACTTGACATCCAAAACAAGCACACAATATATTAACTCATCTGCGACAGTAATAAAAGTATGAAGTATAATTCATACTGAAGTATGAATTATAGTAATAGATCATAATATCAGTGTTTGTTTCACAAACAGGCACACATTATTTAAATACAAGTTTTAAGTATAACTGTGTTGAAATTTGAAACATACACTTTTGCTTTTTGACTCCTTGCCAGCATCTGAAAAAAATACCCAGACTTGTACTTTGTTTCCATTATACACTCGAAAGTATTTAGCATTGTTATTGTAAGGTTATTTTAGGTCAAGTTCTTGTTTTAATAGAAAAATTAAATAGAAAGAGGAAGAGTTCAGGGACAACCACAGATACTATCTTTGTATAACTTCTATTTTTCAGTTAACAAATCTGTGAAGAAAAATGCTCCTGCTTTTTAGGTAGATGTGGCTTGTGGTTTAATGCTCTATTTCTGTTAAATTTTTTTAGTCAAATAGGGACTATTTCTGTTCTTTTTCCTTTAAGAATTATCATAAACATGCAGGCTGTAATGTGTTGCATAGATAGATGCACTATCGAGTGTACGTGTATCCCCACTGACCTCAGAGAGTGGCTAAAGGGGTTTGCAACTTGGACAAAGTATGTTCTCATTTTCAATATAGTCACCATATAACATACATAAACAAACCTCTCTCAGGTTTATTGCATTAATGAATAAGGTGAGAAAGAGTCCTGGGTAAGACAACAGTGAAGCTGATCATCACCCAATTCTGAATTGCCACCTCAAGCTGTCAGCATGCAGCAGGTTATAACAAGCAGATTTAAATAGAGGAAAGTATTACTGTATTTTCAAAAGCAAATATAAAAAAGTACTAAAGACAAATCTGTGACTACAGCCAGGCAATATGTTACATCTATTCAAGAATTACAGTAGAATACTTTCTCTTCAATAGCATTCATTATTCTTTCATTGTCTTTTGTGAAAAATAGTCCAATTAAAAGTAGTTGCAACAACATAAACAGAAGTTAAAAGATATATAATTGTAGGAATTAAATATCCCATTGAGAAATGGCAGTCTCAATGCACACAGATTTCTACACTGTGGTAATATAAACGCTCACGTTATATTAATGCCCACATTTTTTTTTTCATTTCTTTAGCTGTTACAGACCGCCATGTACAGTCCGAACAAAACGCTGTGATGCTGGATTTTATTTTAGTGAAGAAGTGTGCCGCTGTGTACCCACATATTGGAAAAGACCACATATGAATTAGTGAAGAGGGCACTACTGGCTATTTTGGTGTACATTTTTCCATTAGAACAAAAGAACTGAAACTTTGCTAATCTTTGGAATTAAATGTTCACCAGAGACCCTGTGGGGCTTTCAGAGACAGACACATTTTGCTTTTCTCAAGATGTGGAAAGCAGATGTAGAAAATAACTGGGGTTCATGTTTTGTAAAGAACTCAATAAGGACTTATTTTCTGCCAATGACCAAACAGCCTAGGTTCTACTTCTTGTGATTTTTTTTTTTAAGAGATAATGACTATATAATTTATTTCCACTAAAACCATTGTGCAGCCTTTCTGTTTATAGCAGTAACAATTGTTAAAGCTCACTGTGATCAATATTTTTATATCATGCAAAGTATGTTTAAAATAAATTTGAAATTGTATTATATAATGGTGAGAACATTTAATCATCTGCCTATAGAAAGGAACAATTCAGCAGCTTTATTACCAGAGTTCTTAAAAAGAGGGAAAGCAGTTAAAAGGAAGCATTTTTATGAAAGGAAGACTACAGACATTTCCTTATACCTGTTCTATATGTCATTTGAAATAGTTATACTTTGTGATACCCAGTGATATTTCTGTCTCTAGAATGAAGCTAGCAAAGCAAGACCAATTAATAACTAATGAAAACATTGGAGATCCTGTACATTGTCCCAGGATAAGGACTGAGTTTAAAGGACAGCAACAACTACTCACATTCCGATATATTTGCCTTTTCATTTCTTTCTAATATTCCTAAAGAATAATATAGAATAATGTCTATTTCTATTATGAAAGAGGAAATGCCAGCTATGCTTTTTATTTACTACTACAGGCTATATTGTAAAATTTACAACTAAATAATTAAGAATGCTTTGATGCACTTTGCTTTTTCATATAGTCAATCAGGTATCTTGATCAACAATGTATGTATGTATGTGCAAAAATGATTTGAAGGAAAAAAAATACAATGTGTATACCAAGGGGGACATGAAAGGACTTCCACCAGTCTGTTGTGGATTGACATAATCTCTACATAAAATTTGTCAGGACTTCTCTTTACTAAAGAGATTGCAAAATGGAACATCTCCAACTCTAAAAAGAGGTAAGATTTTTAGCTTGCATGGGAAGAGGAATGTGCATAGAACAATCTAATTAAAGTTAAAATATTTCAGAAATTGGAAGGATGTTGTTAAATTATAGAAACTTTATTGTGTGCAGAAGTGAAACAAGCAAAGCAGCAAAGCAAGATTTTTGTAACAGGATGGGGCAGATATGCAAAAATAATTTTAGAGGTCCTTAGTCTGAAGTGCTGGTTTCTAAGCAACTATCTTAAAAGAGTTATTTGTGAAATAGTGCTTTTTCCTACTATTTCCTAGAAAGTTTTTCTGGGGGGTGGGGTGCGTTACTTTTCTAGATTCTTGCATATTTAGATATCAGAGTTCCTAAACTGAATGAAAGTTGCTTTTAATTACTCAGTTCCCTATGGTGGGTTGGGTCAATCTAAGAAGTAAGGCAGGATGAGAGACACTTCGAGAGTTCACACTTTCCACTGTATGTTTAGTGTCCTCAACGCTCTTCCTAAGAGGCCAGCTATTCATTATCTAAATAGGAAAACAGAATGAAGTTTAGACATACAAATACTGTGGAATCTCCTTACTACTATATTGCCTCAGCAATCAAATGCAAGTAGAACTCTGGATGACAACATAACATTGAGATACAACTACACAGTTCCCCTGGGTTGGATTAGTAGTTACGCAAATCAAGTGTCTAAACTGGCATTGTCAATCTAATATCAAGAAGTTAATAGTCAAAACTTCCTTGAGTATTACTAAAGGTGCAGGCATCCTCTTCTATGTGCCAGCAGCTTGAAAGAAACATAAAATAGCTTAAGAAATCAGTTAAAGAGCAAACTTTAATGAAGACCAGTTTGAGAAAACAAACTGTAGATGAAGCTCACAAAATAAGTTTTTTAATTTCTACAGAAGAGAAGCAGCATGGGAAGGACAAACCAAATCTGAAACCAGGAAGAGAGTCTAAGTAAGCCAGTATCTAACAGATAAAATATGTGCCTGTGGTTAAAAAGGAGGAGAGCACAAGTGAAGACAGAGCAAAACTGCATTCCAACAAGTAATTCTATGTAGATTATAAAAAGTGCACGTTACAGTACTGTGCAAATAAAAACCAGCTAAACTGAGCAACTCTCACTTCACATGTCTGAACTATTTGAAAGGAATTCATGAAAACTGAGCTAATAAAACCATTCTGGCTAGGCAGATATTTGGATTTCTACTGAGCAATGCTGCACTCCAAAATCATAAAAACCATCAGAGAAGGGAAGGGGAGTTTGAAAATGAGATCACTGAACAGGAAGCTCCAACTTTATTACAAACACCAGCATTCAATAAGAATGACTTTTTCTCAGTTTCTTAACTTTCCAAATACGGAGAGCTCTGGACACAAAGGATGTCGATCAATAAGTAAAAGCAAGATTTAAAGAAAGCAAAGACCCGACTTCTAAAACTCGCCACAAATCAGATATTTGTCTGAGCAAGTGACTGGTGAACCGTTCTCAAGGGTTTGCAGATGAGTAGAATGTTATATGGAAGCACTTAATAGCATTTTCTGGTAATCAGGCTCTCCAATTTTGCTTTACATTAAAATAGCTTTTTATTATTATTATTTTTACAATGCATTATACACAATACAATAAATATCACAATTATTATCATTAGTACAGACTACAGATTACCCATTGTACATGATAAAGTGTGATTCTATTTATCTCAGTTCTGTCACAAAATCATCTATATTTAAGCAGGTGTTTATTAGTGGAGAAATACAGAGTGGTGGCATAATCTGCATAGCAGGTCTTCTTTGCATCTCTTATGAAAAATAGCTGTTAGACTTACACCATTTTCAGTTTTGAAGTGTTATTTGTTTATATTTTCCTTGCAATTTTCATCTTCCTTTTGAATCTTAATTCAGAATTCTGAAAATATACAACAGAGAGACTGTGCAGCTCAAAAGATGATCTAAAATGTAGGTGATAAGGCGATACACAAGTCATTCTGCATTGACGCTGAATAAAAAGTTTATGTGGTTATTTGTGTAAAAAACATATACCTTCTACAAATTACAGGGGAGGGGGAGAGTGTGTAACTTCTGTAAATCACATTTAATAATAAACAGACATACTTGCATTTTATCAGGAATTTACAACAGTTTCTATACTCTTAATATTGTACTGTATGGAAACTACAGATTATGCAGAACAGCCCCTTTCTAAATTTATTAACAGAAGGACATACTATTTACACTATGTGTTGTTAGTCTGCTGACTTGTTTGTTTAATTCATGTTGAACAAGACAGTAAATCAATTATCTTAGTTCTATTTGAAAGATCAGCATGAAATCTTGTATATGTACCATATCATCTTGAAAGGTTTAGTATTAGGACTGCTTTCAATATTCTAATTTTCAGTCTTCTGATCTCAGTGACAACTCCAGATGTCCTTGAGTTGTAACATCCGTGTCTCTCTGATTTTATGGAAGGTAACTATCACATCTGTGCTAAAAGGTAGGAATGGAAAAAGTTATGCAGCCAAGTAAGCACATCAACAGATTAGCCTGCCTGAGGAGCATATTTTTTAAAATATTTTTAAATATTTTTAAATAATATATTATTTAAATATTATTTAATTTTTTAAATATTATGTAATTTTTACGTTATTTAGGGGTATAAAAGGTTGTCCTCAAGTAGAAAAGTGTAAAGGTGATCAACTTGGAATTTGCAGATCTTCTGTAATTTAGCCAGTATGCTATAGTAATAATTTTTAATATTATAGGATTTTTATTGTAAAAATGAAAATAATAGTTGATAATTTCTTTGATAGCATCCTTTTGTTTTCTTTTCTCATTTCAGATAAAACTTCTGGGAAAGAACACAAAACAACCTTCTGATTGAGTGATGAAATACTGAGATCAAATGGACCAGGTATTTAATTTTTTTAATGTAGTAAATGTGAAGGACTAATAAAATAAGGCCAGTTTAATCCAGGTTTAAGACTCCAGATTACACTAGAGTTCTTAAAAGCTCTAGACAGATCAAAATATTTTTATAGAAAGACATATCTGGACTTATTTCTCACATATCACTGTTACCTCTAACCTTTTCCTTTCCCTTTTAGATCAAATCTCTCACTAAAAATGGCATTGCTTTCCTCTCTATTACCATGAAGACATCTTTCCTCTCTCTACGTAAAATAATCCTGCCAACAAGGGGGCTAATCTGTTTTTACTTGTCTAATGATAGTCCTAACTATAAGTATACGAAAGAACAAGTGTTAAAAAGAAGTTTCACATTCACATTCCAGGTGTGCAAAACCCATCTGCCCAAGCAGTTCAGAGCCTCTCAAAACAAACTTGCAAATAAAAATAACAGATGCAAAAATCTCCCTAGAAAATTACACCTGAAACATAAAAGACAATTTATTATATCACCCTCCCTTGTAAAAGACACAGGCTTTAATCTTGCTGGATGCTGTCTCTTCAGTCTAAAACTGTATTCATGCAGTCCTCAGTCAAGTCCAGTGCGGCATTTTGGAACTAAATTAAGCCTTGTAATTGAGTTTATGTTCATTTCATTCGCACTTTGTGGAGAAAAGCCGGGACTCGAGGGCAGGTAAGGAGACTTTTCGAACATACCACAAAAAATCTGACGCCTGTGCTTATGCTTAGCACAGACATACCCACCTCTGTCCTTTAGATCACTGTGAAGACAGAGGAAATGTGGTCACAGGATCCTTCCCAGAAGGATAAAACCATTTTTAAGGACAGATAGTATTTGTAAGCTCAGGTTGCCTTTATAAGTGTGCTTTTCACCAGCCTGCACTCTGTCCAGTAATTTAGATGCAGAGAGGTACTGAGTCACGGAACACTTAGGCTCCACTTAGTCCGTGGTTTAACGTCAAGGTGGATACTACATTGCTTTCAGCTGTTCCAGTCAGTTTTTAATAAACCATTTAAGAGATAAGTATTTTAAAATACAGCAAATAACCTGTTACTGAAGCACTAAAATACCTTGGATTTGTATTTCTTTCACAAACACAAAAAAAAAGCCCCAAATAACACCCATCCCCCGCCCTCCTCAAACCCAAAAAACAAAACAAAACAAAACAAAATCCCCACACCCTGAACACTACATAAGCATATGAGCAGCCACACTGCCTGAAAGCTTATCTGGAATGAAACTCAAGTAAAATTAAGGCAAGCTTAAAAAAGCAAATGCTGAAATATTTTTCTGAGCCTAAATCAAGTCAGTTACATCCATTAGAGGAAGATGTAGTACTAACATTTACCTTCATTTCCAAACTATGAAAAAATACAGACAAGTGTTTAGCTACTGAACATCTACCATTTAATATTTTGCTTTATTAGTTACTTGTCATTGTTCTTTAAAACATATAGGAAGTATATCTTATATTCTTTAACTGTAATTTATTTTGAAAAATACTTCAAAAATTACTATTTTTATTTTAGTAAGTCTAACAATTATATAACAAAAAGCCTGTAAATAACCAACAGGTTAATAAAACTTCACCTGTTACAGCCCACAGTCCCACCTCAGTTATTCACAAGCCAGGGTCCTGCAGAACACTGGATGCTGGTTCCTAAACCAACATGATCTCTCTGAATGGTTTCAGGCTGGGGATGCAGCTGCAACCACCAGTGCTGCCCAGATCCTGGCTTCTTCTGTGACTTACACACAGGACAGCTTTTTGGACCTGCTTTTAGCTTAGACTCAAGGTCATCTGTATTAGGTGGCATCTCAAAGTCTCAAAATCAATACTCAGGAAAGCAAAAATGAATAAATTACTAAATAAACAAACAATTCTTTTGGCCTCTGAGAAGAACACGAAGAAGAGGTTAGCTAAAGGCAAGTCAAAACCATTACGTCTGCAGGAGACAGCTTGTTGCTGACATCACTGATTCTTCTGATTTAAAGGGTAGTATTCATTTTACTGGCATCACTGTAAGACTGTGATCAGGCTTCAGTCACAAGGCCTGGTAAATGTCATCCAGCACTCTTGTTCCTCCCAGAACTGCATATACTCATGAATATAGTATCATTCTACCTCAAAATTCTTTACATTTACCAAATAGGTAGCTATAGCTGTTAGAACATGTTATGAAGACATCATCCATAACTTTTGTTACTGTGTTTACACAAAATGAAGCAACACATAGCTACTAGAATTCCTCTTTGCTTTTCAAGAGAGTGAGCAATACTGCAAAGCTCTAAGCAAACCTCATAGAAAAGAACTGAAAAAATAAGACAGAGAAAATTAAACATCCCACCATTAATGAAGTGTTAATTGAGATTAAGTGCATTTGAAATAACCCCCACTGACAGAAAAACTGGTTTATATAAGGTTAAGGAAGTTTTAAACCAGATAGTTTAGACCAAATTGTGGTCTCTTAACTATACATTTCCTGCTGTGGGAGTTTGCAACATGGTGAATGCCAAGCCAAAACTAATTAAGCCTTAGAAATACTTATGAGTCAGCACTTAAAATTTCCTTATTTATCACTGGAGAATCTGTAAAGAAGAAAAACAAAGGACACATAGAAGAAAAATACATAAGGAATTAGATCTACTATTGAATTTATAGTCACTGTGAGCAGTAACTAAATACTAAACTTAGATCATAAAAATCCTCATTCATTTGACCCAATTCATAGGAAGCGAGTTTCCAAAGTAAGTTTCCCTACCCTAAAGATGCACTTCTGCAAATGTCTGCAGTGCAGTGTATCTATATGCCTAAACTCCATCAAGATAGATACAATTATGACATCTCTACTTACCTTTTCCAGTAAAATCTGGTAGATATTCATAAAGTGCTAACATCTTTCTGCCCAAAACACATGGAAAATGTTCTCTTACGCCCTTCTGTTTGAGTTGTTATACTTTGTATGAAATAAGGAAATAAGAGTGTGGCCAGAAATGGAAAATATACTATTCTAAACTACTGTTGTTGATGTTAAAGGGCAAGACCTGGATTCCAGTATTATTTAATTGGCCATCGTGTTCTTGTAACATGCCAGCAGATGTTAGACAAGGGACTAAACTGTCCTGGATGTTATCACTTGCTGTTCCTTTGTAGTTCTGGAGACTTGACAAGTATGGAAATTAATACTCTTCATCTAGTTCACGTGACTAATTCCCATTTCTCATTTCTGCCATGTTTCTCTTATCTAGGATATGACATGTTTTGGTTTTTTTTGGTTAAGAAAGTCTTACTGCTGTGAATTACAATTGTTGTACAATGTACAAAAATCCTCCACATCTTAATGTCCTTTTTGCTGGGGTTTCATTAATTTGTAGGGTAAATTGACACAGTTAGAACTTGTTTATACTTAAATTTCTATCTGCCTTGTTCAGTCTTGCGTGGTGTGCACTTGATTATTTTAGAGCATTTCTTGCTTTACTGTTTATATGATTATTTAATACTTCATGTACTTAATTGAAAGCAATAAATTGCCATTTACTAAGCTATCATGTTCACATTTAGTCAGTTATAAACACAGAAAGAATTCAGAAAAGAAAAAAGCTTTGAACAACAAAAAAACCCCACTCTTTACTTAAACTGCAATGGTTTAAAATCTATTAAAGATGTGAATAAGACAGTAGTAATTCATCTTATGTCAGTAATGAAAGTCAAACCATTCAGGAAATTCTGAAATCTAAATGGCAAAATACTGCGTTGGTTAAGCATCAATCCCCAAGATTATCAGTATTTTCATAGAATAAACTCAGGACAAAAGTCAAGATGAGTTCCAATCTGACCAGTACAGTAA
The DNA here is from genome assembly GCF_037038585.1 of Patagioenas fasciata. Classification (NCBI taxonomy): domain Eukaryota; kingdom Metazoa; phylum Chordata; class Aves; order Columbiformes; family Columbidae; genus Patagioenas; species Patagioenas fasciata. Next base: position 38,159,706 of record NC_092523.1, read on the forward strand.
CACATATTTGGCTGATTGCTATAACCTCCCTGTCAGTCCTGCAGGGAAACTACCCTGAACCATTGCAAAACTCAATGGTGCAACTGTCATTTCGTGGACATTTTGACCAATTTGCATGGTAAGCACTGTATCTACCGCTAATGTTACAAAAGAAGCTTTCTTGAAATAACTTTCAGAAGGATATATAAATGCTCATACAAACTAAGAGCACATTTTATTTTAGTGTTTGATATGAAAGAGTGAAACACAGTCATATTCATGGTACTTATCAATAATACGATATCATTGACACCAGTCATTTTGGTGGGGTGTTTTGAGGTGTTTAGTGTTTAACTTGTTCCTCTGTGAGAAAAAGGTTGAAAATCCATTCTCATCTTTTTACTTCTCACCACACACTTTGAATACTAAAGAAAATACAGGATTCTCAGGGAAGTGGCGAGAGTCACAGGAGGTAGCAATTCATTTAGTGGGCTTGAAAGATACTGAAATTGAGTTTGTTGAGACATGAGAGTTCTACACACGGCCCATGAATCCATTATAATTCTTCTTTGCATTGTTTCTGGTGAAGCTATCAGCTAAATTAGAAAACCATTTAATTTGACATTATCTTGCAGTAAAAAAATAAAATAAAATATGCAGCAATCAGATAACACATTCTGCTTGCGTATCTTGAAAATTCACATATGCATTGATACTTAGCACATGTCCAAATTTATCTTAGCTGAAATGAGGAAAAATATAATTGTCTTTCAAAGTCAAAACTGATAGTCTGGAATTGATGAGAGCTGATCCATCCTGCCTTTAAAGCTCTGGAAGTATGTTTTTCCCCTTTGAGGATGTGACATCTTGCTTATTTATTACTTGCACTGCATATATTTTATTTTGTCTTTACACCAAAGAAAACAATCATCAGTTGAAACTGTCATTTAGAAAACATTTTAGTAAGCAGAAGAAGTTATTCAGCTGGATCCTTCCAGCTACTGAGTCACACTGTGTATGACAATATCAAATATTCCCTCAATGCATTAAAAAAAATAATACTGCAAATGCCATTTTTTTCTTTAGTTAGAATTCTAATCAATCCTGGTTTACTTTTAGATTATGCCAATTATTATTCATCTCTACCAGAAATCTAATCTCCTTCTCCTGCCAAAATAAAACATAGAAAAACCATGTTAAACATATTCTCTAGAGATACTTAACTGCAACTAAGATAGAGTACACTGCAAGGCTTTCATATTACTCAATAAAATCCTGGTTCCAGTGCTATTCACATATTCCATGATTTTTCATCAAATGAAAACAAATAGAAACATTGAATGACAGTTGCATCGAAAAATAAAAACAATAGAAGTGGCTTTTTGTTCTTGCACAAGCCTTTTCAGACCAGCATTATGCTGTTTTCTAAACAGTCCATAAGCAGACTAATTCCTGTGGCAAGAAGCAAAAAAGACATAACCTCAATTTCACTGCAAACCTTCATGGGGATTAAAAATGCCTGAACTGATGCACAACCCGGTATTAAGATCTGGTGTCCAACACTAGTGAGACAAGTAGTCTCACTATATATCATATATAGCTCATATATTGTATACAATTTACTTATAGTCTGATCCCCTATAATATTAACAGTACAGCCTCTGGCCAACATTTCCGACCCATTTCTATTCTTTTCCCACCGTTACTCTTTCAGTGAGGAACACCAATATCTTCACAGGAGCGGAGCAACCATCTCCTTGCTGGCTTAATTAGGTTCATGCACCCTTCTAAATGGAATCTCAAAACCCCACATCTATACACACCTTACTAAGAAACAAAGTTCTTCCTTTATTACAGAACTTCATAGCCAGTTTACCTTCAGTGCCTAACTCAAACACCAGACACAATCCCAACTGGTTGCAAGAAGATACCCACATCCAACAAAATCCGTATCACAGTCCAGTTCTTGAGAAAGAGAGAGTAGTTGTCTATGGAAGACAAACAGAAAGACAGTGAGAAGAATAATGCGTAACAGTCCCAGACCAGTAGTAAAACCATCTTTTCCTCTTCTTACAAGAGTGCCAGAATAGTAGCTCAGGAAGGCACTTTTTTTTTTTTTTTTTTTTTTATGTATGTGCATATAAATAAGGTTAGAAAAATATCAGAGATTTGAGTTTTGAAATGAAGGGAAATATGAGGAAAAACTGTTGTTTTGGACTGCTTCCTATTATGTTAGGTAAAATACAATTACAGATAGGAAGAAAAAAAAAATATTACCAGAAATAGAAAGTATCTTCAAATATAATAATTTCCTTACAATAAAGATAACATGACTTTACCCTGAGCAAAGAAATGAGTGCTGTACTAGGTCTCTGAGATTATTGGTCATGTTCTGATACTGCAGCAATTCCCAAAACTTTTCAAGTGTGTCCCCTTTTTTCCCCATGATGCAGCATCTCCTCCCAGTACGTATTATGAATGATCTAGGGGAGACCTATTTATTTACCTGCCAGTAAGAGATATGTCCCATCATTGTCTTTTTAGTCACTGGCTGATTCTCTGTGCTAGATATTCTCCCCAAAACGACACGGTTTGCTCTTTGCCTGATGATCGTACCACAGTCAATGTCATGGCACACAGCCTCTTGTTTACTCCTTCTGTCTCCCATACTAGTAAGCTGTCGTGAAGAAGACCTGAACATAGCATCCCATAGTTTTTCTCCTAATAAAGTCGCACCATCTCAAAATTGAGCTCAGTGATTCAGAACTTCAGGTATTTGCATTGCGGGACTGATATTTAGCATCTTGTCTAATTCAACTCACCTTCTCTTTGGAAAGATGTGATAATGAAAATATCAATCTTCCATGCTACTCTACATATGCCCTCTCTCACTTTGAATTAATTATTCAGCAGCAGACATCAAGCTCTCAGTTCTTTTCTCTTAATTATGAATTTCTAAATTCATGTAGCTGGATGAGAAAAATTGCTCTACTTAATGTAGTTTTACCTTTCTGATTTCATTTTAGGTACTACTTGCACATTAATTACAACTGAAGACTGAAAGATACACAGTTGGGCAAAAAATTTTCATTAAAATGTCTGAATTATCTTGATTGTATAGGACTTAGATACCCTGACAAATTAATAAGTAGTTTCAGTTCTTTTCAGTAAATGGCAGTCTGTACAAGTATTTCTGAGCTCATTTACTTCCCAAGTACGAACTTGTATAGTAGCTGCCTATACAGGATATGTAATTCCAGCCCTCTTTCCACGCAACACGGTAACGCTCTACAACTGGAGGATGAAAACAGGAAACACAATTACTTTGGATCAAAGCCCTCAACGTTTTATTATGTGGTAGGAATGTAGGAAAACTACGTGATGTTGTACTCTGTTCATTAGTATAATATTTGCACAGCAGTCAAGTAACCACTTATTCCCAAGTGAATGACTGTGCCAACAGCATTTTTTTAAGAAAGGAAGTCTACGTCTTGATTTTTCAAATGCAGCTTCTGCCACCACCAGATTACATGCTGTGTTAAGGGCAGGAGAACTTACCTTAAAACCCAAGACTACCAAGGATCATATATGGACCACGCCAACAATAACTGATTCAAATATAAATAAGGAATTAATAAGCAGAGATTACAAACTTATTATATTGCTCATTCTAACAGGAGTTACGCTGCTTGACATGGAAAATACAGTATGCATCCTGTACCTGTAGAATGACCACTTAGCTTCTCATCCATATAGAACATATCAAGTAATTTTAAGAATCCTTTTATTTAAGACTAAAAACAAGTCTATTAAATATTGTGTGTTTGTCATACAAAAGTCTTTTTCTTTAAGTATAAATTAACTGCATATTTGACACTTCTGCAACACTTAAAATGCTTTCTAGAAATATTTATTAATAGTAAGCCTAGGAATGCTAATTATGCATCAGCCACCATTACAGAACAACATATTTTCCAACAATTACTGTGTTTATTATTTAATCCAGTTTAACCCTGTATTTGGAATAAGAAATAACTGTGCATTCTCATTTTCTGCTTCCTAGTATTGGCAAACATCGGCTTCTTAAAAAAATCTGCCAGTAAGATCTGATAGAGCAATAACAGTGCAACCCCAATATGTGCCAAGTGGCTCCAGAAATATTTCTAATTGGTTAAAGTATATATAAAAAAAAAATCCACGGGAAATATCAAAAAACTTAGTTACGTGACATTACTGTTCCACTCCAAAATACTCAATCCACCAACTCTACAGACAATTGTTGGTATTGTCAGGTAAAGTCAACTTGTCTTTTTATGTTTTATGAATAATGACATTTCCCCCTAACCTAGATTGTCTTAAGGGGACAACAGGAAGAGAGGCCAATCTGTCAGACTCAAGTACAAAACTTTTTACCATGTTATCTGAAAATAAAAACTCATTATGAACCACACACCAGTCTATGCTTCTTAGGTGACCTGAATGGCTTTATCAAAGCTAAAGTGCACCTGACTAACTAAGTTTTCTCTGTCATCAGATTACAGACTCTGACAATGGGAGAGCAACGGGTGTCATTTACATTAATTTTAACAAGACTTTTGACACAGGGTCTCATAGCACCCTTGTAGCTGAACCAGGAGAGAAAACTCAGCTGGCTAGCTCAACTGCCAGGTTACTCCAGAGTCAGGAGTTGTGTCCCGTTGTTATCTCTGTCTAGGGTTCCTGCAGGATAGAATGTTCTATTTTGTACATAAATCTCAGCAAAACTCAAAGCAGTATTTTACTATAAAAACCTTCCCTTTTCTAGTTATTCCTACGATTTCCATCAGAAATAATCCTATATTGAATGTGTGAGCCTTTTAAAGAGCCACATAAGAAATATTTATACCTTAAACATCTTAATATTGCTGCATTTCATTCATTTATAGCTTCTATTCTTCTATTTCTTTATGCTTTTTTTCCCAGTAATTGTCAGCCTTTAATTAAGTCATATATTTTCTCCAAACAAGGTATTTTTAAAGTCACTTCATCCCTACTTCATTTACATTTTCAAAGAACAACATATGCTGTGTTTTTGATGGATACCTTGAGGAATTTTCTCATGTAAAACTTAAACCTGTTCGTAGGCAAAGTACCAGAATCATAGCTCACATCTATATTTTTGGAGAAACTATCTCACTAGCAAAGACAAATGATGAGCAATAGCTTAACAGAATATGAAATCTGAATATCTTTAAGGTTTTTTTTGTTGTTGTTAGAAAATCTATTTAGCTTAGTGATTGTCACTTTTTTCCTTTCAAAGTTTCTTCATTGGACACAAACACCTTCCCATATGTTTTACAGAATGGCACAGAAATTATACCCAGCTGTAGCAAAATGTACTTAAAAAAGAATAATATATTAAATCTCAGATTATTAGCAATTCTGTCAAACTATCAAGAGGAACTGCTTTTATTCATCCCATTTTATTTAATAAGAGAGATTATTTTATTACTGACCAGTCAAATCTGTTATATATGTATACGCTAATATTATTGAATAGTTGGTAGAATTTAAGGTGATTTCTGAGACTAAACATAGGTATTTCATGCCATTTTAGACACCAAGTATATCTGACATGTCAGTTCAGCCCCTACAGGTACAAATGCAGCACCTACAGGAGCTGTGGATTCACTTGGACATCTAAAATGCCACTGAACAGCTATACGTCTCTATTTATCTCTTTAGCCACCCTGAACTTTTGCTTTCTCAATTAACCCTTTTTAATGCTTTCTTTTATTTTTTTTTTTCCTCTCCCTGTCTGAGCTATTAAACTTTTCAATCATGTTATTAATGTAATTTAAATTTATGACTAAAATTTTGCTGTGTTCTTACCCTAAGCTGGTTCTGGTAAGTAGTTTTAATATTGTTTCATCTCTATAGTACTTGCCAATCTTCTAAATTGTAACCTAAGCAACCATGTTATTTTTATGCATATGTAGGAACACCTCTTGTGAGAAATACCTATTCTAAGAATATTCCCTTATATAATTTTTCATATTAACAACCTTCCCTGCAACTGACTCTAATCCCATGACTAACAATGTTTTGAGTCAATTCCATCATTGTTTGTATCTCCTGTTACACCTGAGAAGGCATTTGATCTCATACAATATGCAGCAGTTGCTATTGTTCTAAAAATTGACTCTATTGGCTTTTCTGTGTGAATGGTTTCTGAAAATTATGATGGTTGAATTTGTGGTCATCAGTCATTCTGAGAAAACTCATAAAATCCCAAGAGACTTGCAAAGAACAATCAATCCCTACATCAGGAAGCAAAAAGGAAGTGCCAACCCAGTGGAAATTTATTTATTACACGTTTGAAGTCTGCTGAAATAACAAAACGTGGGACTTAACAGTCAAACAGGGCATATACAAAGGCAATGGAATGAAATCTTATTTTCAACAAGGGAATGGTGGTTAAGTAACTATTGAAAATGGATTTTTTTTTAAAGGCACTCCTATAAAAGTTAAAAGAAAATGTGATCATATAAATTACATTAGGCATTGGTGAGAAACTTTCCTTGAACTACATCCTTGCAGGAAATTGGCTAAATGTAGCCCCTTGGTGCCAAGGAGGTCACGAGCTCTGCGTCAGTGCTAATTCATTTTTTTTGACCGCGTTGTGCTGGGAAATCCTGATTCCCAGTGCTGAAGGGTAAAATAGGATTTTGAACTCTATGGCATTATGCACATGATATGTCAAACATGAATGAATTTTATTTACTTAAACCTGTAAGGAGTATATGAAGATGGAAAATATTCCATATATTAGTAATCATTTTGTTTTGCAAAAGTGCCAGACAATTTTATCTTCTGAAATTAAAATTCCATTTGGAATGGAAATACTTCATACAATGCAATTTTATCTTTTGTTTCTGAATATATCACCCTATCAAACGAAAATTTTTGTAAAGCAAAAATAAACTCTAACCGCCTTTCAAGAATCTGTCAATGGCAAAGAGGAATTCACAGAAAAAGGTAATTTCTATTTATGAGGAGACTACTAAAATAATTTTATCTATGTGTGAGCACAATAGACACCAATACCACCCAATCAATAGGTTTTGCCTCAAAGTCAAAACTGCCATCTAAGCCATGCCTTCTCCTAAATAGAAAACAATTTTTAATGTAAGTCCTCAGATGTTGAGAAATATCTAGATAAAGATATCTCTGCATTTAAACATCATTGTTAAAAAATCTGTAAATTGCGTTCTCCAGATCAATCAGTAGAAGAGTGACAAAGAAATGTGACAAAGCCTATGGTAAAATATCCTCTAAAGTAAATGTTCATCATAATTTCAGCATGCTTTACTGAAACTGCAGTGCTCTCCACTAGCCTTGACTTTGGAATCTGCCAGGCTAATAAAATCAGATCTATTTTTGGAGCATTTCACATCAGAGGGAAAAGATAAAACTCTTTCCACCCATTATGCAACTGCCACACAGATGAGAATTCAGGACGTTGCAAACACGCTTTACACATTTTCAAGTCTTTGCAAAGCCTCCTTGAAAAGTCCCACCAGCTCTTCCACTGCTTCACCTCCTCCATGCATCAGCGTTATTTGTTTGTCTAGTCAGAGCTGTGCTGAACTACTTCTAATCTGATATAATCTAATCTTCCTCTGTAAGAGGCACTGGGAAGGGCATGCCACAAAAAGCCTCTAAAAAGTCATGAGTCGGTGTCTGTGTGTGAAGGCGCTGCAGGTGGAGAGCGCTGGAGAGTCATGCCTGAACTGTCTCGCGAGGGATACTCGTTCTGCACCCAGTGCCATCCACAAAGCAGCCTCCTGAAGTGACTCTTGCAGAATTTTGGACAAAAAAAAAAAATAATAATAAAAAAAAATGTTGGCTTAGGCAGCAGAGCACAAAGTAGTTTAGAAGAGGTATGAGATCTTTTCCTAGAGCTGAAATGCTGTGGCAGGGAGTGCAGTAGAACACACAGGAGTTCTTAGGGTTAGGACGTGTATGAATCATCAGCAATAGGGAGGGTTAATCTCTCCACAAAGATATTTACTGTCCCAGTTTCTGGAGAGAGACAAAGTACATCTCTCTCTACCATAGCAAAATATATAATTTGGGGTAACATTCGGGAAGAAGCTGACTGCTAATTGCATACAGAAGGTGATCTCCCTTTCTCTATGTGGTGCTTCCATATTGACATGCAGATAATTTCTGGACTTCCATAATTTCAGGACAGACTGAGCAGTAACTCCTGCATCCCCAGGACTTTCCCTATATGAAGTCACTGGAATCAGTGCAAATTTTTTTTTTTTAATGGAAACAAATCAAACTCCTCGACTGAAAACTTGACAGCAATTATGTTTTTAATAAAAACCTCTTTCTAGCCAAAAATGTAAAATGGCGATCAGATTTACAACAAGCTTTAAGAGAATATCTTTCTGAGAGAAGATTATGGTATAGCCAGTGTCACAGTGAAAACAGTGATTTAGACAACATCTGCAAAGAAGAATCTAAGTCTACCAGCACATTTAGCATGATTATGGTGTCAATACAGACCCGTTTTAAAAATGGAAATAGGTCAAATTATCATCCAATGGTTTCTTCTACATATCAAGATGATGTATGACATTTACACTAACAATATTATGTCCATAAGGCTTTCAAGCCTTTCATCAATACACTTTAAAGATGTAAGGAAAGTGTCCACATTTACAGAATTATGTGCTCTAGTCATTTAAAATCTGTCTATTTTCTGTTTAATGATGCAGAGCAAGTAATTTTATGTCTATCTGCTAGCATGGTCAACAGATTTTCTTGCGAAAGTATCGAGGCAAACAGACCAAACAAGGGATTGTTTTGCTACTGGCTGGCCTGCTTCAGTCTACGTGAAAATGGTAAAAAGGTACTGTCAGAGAAGGCGGGTGTTTTAGAAGACTTACCATATGAATCATCCTAAGCAAGCAAGAAGAAAAAGAAAAAATATATGGGAGAAAACCCAGCCCTTAGTTAAAATGTTGTGAAAGCTTTTGTTGGCCAGTCTTCTGTCCTCTCTCTGAACTGTCGGTCAAAGAAATAGTAGTTCAGAGCTGATGGCTTTTCTCCACAGTGTCACCTGAAACAAGAGGTAAATTCTGCCTTTGGAAAGCTGATTTTCTCTGAGCTCCCTGGAGAAAAAGAGTTTCTCAGTGTAGTCAGTGGAGTGACTTACATTAATAACCAGTGTTTATAATGCATTCATAATACAGCCTTTAGTACCTCTCTGGGCCTCAACAATCAATTCTTGCTTTAAGAGCAGTAGCAGTGCAGCTCCTATGTTTTGAGGACCTGAGATCCGCATTCAATCCCACAAATGAGAGCACTGGAAGGCAGGTCAGTTCAGCAGGCAAGCAACAGGCCATTTATTATTGTTTTGCATTCCATTAGTAGTCCAAGAATCACATTTAGGAGGCATTAGGTTACAGTAGGAAAAGCAGTGCCAGCTGTTTGTAAATCTTTACATAGATCATGTCTTTTGATGAGAGACAAAGTGTTTATGTAGCACCCTATGCAAGGTAAGGGATGTTCCCTGGAGGGGAACTTCCTCTGGGCATCTGGTCTCACCCCCAGAATCAAAGTGACCCAGCAAAAATAAGTTTAGGAGTCCACAGAACAACAATTCTTGCTCTCCCCAGTGCAAAACAAGCCATAAAACACTCCAGTACTGCAAGGCAAGTTTCAAGTGTTCAATACAAAACACAAACCACAGTGACCATAGTCAGCACAAGAGGCATATGCTTTATGCTTGAACAGCATTAGTTGGGAAGATCAGAAAATACCTAATCATGTTACCAGAATTAGAAGTTATCTTATCAAAGGTTATGTTAGTTTAGGAAGATTATATCTTTGATGAACTTAAATGGTACCTTCTGCTGTTTTTCTACTTCCCTTCTTTTTTTTCATTTTTCTGCACTCCTCACCCCATTCACTTGCTTCCAGACCCAAAATGTCAAAATTCTTGAAAACACCTATCCAATTCCCACCCATAATCTGTTTGGAGTATGCTACATTCTGAGCTTTGTTACCATCATTAAGGATGTGATTCCCATTGCCACATGTTCATAACCATCAGCTACCTGGCTTTTGCAGTTTTTTCTACATCAATATTTAAAGGTGAATCAAAATACTAAATCCTGTTTGGGACCAGTGCAGGTTACCTCATGCAAACAGATCTTGTTCTCTTCTTATTTATCTAAAGAATCTTTTTGTTTGTTTTAATTTCCTCACAAAGGTTGCTTCAGCTTCTGGCAATTCTAACCTCTTCCGACTTTTTCTGACCTACAAGGTAAAGCTCTCTTTCATGCTGTCTTTAGGGCAGGAAGGAAGATGTTCTCTCAGGTCATTGTTCATCCAGATAAGCCTGGAGTCCGTACTGCATTTACATGGTAAGTTTTTGGTAGCAGGGGGACTACAGGAGTGGCTTCTGTGGACTGTGAGGTGTCCTCCCTCTGAGGAGGAAGGAGCAGCAGAAGCAACATGTGAAGAACTGACCACAACACCCATTCCCATGTGCCACTGGGGTGGAGGATGTAGAGAAAATAGGAGTAAATTTAATCCTGTGAAGAAGAGAGGGATGGGGAGGAGGCGTTTTAAGATTCATTTTTTATTTCTCATTATTCTGCTCTGATTTGATTGCTAAATATTGAACTAATTTCTGCAAGTCTGTTTTGCCCATGAGAGTGATTGCTAAGTGATCTTTCCCTGTCCTTATCTCGACTCCTGTGCCTTTCCTTCTGTTCCCTGTCCAGCTGAGGAGGAGAGTGATAGAACAGCCTTAATGAGCACCTGGCATCGAGCTGGGGTCAACCCACCACAGAGATCTTCACTAGCAGGGTAATGGGGATTTGTTGTTGTTGTTTTCTTTCGCATTTTGACTTGCAATCCTTTTCTGCATTCAAATCCTTGATGTAATTAGTCCAAGGTAAGTAAACCCAAACTTGGGAAACAAAATTATCTTAAAACACCATTTTGCTTTTTTCATACTTATATTTCCTATTAACATTTTTAGTACTCATTTTAGCATCTGGAAATATTTTCAAGGAACACATATTTCGTATTTTTTATAATTTCTTGCTGTATATTGAATATATATAGATGTGTATTGGCTTTTGTCATTCATAGACCAACTATTTTATAAACATGAACATTATTAGACATGCATACATTTGTACACTGAAGAAATAACACACACACATTTTGTCAGGGACATTTAAGCATGCATCTGGTGCTGCAGTGCAGCTCTCCACCAAATCAGGTTATGTTTTGATCCCCCAGACTTACAGCAAAATGTTTATTCTCCTTTAAGTAGTATATACAGTTTGAAACCTAAGCAGAATGTCCCTCTACAAGTTAATTACTATACTCAAGGGCCACCACACACACACATAGTAGGTCAGACAAAACGCACATTAGGTGTTGTCTCACATCCCAAGGATGTTATCTAATGTGACAACATTACGGTTTTTCTTTTTATTAGTCCCTGGAGTTGCACTAATTTTGACAGCTGCTAAACTAATTTTCCTGCATTTTAACTGCTCTAAGACAATCATCACAGAGGCACAAATCCTGCTTGGCTTCATCAGGGAGAAAGGCTTTGCAAAAGCCTTTTAAACATGATGAAAGCAAAGTGATTGTTAAGACTTTATGGTTTGTTTGGGTTTTTCTTTCCATTCAAAGCAAGGCAAACTAGCCAAGCACTGGTCTTTGTGCCTCTTTTTTTCCTCCTCAGTATTTAGAAGATAGCTACTTAAGTGCTGGCCTTTAAAATTATGTATACTGACAGCTGCTAAACTGAAGGGTAAGCTAAAAAACATTTGTTTAATTGTCTTCTGAAGACAACTACAGAATCAAATCACTTATCTAAGTATGTAAATTAATTTCTTCTGAGGCAATCTCATACCCTTAAAATTTAGTTTATATTTAAAGTTAAATTTATTTTAAAAGGGAAATAGGAGCTATGTTTTATGCTGCTGCTTCCTTAAAATGTGCATCATCTTGGCTTTTCCACACACCCCATACATACTACGTAACAGATATTGGCAAAGACCCAAGAAGAATATAAAAATCCCAGCAGTAGACCTTTTGTTTTTGAAAGTGAATAAAACGAGAAGAGCAGGGAAGAGGAATTACCTCAAAAGATGCTGTCATTGTGAGAAAAGAAGCAGTACATTTAACCAAGAAGACTTGCGACATGCATTTCAAAGCAGGAACTGAGAAGACATTCGTCCTTTGGGAGGAACCACCATCCTTTCAGATAAAGCAGCAAGTAGGGAATGTGATCTAAGATGTGGTTAATGAAATTAAGCACCCAAACTAATATCAATAAGCAAAGCTATACAGTATTTGAAGTTTATTTCTTCCAGATAAAGGATTCTTTTCAAGTATTACCTAGAAGCAAGTGTAGAAGTAATTTTTACAGGCTAGAATCTAAAGATGTTGCCTATGCTGTCAGAGATCTTACTTCCTTCTCTCATTTTTGCCCTATGGAGCTATGCAAAATACCAATATTCACATGTGAATTCATCCAACAGACTGGTTTCACAGAAATTACAATACTACTTAGGACCAGTCTCTACATGAAACACACCATATAAAGCTTGCAGACATTCTGAAAACAGTTTCCACTATGGAGTCTCCTGGCTTCCTAATATCCAGGAATACAATTATTATCCTTGTAGGATTGGTCACAAAGGACACGATTCCATGTACCATATTTATTTGCAGTAAGTGAAACTTATATGCTTCCTAAGTTGTAACAAATATATTGAGTTCCCTTCCTTGGCTTGTAGCAATCTGTTCTTTGAGAAGCACAGAATGTTAGGGATTGGAAAAGACCTCAAAGGTCCTCTAGTCCAATCCCCCTGTTGGAGCAGGAACACCTAGATGAGGTTACATAGGAAGGTGTCCAGGTGGGTTTTGAGTATCTCCAGAGTAGGAGAGCCCACAACCTCCCTGGGCAGCCTGTTCCAGTGTTCTGTCACCCTCACTGTGAAGAAGTTTCTTCTCAAATTTAAGTGGAACTGTTCCAGTTTGAACCCATTACCCCTTGTCCTACCATTGGTTGTCACTGAGAAGAGCCTGGCTACATCCTTGTGACACTCACCCTTTATATATTTGTAAATAGGTCACCCCTCAGTCTCCTCCAAACTAAAGAGACCCAGCTCCCTCAGCCTTTCCTCATAAGGGAGATGTTCCACTCCCTCAATCATCTTTGTTGCCCTGCGCTGGACTCTCTCCAGCAGTTCCCTGTCCTTTTTGAACTGAGAGGCCCAGAACTGGACACAATACTACAGATGTGGTCTCACCAGGGCAGAGTAGAGGGGAAGGAGAACCTTTCTTGACCTACTGACCACCCTCCCTCTAATACACCCCAGGATGCCATTGGCCTTCCTGGCCACAAGGGCACATTGCTGGCTCATGGTCATCCTGCTGTTCACCAGAACCCCCAGGTCCCTTTCCCCTACGTTGCTCTCTAACAGGTCATTCCCCAACCTATACTGGAACCTGGGGTTGTTCCTACCCAGATGCAAGACTCTACACTTTCCTTTGCTGTATTTCATGAAATTTTTCCCTGCCCAACTCTTCAGCCTGTCCAGGTCTCGCTGGATGGCAGCACAGCCTTCTGGTGTGTCAGCAACTCCTCCCAGCTTGGTGTCATCAGCAAACTTGCTGCTAATACACTCTATTCCCTCACCCAAATAATCAATGAATATATTGAATAATACAGTCCCCAGTACTGACCCTTGAGGCACTCCACTGGATACAGGCCTTCAACTAAACTCCGCCCCATTGATCACAACTCTCTGGCTTCTTTCCTTCAGCCAGTTCGCAGTCCACCTCACTACTCAATTGTATAGACCGCACTCCCTCAGTCTAGCTGTAAGGATGCTGTAGGAGACTGTCAAATGCTTTACTGAAATAGAGATAGACCACATCCACTACTCTGCCATCATCTATCCACCTTGTTATGTCCTCATAAAAGTCAATGAGGTTGGTCAAGCACAACTTCCCCTTGGTGAAGCCATGTTGACTGCCCCTAATGACCCTCTTATCCCTGATGTGCCTTCAGATGGCACCAAGGATAAATGGTTCCATCACTTTCCCAGGGATGGAGGTGAGGCTGACTGGGCTATAGTTACTCGGGTCCTCCTTCTTGCCCTTTTTGAAGGCTGCAGGGACATTTTCTTTCCTCCAGTCTTCAGGCACCTCTCCAAAGAAGCAAAGAAAGAATCTCAAAAAAGTAGTCAGAGGGGAGAAATTAAACAGAAAAAAATCTCCCAAATCTTTGCTGGTACGTATTCTACTGAGCAAAAACAGTGAGACCTTCATCAGCCCTGTTTGTTAAAAACAGTAATTGAATTTATTATTTAAAACTTCCCTCCCATACTTGTGTATTTCTTGGAAGCCATATCAAACAAGATTACCATATATTTCAGTTTCCATCAGAAGAGGAAAAATCATGTATGCCCATGTGCAGTTCAGGGGTATAAAGCTCTACCTGGTGAAAAGTGGAGCATTTTCTCAAGTATTGTGGAAAGCTTTTTGTTGGGGAGAGGTTTTTTGCAGTGTTTTGTTTGTGGGATTCTTTATTTCCCAGTAGAGGGGCATAAGGAGTTGCAAAAAACATGGTCAAAAGGTTATGTGTGGCAATACTGATTACACGCAAACTGATGAAAATGCTGTTCAATTCTGATAGAAGCTGGTTCATTTTGTATTTTCATTTAATGGAAGATACTTTTCAAAACTTACATCAATTATCAGTTCACCTACCAACTAAATTATGTTTTCAGTTACATACATGTGATGGCATCAAGACATTGTCACTGAACAACAGTGTGGAGAAGTTTGCATAACGGGGTTAGCAGTAGCAGATACTTGTATCTGTTGCTCTGTCTAGGCATATTTCTCACCCCATAACTGACTTCCATTGAAACAGAGTCTCAAGGCAAGTATTTGATTTCATTTCACTCTTACGGGTACTCACAGGAAAATGGGCTCAAATTGCCCTCTTCACCTCTATGACTTCATGAAGAAGTAATTCTGCATGCTCCCTTGCAAAATACTGTTATTCTTAGTTCAAGCCTTTATCTAATGTTGCACCATAGCCTTGCTGGACATTCACATACAAAACCTCTCAACAACACCATAACAGTCACGTCCTGAGATACTGTCATCTTGTGGCAGAATTGAAGGCAGAGTCAAAAAAGACTTAGTGGCTATTTTAAAAGGCCTTTCTTTAACAGCTCACTTAAAGGCATTTCCTTCTATTGTCTTTTGAAAGCTATGTCGACCGTCCATTGTTCTTCAGGGACTGGGCTGACAGCATAATTTTTAAACATACCCAGATTTGACAGTTACCTTCCATTTTCAATTACAGTTAGGTTCCAGAGTGCTCAAATAGATAACTTTCAGAACTGGGATTTCAGGTCTTGTATGACTTTGAAACTGTTTTTATAGAGTGCTACATGACTATGAAGCGTAAGCCAGTGCTGAAGCAAAAATTACCTGTTTTCCAAGGGTCGGCAACCTAATGCAGTATTTTGGTAGGCTCAGTTCATTTTTCGTAGATCCATAGTACAGCTCCTTGCACATGTATTTTTTTACAACAAATACTTCATTACTTCCTTCAAAATTTCTATTGAGCAAGACTAGCATCTTTGCAAATTTGGATTATTTTGCCATACACATATTTCAGCTCAAATGCATGTACTGGAGGATAATGTAAACATTACAAATTTTATAAAGGACATCAAGTTATTCAAAAGAATCAAAGAGCCACTTAAACAAATCACTAACTACATGTAGGTTGTTGGGGCTCCTGAGGACTGCAAGCCTGGTTTTAATGAATCGAGGATCCTTTCTCTTTAATCGATCAGTAAGATTTAGTGAGGAGTTAAATACACCACCAATCATTCATATAATCAAAATCTCTCAAACAATGTGTCCCCATTTTTCTGTGACTTGGACTGAAACTATCTTAATTATTATGAACCAAAGAAATGCATGAAACACACACAATGCACACTAGTCAGAAGAATTTGAAGTCAACCAAAACTCCTATTTCATTTTTCAGGTCTCACAGAGTTTTTCTCCTCTGCCTTTCCCCTTCTTTTTCTTCTCAGAAGAACATGTACCTGCTAGTTTTTAATGGCTATTTTATATCACTGGGAATTAACTTAAATTTAGCTATTTTCAGCCTGGAACCTTAGACTAGATGCATATTGCTTCTTTAAATAACCGGTTCTTCTATTGTTTAGTCCTAAAAAATACCAGTTTAATATCTGATTATATAATTACTCTGCATACATCATCCACAAGACTATTCTGCATGGAACATCTTGTACCTCTGAAGTGGTATATACCATCATGTTCTAGACACGGAGACCGATCCACAACATAAAGATACCTTTTTTTGCT
The DNA here is from genome assembly GCF_037038585.1 of Patagioenas fasciata. NCBI lineage: Eukaryota > Metazoa > Chordata > Aves > Columbiformes > Columbidae > Patagioenas > Patagioenas fasciata. The sequence goes on from NC_092523.1 coordinate 38,176,137, forward strand.
CTGTCAAAATTTGCCTTATTTAAACAGACTACCTATTTTCTCAAATAAAGTGCTGTGGCCATCTAACGGACTTTAAATCAACCAAACAAAAACCAAACAGAACAAAGCAAAAAAACACACAACAAAAAAACCAAACCACAAAACACAGAAGTGCTTGGTTTCTCACTTTTATTTGTATGCCATCTAATATAAAACTCAAATACTTAGAACTTGCTGTATTTGATTGTCTACAATGCAACCATGCCAGCGATGCCTTACAAAGCATCTATAAATATCTTAACATCTTGTTGCTACTGCCAGGCAGGGATTTTATGGTTAGCTTGAAGTCTGTCATTCTCTCACTTTGCACTTCAATACAACTTTCTAGTTTCTAATTTTATTTTTACAATACAATGTTTGTAACAGACTTCATGAGCTATTGACAACATAACATTCACAGCACCATTCTAGCAATATTCTTCTTAATTTCCATGTGATAAATAATCTTGTTCATTTTTTTAATATTTTGAGGGGTTTTTCTACATACAAGGAGTGAAATATCTCCAGTACTGTCTCACTCTATTTAAACAGGCAATCTGCACATACGAAACATCATATGTAAGATGATAGACTACATAGATTATGTAGACTGAAAACACAAGCAGGGAAAAGGAAAAAGAGTAGTAGTAGAAAGATTCTCTAAGTGCCCTCAAGACAGTCTCTAGTACATTCCCATATGTTAAAGTGTGGATCACCCACACACATAATTCTCAAACAGGAATGTTTAAAAACATAAAGAAATGTTTAAACAAACAATGACAGAGATTCTATAATCTTCTAAACAATCTATTAATCTGCCCTTAATATTGATAATTTTCTGTCTTACTGAAATTTGAAGCAAACCAATTTCTGTATTATCAACTCTGATAATACTGAAACATTTTTTCTGGTGTTTATTGGAACACCATTCAACCCAGTCTTCTCTTCTTTTTAATTATAAACAATCTGAAGTCCTTCCAAGTAATGCAGATATACTTTGATTTTCACTTTATTGTTAAAAACTAACTTTCAGTTCAGTGAAAACAAGGCAAAAAAATCATAGTATGAAGTTATGTGTTTCCTACAGTGCAATGCAGTCATTCGAACTATTTGTTTGGGAAAAAGTACTTCTTTTCCTCACAATCCACGTTTCTTCCATTTGGTCCTGCAGGAGAAGGTACAGACCTTTTATTTATGATCAGATCTGAGAGGGGAGCACTGTACTGTTGTAGATTTATCATTGTGGATGACAGTTTCTCTCCAGAAATGTATGAGACAACATATCAGGAGAAAACAACTTTTTTGGTATCAAGCAACAGAGTTGTGAACTGACAAACTCCAGAGGGGAAAAAAAAAAAAAAAAAGAAAGGAAAAAAAAAAAATCGGTTGAAAATAGTGTGCACAACTTTGTTGGAATCAAACCACTGCTAAGTAAACCTACAGATCCATTTGTAAATTTGTAAACAGCCAGAAACCTCCAGTCCGTTTTCTGTAAACAGCCAAGTCATGCACCAGCTGAAGACGGCAGCCTCTGTGGAAGTCTTGGGTTAATTTTTAACAGGATTACATTCTAAACCAACAAATAGTCACAGCTATTATCATTGAAGTTTGATTACACAAACCATAAAACTCAAAAAAATGAGCCACAGTCTGTTCCAATTTGATGACACTGAGAGCTTGACAGGACAGAATTAATTGGAAAGCAACTCAGAAGATCTCCTCCTAAAATATGACAGTGCAATTTATGGAAGGCCCATCTCTAGTCCTCACAAACAGGCAGAAAAATTTTAATTCACCTTGAATTTATGAGTTTCAACTCAGTGCGACAGTCATGAACACAAATATTTATGCCTTGCTTGTTTGCTTCTTTCTACTTTATACTTAGTCCTATTAACATACTTTAAGAAGGAATTAAATTGCTCATGTGAGCAATTTCCTTTACCTTCGGAGCTTGAAAGGTTTAAGACTTGTATTTACTCAAAGCAATACTATGTGTTTTATCCAAATAAATCCTCCTTTTACTTTTGATGAGCCTTCTCATTTTTCTTTATAAAGTTAATGTATCACTGTCACTCCCACAGGAATATAATTCATTTTAACAACTTAGCCTTTTAATCCTGATTGCACCTTAAAAATAAACTATATTACTGTCAAGCACTCAAAGTACCACAAAAGTCAAGATGGGGCAAATTTACCATAATTCAGATGTAAACTGCTCTTACAAATTGCTCTGTGAAACACTTAAAACTCTGGAGCTCTTTTAGGTTGAAAGACAATTTAAAAATGAAAATTGTTAAGAAAATGAGTACAGTTGCCTGTTTCCTGTACATTATGTTTTCTGTAGAAATAAATTACTTAGGGCCTGTTCTCAGTTTCATTGATATAAACCAAAAATGACATTGTAGGATTTCTGCACTATAGGCTTTTGAATGCCCATTTTTAGTGTTTACAGATGTAAGATCAATAAATATCACATAGCCTGACTATCCATCGTTAATTTGCACAAGTGATTACTATTTTGTTAGTTTACAGAATCTAGCCCAATGCTGATTTTAAATAGTTCCCAAATACTCCTCTTTTTTAAAGAATTCAAGTTGGTTCTAGTTTTCCAAAACCTGAGAACTACTAACGAAATTTAAAGATATTTAAACAGGAAAGCTAAAACTTAACATAATCCTACATTACTAATTCAAGCTTTCAATAACTTCAGGTAAGTACAGACCTAAATGGAGGAAACTAAAACTTTCAAATACCTGCAAGCTAGAGGAGGATAAGGATGGCTAGTGTATTTAGGGTATCTCAATATCTGTGATTAGCATGCAAAAACCACTAGGAATTTTGTTACAGCATGGATTCTAACTTCAGTTTCCCAGACCTAACTTCAACAGATTTCTACAAAACTACATATTTGTTCTCAGGGTTAAACCCGTAATTAATTTTTTTAATCTTACAGTTAAATTAATTGTAAATTGAAAAGAGGTAACGTCACTAGGCACTTTAACAAAAACAATAGATCAACAGTAATAATAATCAAGTCCTGAGATTTTTATTTGCTTTAAAATCCAAGCTTTGCTTTAAAATCCAATGTAACAGATATAAACTTCTATTTATGTGAGCATTTTCATAACATTTCATGTCTTAAGAGTCACAAAAGTCATACTGTTTTTTACCTTATTAATCCTGGGGAGGGGGCAGACCAGAGAGCTGAAAAACATTATTCCACTTAGTTTCTCTGGTTTTGCTTGCTTGCACCTTTGGCCATTTTTTCCTCCATGTATGTCAAGGAATTAATCAAAACCATCATCTTTGGCAGGAAGAATTCCATAATTTTGGTTAAACTCCTATAAAAGTTAGGTCTTCCCCAACCTCATTGTATTAACTAACAGCTTTTTTTTTTTTTTCCAGCAGAATATTCATATAATGAGAGATATCAAAGGAAGATGCACTGGAAGGGATGAAGTCTGAGGGACCCTACAGATTTAGCATTTGTCATGAGCAGATACCACTTGAGTTCAATCTATATTCAGTCCTTGTTTTAAAGGAAAAAAAAAAAAAAGAAAAAGAAAAAAAACCAAAAAGACAATACCTATATTGGCTTGTCCTTTGGGTATCGAATGAACATAAGTATGGATGTGTTTTACTTCTTAAGCAAAGAGAAAGAACTTTCACCATGTATCAATAGAGAAAAAAATAGAGGATGTGAAACTGAAGCTAAAAAGGTTTTGGCAAAAATTACATTTTGCAGAAAACAATTAAGGAATGAGGAAATTGCTTACAGAGAGTTTTTGAACATTGCTTCATTAGGCTACTAGCAGTATACCAGCAAAAGTAATATCTACCAGATACTTTTCCATCTTTAATTATATTTATTGTGTAATCAGAAAATTATGTGGTGTGATGATCCTTTGCCTAAACTGATAGTATCTTTCTCATCTCAAAAATAGGTGTTCATTGTTTTAATTTCCTATGGGTAGGTGGCATTTCCTTACCCTGGCATGCTATATTATTACATGATGTAACAATCCAGCTCATTCAAATTATTACAAGTTATCTAATTTTCCTCATCTACTGAAATTAGCCTGAAGATGTGATAAAAAAATCAAAACTTTTATAGTTACTGGGTACTACTCAGAACTGTAAAGGAATTGTTTCAGAAGCCATAGAGTGAGAAGACAAGACGTCTCCGTTCCTGCTATCAAAATAAGAGGAAATCTGAAATTTTAGATTTTTTTAAAATCTGAAATATTGTATAAATTCTGCTTTAAAATGAGAGAAACAGAAAAAAAAAAAAATGCAAAAGGATTTTACACAGTCTCATGACTAACAGTGCTCAAGAAGTTCACCTAACAGACCACAGCTCTCGGTGTAGCTGCAATTGTCCCTGAGTCACTATAATGAAGCATCTTCACCATGGTCATGGTGAGCCACAAGCAGAATGCATAGTCTAGAGGGGGAGCCTCTAGACTTTTTTTAATATGAGGTTTGAAGTACCGAAAATGTGATGGTGCATGATTACTTTCTGATGAGAATAGAAAAAGCTGAATTAAATGGAATTCATGTGTCCTTTTTGGTTCAATTTTGAGTGCAGATACCTATTTTCAGTTAACTGTGTATAGTTGTGTACTTAAAATATAAAAAGGGGGATTTTTTTTTTTTCAGAAATCAAAGAAATTATAAGGTGAAAGTACCATTAGAAAGGCAAATCAATATGTACCCTAATAAATAAGAGTACTAAAGTAAAACACTGGGTAAACCAAATTTTCAAGTAGAGAACTGAAAACCAAAGGTAGGAGCAAAGATTTTTCCTTATATGGAGGCTGGCAGTTTTTGCATTGACATCAACTTAGAGAACTCATAAATAATTAATCTTGACAATTAAGTACTTTAAAAAGTATTCTATAAATTCAATAGTTTTAGATTAAACTGCATTAATTTCTGCAATATTTGCCTATCCAAAACAAAGCCCTTCTGATGTGATAGTAAACATCTCATGAAACATTTCCTTCTCAATGGATCTCAACATGTATCTATAGTTTACTACAGGACAATTGACAAGAAAAAAAACTATATTTAAATAAACTAAACAAAACCTGATATAGTAAAATAATATATGACTTGTGTAGAACTAATAAAAATATATAGTTCTTTTGATTTGCTTCTAGGGTATGAGTTCAAGCTGTCTAAAAATGTTAGTCTAAATGTTGAACTGGAGTGCCCTCACATCTCACCACACCATTCGCAATTCACATCATGACTAGAGAGTATTTCCAGCTGTTACCAATATGTTAATAGGACCACTGTGAATGCATACTATTTTGAAAGCCACACATATGAGAAGGATTATGGATAATATTTCCAAAATAATTTAATTCAGCCCTGCAATGACTTTTTTCTTTTTAAGTTGTACTTAATTTTCACTCTTCTTACTAAAAATGAATAGAGAAGTTCCCACATTAAGTTTGCCAATGATACCCTACAAATGTTTGCTTAAATACACACACTTGGATTACAGAAGAACAAGAAAGTGTTGTGGAAGAGTGTTTAAACATTACATCATCTGAAAGCATACGTAGCATGTATGAAGTCTTATTCTCTAATCCTGCCACTTCCAAATATTTTCATTATCTTTTTTCCCCTGCTCATGCAATGATCCCCAAGAGTGGGTAGTAAAACACGAAGCTGCCAAAATATTGCCCATCAGTTTGTTGAGCTACAACTTGTGCAGTTTACATGGGCAAAAGAAATGCCTTACAGGTTAAAAATTACAACTAATTTCTGTAAATCTCCAATCATAACAGTATTATTATAGAAAAAGCTTCCAAAATACTAGTTAAAAATGGAGTCTCCATACTTCCTAGTATCCATAGATTATTTTTGGTGTTATCTCACCCTTCCTTGGGGAAAGGACAAAGGCTTACAATTGAAGCTGATAACTGCTCTAAGAGAAGTGTGATGTTGAAGTTTTCTTCCTCCTCTCTAAGGTGTGTTTCACACTATTTTGATGCGCTTTTTAACATGCTCTGCACATTGCTCATATCACTGGTTTACAATTGCATGTTTCAGTCAAATTTGCTATCTATAGCATGTTTTAACATATGAGATACTTCTCTATTCTCTTTTAAACCCCTAACACTAGTTCTGACCAGTCCCAAGGCTGCTTTTCAGTGTTTTATAGCACTGGGTCCTCTAGTATAATTTAAAAGGCTTCCCATTTTCATCCCCTGTCCCCTCTACATTTTCTTCCAGGCTCACATATAATTCATTCTACATATAATAACTTCAATACATTATTACCTATTATTAAAATATATATGTAATAGTAAGCACCATACTACAAAATTGCACAAAGCTAAGCAGAAGGTAGAACAAATCGTTCACGGTCATCTTGTCATTAGGTAATTGCTGTAACAGGTAAACAAGCTAAAACAAACTTCCAGGAAGACTGAGACAAGGTCCAGAGAGAGCTTGATAAACCTCGTACTGTTCATTTAACACAAAGACGCAGGCATTTTTCTAGCAATAGGAACACCTTACATATGGGGCAACAAGGCTACATGACTGTAACATGGATGGTAGTGGGAAGATTAATCTGATATGTTTTCCTGCACTTCTGATACACCAAGTCCAGGCTATATGCAGTGTGATTCACTATCACTGGAGTTGGTAAAGTGGTGGCACGGATTCAGGCACAGATTATGATCTTAATGGTTAGAAGGTTTTTTTGCACAAAATCCAGAATTTTCCCCAAAATATACAACAGAATAAAAACCTGTGTCCAACACCTGGGTCCTAAGTACAATGAGAATGAAAATCTATTTATTTCACTTGACAAAAAGTCAAAACATAAAAAATAAAAGAATGCAATGTTGTTCCTACCAAATAAAAGATCAGCACCAACATCTTAAAATATGCAAGAAATATTTAAAATTTTAAAAGTATTAGGAAATCTATAAAAAGTTAACTGCATCGAGCTACACCCTGACAGTAGGAAAGCACAAGTAAAGCATGTTCAGCAATTGCAGTTGGGATTACAGCACCACCTAGTGTGTTCTGGAACTGCTCCTAAAAGAAGCTTTTTCATTTTTAACTTGTGTTTGCCTTTGGATTTGAAATCAAGTCACTATATTTCCGTTTTTCAAAATTCTTCTAATTTGTATTATAAAATTGAAGTCTGAGTTCCATTAAATATATGGATTTTGACTCCACAAGAATACCAGAGGATGTGTGACATATCACACTAGTTCCCACTTCAGTGACAAGGACAGGACTTATTCCATCACCTAATGAAAGAATCTAGAAGACCTTCTTTTCCTCTGTCTCTGTTTTTAAGGAAATCAACATCATTTTCTTCAGGCATGGAAAGAAGAACCTTTCTATAGGACAAGGGACAATGGGTGCAAACTGGAACGTAGGAGGTTCCACTTAAATATGAGAAGAAACCTCTTGACAAGTGAGGGTGACAGAACACTGAAATGAGCTGCCCAGGGATGTTGTGGAGTCTCCTTCTCTGAAGACATTCAAAACCCGCCTGGACACATTCCTGTGTAGCCTCATCTAGGTGTTCCTGCTCTGGCAGGGGGATTGGACTAGATGATCTTTTGATGTCACTTCCAATCTCTAACATGTGATTCTATAACTAAGATAGCCCAGCAGTAGGACTGACTAACCTCACAAGCACTCGAACATGGGTTTTCCAGGTCTTCAGGCTTTTCAAGAAATGAAAGGACACCCAGTTCTTTCTATTTATCCTGTGCGTTCTGAGATACTGTGGAATAAACCCCATACTGAGCAATTAGGGTTTTTTTCACCTGCAGAACAGGGTAATCCTAGATAACCTGGGGCAGAATTTGATAATTAAACTTGACAATAATAAATTACCTTTTGTGGTTTTTTTCTGATTCCAATGCATACACAAGGGAGGACAGTGAAAGGTCTGAATAGGGAAAGTAGGTTACTTATTTACATACTTATCAAGAAGGAACAACAGTACTGGAATTAAAAAGGAAGAGTAGACACAGTGATTGAGCAAGCCTGTGAATTTTCACATATTTGTGAGGCCACAGTTCAGTCGTATCACCCACTACTTCCAGATTTGAAATTGATATATTGGTGGGTTTTTGTGTTTGCTTTCCATAAGGGTGAATGATCAGAAGGACTGGAAAACTGCGATCTTTTCAAGCATTCCATGGTCTGTTTGCGCATGCACTAATAAATGTATTTTAAAATTTAGAAGTATGTGAATGCTACTTGGAAGTTGCCTAGGCTAATCCAAGCCATTGCAAAAGGGGAGTATGCATTTGATTTCACAAGACTTTCTTTCCATTGCACTCCTGTCTCATACAGTGAACTTACTGCTGAACATAAATGCTGCTCAAAAAATTACTATTTCTCCTTACGGTCTTTATTAGAGGATTGCTCTGTTACTTCTTCAAACCCCATACTGAAGATAAAGGTAGTCAGGTTTCTAGATTGGGGTTTTTGTCTTGAAGAAGGGCAAAATCAGTTGCAAATAGTAGGGATTACTTATCACCTTCTGACTAGAGAACCTTTCCAGGAAATAACTGATAAGCTATGAGTGGGCTATAATGGGACTAGTCTCCTTCCCCTCAGTTGTAAACCAGTCTCTGTGCTGAAAAGTTTCAAATATTTAATGCACAAAAGACGGCCTGATTGTGTGACATAAGAAAAAAAGACATTTCCCACGGGAAGTTTTGAGGTCTTGTTTTTGTTCACTGTGTACCTCATGTGTGTATTTTCAATGTCTCTAAGAAAACTGCTCCAACATTGGCTTATGAAGCAATCAGAGATGCGGTCTCCTGTATCTAATGGAGTTTACTTCATCACAAAGCTGAAGGTCTCCAACATTCTGAAGAATAAACATACGTCATTTACTAAATCTTAAATAAACAAAGACCAAAGACAGCCCAAATATGTGAGCGGAAAATTGCAAACTTGACCGTAATTGCATTCATCATGATCAGCTTTACCTGCTTTACTTATGTTTCATCACTGCTCATAAATTTTAGGAGCAACAATATTCCACAAAGCTGTTGTAAGCTTTAATGTAATTTTTTATATCTTTCCAAATTTTATATTAGCAAGCTAAAACAAGCCTCAACTTCATAACCAACGGGAATGAGAATTACAATGATAGTACTTGTACCTCAGATTTTAAGGATTCTAAAAAGATCATGAAGAGTTGCCCTTGCTCTTTTTTAATGGACATGAGGCCTAGCAGGTCAAAAAATTGTAATAAAATATAAAACCAAAATCTAATTAATTTTTACTGATAGCAGCAAAATAGAACCCTGTATTATTTATGCAGAGCAGTATATACTTGCATCTGGCTTCATTTACACGCTTTACATATGGGTAGGTAAATGGAGATCTCTCCGAACTCTGTGGACAGTAACACGACAGCTTACCTGTACTTGAGCTGGTTACCTCTGTGTCCCTTCAGAGACAATGTGGAGCAGTGAAAGCAATTTTAGAATGAGACTAGTCATGCCATAGAAGTGCCTCTTTGTGTTTTTTTTTTTTTTTTTTTTCTTCTGCCTATAAATGAACCCAGATGACTAATTCTGATGATGGTATCTGTATTATGGATGTCAATATTTGGTCAGATAAATCCCAAACTGCCTGTCTTTCCTCCTTGTGCCATTCTTACAGTAGGAATAGTAATTTTTCTGGTTTGAAACCATGCATGACTTAACATCTGTGACTTGGCAGCAAAACATCTTAACCATAACTTTTACTTACACATTATCAGCGCACCTTAGAAATATTAGTTCGAACCTGGAGTAGCAGTTGTTAATAAAAGTATTGTTTCTGTGGGCACTTTTTTATTTATTTTTTTTTTCTTTTAAGTATGAATCTCTGGGAACTGTATACACCATGTTTCACTGACAATATTAGTGGTATATTATTTTGTGCTACAATTATTTATTTAAATGATCATAGGATGAAATAAACAGCAGTGTCTGGTTTCCAGTAAGATAGTAAGAGATAACCAAATTGCCCAGTTTTGTTTAAAAATATACACATAGAAGTCAAAAGATCAGTTGATTTCAACAGTGCATCCGTATTGAATCTTTGAGTCTCCAAACATTTTTTAAACTAATACGTTCAAACATGATGGAGCATTTTCCCAATTAACAAAACAAAAAACAACAAAACAAAAAACAAAACAAAAGTAAATTAGATTAAAATAATCCTTACATTTTAAAGCTGACAAATACAGGAGTTCAGAACAGCAATGTTGTTTTTTTCTCATCTACTTTGCTATCCAAATTCTAATTAAATTAAAAATTTAGGAAAAAAAAGAGTTGTCTGAAGTGAGTAGAAAGTAGGTTAACAAAGCCATATGCTCAGGATTTGATAGGCAATTTTAAAATCAGACAATATCTTTCACTGCATATGTGAAGTAGGAAATCTTGAGGTGTGGGAGGAATGGAGTGATAAGAAAAAAATACAGTTATATCCACTTGGAAATCCTTATTTAAATTAACATGTCTGTAGACCACATGATAATATAAAAAGGTAGAACATATCCTAATCATATACTAGCGCTTTTTGTAATATGGATTACAGAAATGCCTGGTTTGTGACAAGGCACCGAATAAAGACAAGCAATAAATCAATCAAAGGAAACTGAAGTAAAAACTGAAACCAGATGTACAATCAAAATTAAATCTAGCAGCAGTTTTTATCATGCATAAATGAGATGCATACACACAATAAGCCCTGGAGAACATATTCATCAAAAAAGACAGAAGACAAAAACAAAGAAACAGACGTGAAGTGCAAGATAACATTTAGAGTTATTTGTGATACTGTGATGATCAAATACTCCCCCAAGTTAAAAGAAAATTATATCCTCCAAGGAAACAGACCTTCCTATTTATATGTCATCATATGGCATGAAATCAATTTTTTTCTCCATGGAGCAACAACTACAGATACCACTTGGCAGCTCAGGAACTTGGCAGTATTCAGTGGCAGTTTATTACAGTGGCATATTTCAAGAACAGCTAAGGCCCCAATTTTTCTTCAATTGTATTCATTAAAGATAAATTAACCATGAAATGTAATTAAAAAGACATTTCTGTGAGCCTTCTTCCATCAGAAGGTATGCCTAGTCTTTGAATTTCAACTAATTTTTCAAGAGGAAAAATTCAAGTTTAAAGAGAGATGGCATTTCCTTGTACACTATTAAAAATAGTTGAATAAAAAATTAACTTCTCTGCTTAAACTATTATTCGATTTCTCACAGATATGAGTGTTGGGGACAGTAAGCTTCTGAAACAGAAGAAGGATAGGCTGCATTGCACTGAAATAGTTACCATATTGCTACAGCTTCAACTGTGAATATACAGAAGCTGCTTTATTTGTCCAGTTATTACTCAATAACTTTTTAATTATTGCTATTATTATTATTATTTTCTCAGTTCTAACAGAAAATTCAGTATGTGAAATTTATTGAGTTGGTTAATAGAGAGGCTTAATAATGTATTTCCTGGATGGTACCCCTTTCTGTTTCAGACAAGCTCACCTTGTAAATAAATTTAGCATCCTCCAATTTACCAGCATCTGGCACCTCAAAATCTAGTAAAGTTTTTTGAAGCTGACACGAATAAAACAAAACCTCCAAACACTAGTGTTAGGCAAAAAACATGAAGCCCTTCCCCACTAATTTTCTCTTATGACAGAAAACACTGGAAAAGTTGCCTGATGTAAATGCCTACTATAAATGTGCTAGATCTTACTTTCTTTTCATGTATGAGGTAAAGCAAAGTCAGCAACGTAAAACCACAAGGAAAAAGTAAAATTCTAAATAAAATCATATCATACATTTACTCATAATAAACTGATAATTCCTCCAAGAGGCCTGTTCAAAGCCTTTTCCATTGTAGCACCAGTCTTGCTGATGTCTTAGAACTTTCATATTTTTCCAACGTAATACCATTACATTTTCTCTAGGTAATACTTGCTCTGTCTTGATTCAATCTCTTAATGATCTCCATCAAATCCCAGGAGCTTTAAGTTCTCTAGTAGAGAGCATTTAAAATGCTTGTTCCGTTTCACCTTCCATCCCTTGCATACCTTTCTATTGAATTCATTTGATAGTCTTCACTCAGATGGCTAGCACATTCATCTGAGTCAGATGTACAAGAATGGAACCTATGTATAATCACAGGGAGAATCAGACAGTAGGATAGGAATGAAAAATCTGTAAGTAGAATTTAAATTCCTTGCAGATGTCTCTTTTTCTAGCATGTATGTCTTATGATTTTCCCTCTCAGAAGTTAAAAAGCAAGCTTAGTTGCCTTAGAGACAGGTTAGGTACAGGATCAACCAAAATATAACGTGCTACAGGGAATTTACAGGAAAAATGCACTTAATAAATGAGTTCAGTATTTTCTGTGCCAAAAGCCCACCCAGTATAAACACATGTTGGCAACTGAAGATGTTATTGTTTCTCTGCCTTTACTATATAACCTATGTTTTCCCTGAAGTCATGTTTTTTTTAAACTGTTTGGCTGCATTGCTAGAAGATGGATCATATGTAAAGACTTGCTAAGTACCTGCTAAAACATATTTTTACATGCACATCATGATCATTATTGTGTAAAGAAGCTAAGGATTAATTTGGAAATAAAACCTGAAAACATATGAGTGGGAAATGGATTTGACCTTCTGGGCATGTGAACATTGCTGTGGAAAGTTTCTCTAGGGCTTGTGAGAGCTTCATAGAAAACAAGAAAATTAAAAAATTAAACAACTAAAAGTATTATTGCGATCAAGTACTACATCAATAATACTTATATCAAGCTTACTAAAACCAAAATCAATCAAAAAACAACAATAAATTATTAAAATAAAATAGCAATAAAAAAAAAATCAAAACAAGTCAAAACAAATGCTAACCCTGTGAATATAAGTAGCACACCTTTCTTCTGGAGACCTTGAGTTAATTCCTTCAGGGATGATATTCAACTGAAGGATTTATTCAATTATTTTTTATTTTGCCTAAATTACACATATATTTTGCAATGGCCAGGTTCTCCTTGATCGCCCATTAAGCAACTGCTGAAATCGCTGTCTTCTCAGGGTCTAAAAGTATTCACGAAGACTTAGATATAGAAACGCCACATAATTTTAACATATAGAAATAGGTTTATTTTTATAAATGTGTTACAATAATGAAAAATTGATTAATCAACTAAGTCTTTAGGCCCTCAAAGTGAGATTGTGCAGTGCAGAGGTCCGATGAAGTCATTGCTGGTCATTGTCTATCCCCACCACTCAAGAACAGGTATCCCTTGGCTAATATTTTAGTCAGATGATGTAGCCTGTGAATTTTTCAGATATGTGTTGGTGTATTTCACACCTGTCATTTGGCTTTCTCCATAAACGCTCTAGAACACATCTCTTATTTTCCCCTTTTCTGAACTTGTGGTTTATTCCCTAAGGTCTTTGTGTCTGCAACTCCTCTGTCAAAGTAGTTCAGTCTTTTTCTAGTGATTACCCACAAAGAGCTGTCAGAGAACTGACCTAAGGCTTAAATCTCTCTTCCAGACATTTATTAAGAAGGAGCAAAAAAATCACCATAAGACAAAAGGAAAAAGGGGGGGAGGGGGGAGAAGGCAAAAAAACCCCCTCTATCTTAAGTAAGGAGAAAATAATGACGCTGAAAAGGTTTTAACCTACTGTAAGCCAGCTTGACCAGCTTGCAGACAGACACTCTCAACTGAAAAATAGCTACAGATTTTGACGTACGCTCAAAAAGTTCTTCCTTGCCAACCTTATCTGTGTTGCAACTAAGCCAGATGGCCTTAGTCCAGGGCTTGCAATCAACCGATTGTAAAGGAAGGTAACAGTTCTAGCTGAAGAGGAAATAAAACAAACTTTAGAAATACTAATGACAACCCATGGTAATGGTAACCCACATCCACCCTTAGGTATGCCGTAACTGAAAATGAAAGATTGAAAAAACGAAGTAAAATTTACATCTGTTGCTCTGAATGGTTCTGACGTTGTGGATTTTGGAAGTAGAAAAGTAACTGCCTATAGCCATCTTCTGCAATATCTCAAAGAAGAGAGAATCCAACTGTAATATAGTCTTTCCTTCTTTACCAAAACTCTCAAAATCACAACAGCAGTTCAGCGTTAGTAGGGTTAACATTAATGAAAAACATCCACAATCTCTAAAAAGGGTATGTCTATGTAACAGCAGGGAGGAGCAACTGTATTTTAATCTACCTGAAATATTTAGCTTAATCCAAGGTGTAACATTTCATTGCAGTTTTATTTTTATGAACTTAGTTTTTTTTCCCTTCCTTTATTTTTTTAACATAGGTGGACTTCTGAATTGGAAGTAGTAATATCAAAATGAGAAAAGGCTACTGTTTTATCCCAGTAATAGATTAAATGAACACTTGCATTTTGTAGTTTTCTCCTCATCTTTAAAACATTCACCAAATTTTCTTCAAATTCTCCTAACAAAACGTTGAAGAGCAATGCTCTTGAGAAGGTACTACATGCTACAGAGTTGAGTTACTCTGTCTGATGCCGTAAGGAGACAGGAAACTGCCTACTACAAATAAAATTCCACTGCGGAGTTAAATACATTTAATTACGTAGAGCAGAAAAATGTCTTTGATTCATAGTCATACTGCTAGATACTCGTACATTTTTCATTAGTTCTAATCCCACAAAAATCAATGGATCAAAAGTTTTTCACAAACTTCAATTTCTTGTTCAATACTACTATTCTGCAAGCTCAGACTTGCATTTGTATGTGTAATCTGACGTTTCAGCTACAACAACAAAGTTAGCACCACAGCAGGCTGTTAATCTCCGACAAGTTTTCCTTAGTCAATACACACTTTATAAATACTTCCTGTGACTCAGAAGCAACATACTGAAAAAAATCCCTTGACTTTGAATAGCTTTTTGTCTTTATACACAAAAATGTGAAAAGATTTGCCCCAGCACTGATCACCAGAAAGACAATTTCGGTATCTTCTGCTTCAAAAGATTTATTAAGAAAAAAAATCCCATTATCAGATATATTCTATGTCTTTTTTAAACCATAGATCAAATCCTATGTCCTTAACTGAGCTGAAATATTACTTGTCAAAGTAAAATAAGCTTTGATCGAGTAAGGAAGTAAATATTTGAAATATTTTACAATTTATATATAGGCAAAAAACTTTTATGTTCAGTAATAACTTTATTTTCCTTGGTAATTTTTCTCACTTTTAGGCTTAGACTGTGCCACTACTTCTGGTCTGTGCCTGACCACCCAGCTTCTCCCTGCCTGCCCTGCCCTTTCACCTCCTGTGCCATCATTTTCTTTCTTGCTCCTCTTCAGATGAGTTTCAGCAATAGTCTCCCCAACAAGACAAACAGAGTCTCTCCTTTTCACGTGGAGATACCAAAAAGACTGACATTCTGGGATAAAGTTGGGTAGAATGTCGTCACTGCTGTAATTAGCATCAATATTGGGCAGTATCATTTTGCACCAAGTAACCCATTAGTTTCCCAATTTGTGTACTTTTCCAAAATGTAAATATGTGGTCATGAGTTTGCTATGAAAAGGTTAACAGAAGTTCATCTCTTTCTACTTCTGTTACACAGAGAATTTTATGAGGGACACTCCTAAATGTTATTACTACTGATACACATCTCTTCAAGTGGAAGGCACATTACACCTTGGAAAATCAATATCTTTAGGGAAAATTTCCAGTCAAGCATTAAGTATTTAGCCTTTCCCCACAACTATACTCAGCCAGTCAATCCATTACCAAAGTCCAAATGTATAAAAATCTCCCAAGCTGGGCTTGGAATTGATCAAGGAACAACACACCCTTTCCCTTTCTTATTTATTTATTTTTTAAGCACTAAACACTCCACCCTCTAATTCCCAGAAAAAGAATTTGACAACAGACTTTCAAACACTGAAGAAGTTTTACAGATATATAGAACGAACTGTGTGCATTTATAATTACCTATAGTTTCTAAATTTACTTATGGATAAAGTTAGGGAACACCCTAGTGGGGAATTGAGCTGCTCAGTTCAAGCACCGCAATAGCCAGGGTGAGCTGCCAAGTTCCAGTACAATATTCCAGATCCAAGATTATTTTAAAAATATTTTCTACTAGAATGCATACTATTTAGACAGATATTATTCTAACTACATCCAATTTCAATGTCAAAACTGGTACACAGCATTTCATGAATCTAAAGCTTTTAAATTACTTGAGGATTTGAAACAAATCAATAGAAAAGCATCTTTTTTCCCATTATCATTCAATTGTCTCTGTAATTAATGGCAGATTTTGTCTATTAAATAATTTCCGAATCACAAATAATTGCTTTGTTGACAAAATTTTCTGAAGCAACACACCAGATTTCAGCATTATATTATTATCAAGGAGAAAAATCTAGTAGAATAGGATAGGTAGTGCTCAATTTACTTTTCTTACTCAGCCGTGAGGATGTGCATTAGAACAGCAAGCAGAAAGTTTTAAATAACAAAACATTCTAAGGCAGTAGCTTTCTTGTTCTTGTCACTCAGAAATACTTTTACCACCTCTGATTAGATGTTTCACGAACAATAAGAGGACAGTTAGTACTTTTTTGTTAAAGGACAAGAAACTCTGAATGAAAATGTATACCAAAACAAGCTTGTATTTCTGACTTCTGGAGGTTTTTTTTTTTCATGCTGTCGATATTGAGATGTGTGTTTAAGATATTGTGAGGGAGAAAACCTGCCCTTCAGCCTTAGCCTGACAGCCCTGCCTACCTCGAGAGACATCCAAGCAAAGACTCTTTTATCAGTACATCTGGAAATGAGCAGGAAGCACCAGCCCACTGGACCTCCACCTATTACTTGTTTGACAGCTGTGAGTTGATGTAGGAGCAAGAAGACAATGGGCAAACATGATGGGGTCATCCTTAACGCAGATAAATGAAATCTGATAAAACACAGGATTTTACAAGGCTGCTAATGAAGGCACTCAGGAAGTGATGGAAGGAAGACATGCACCATACAGGGTTTTTTCCCCACTTCCAAACATCTTGCAACAGGACTTAAAATTTTAGACCAAACAATTTGCAGATGAACTGCCCTTCAAGCCTTAAGGACAAGAGAATATGACATCCCATTTCCTTCTACTCCACAAGTGAAGCCCACAGCTCAGTTCCTGAGGGTAGAGGTCTACAGTAATACAAAGGAAATGAAATCATTTAGTTGCTAAGCCTTGATTTTCCTAATAATTATGCTTAGTACAGTCAGTTAACCAGTGCAGTATTCTTTGGCATTGTCTCATTCAGAAACACAGCCTTAAAAAAAACAACCAACCCCACAAACCTCACTATTTCACTCTTACAGGTGCAACCAGAGTAGGTTATCCATCTTCAGGGACAACGACTGACTTTGAAAAGCTATTCCACTACTGCCCAGTGGGAAAAAAAAATGACAAAAAATCTTCAGGAAAAATATTCGTCCTTTGATAAACTGCTTATAAAAACCCAAGAAAACAATGAAAGACACTTGGTTATTTGCACATATACTAATGAAAGAACAGTCTTCTAAGGCTGCCACAGGAGTTAGAATATTATGTACTTCAAGAAAAGGTCATAAACCAGTGAAGTGTAATCAATGGTTTCCAATGACACAAAGATATTCTACAGCAACAGTGATTATTAAAATATTTTGTCTTTACTCTTCAGTGATGAGAAAAGTTTATAGAACATAAACAAAATAACAAAATGAGACAAGACTAAGAATTTTTACACCTAACAAGTCTCATACACAAGAGCAGTGTGGCATTTACCTATCCTTGAGGTGGGATAAAACACTGTAGAATACATATGTATAAATATGTACATATAGATTAAATATGAAATTAAATATATTAGTACATAATATACATACATTTATTATACGTGTGTAATTACATATATATGTATATGCAATTAATTTTGATTATTTTAACAGGACATTTGTCTTGACTTTTAGATTTGTATAACTAAAGAAACTGGTGAAACCAAACATTATCATCAATTATTTAGTCTATTGAAGCTCTTAGGGTAAAAAATCCTAATGAAATAAACCAGACCCAGGTGAATCTGAATTGAAATTAAAAATTAGTTACTGTAGTTATCTTCTGTTTATTAGCTACTATATATATCCTATGAAAACCTACAAGATAAGGAAATAACAACAGAAAAAATAGAAATGTGTCAGTTTAAATACTATATAAATATACATATACTCTTAAGTATACAATACTATTTCTGTTGTACATATAATATATTATATATAGTGTATATATAAAATAATTTCAAAAAGGGTGCATAAAAAGGTAGAGAAAAAGTATGGATAACTGCATGCTAAATAATAAAAAAGCCCTACTTTTTTAGAGTTTCTAATAAAATTAAATTAGGAAGACTTAAAACATCCAAATGCACCGATCTGAACTCACTACCTGTTCAACAGAAATGATGTCGTAAGTGAAGTCTAAATCAACACTAAATCAACATTACGTATTGGTATTTCTGTCATGTAATTTCCATCTGATTTTTCTTTTTCAAATTCATGTCCTTTCTTGTGATCTGCCATTTCAGATTTCTTTTAGTGATATGATTTACTTTTATATTCATTTATACGCAGTTTACTACTGTTCTTTATTGACTTAGAAAAGCAACTAATTACATGCCACTTTGGAGCTGTAACTAATTAACTGATATTTTTCTCTGGAAAAGTCTTGAAATCTGAGTTTTATTGTAATCTGACATTTTCTTGCAAGCAGGTATGGACTCTTTTAGAGTATTTGGTTTTTCTATACATCCACATTTGCTTATGCTCCACTTTAAGCTTTCATTTATTAGTGTCTGCTTTATCAGACATTAGAAGACACAGCTGCTTTTGATTATTTTTTTTTTAAATAAACCTGATTTGTACTGAACCTCTATAGAAACTCATTGCTTTCATATTTTTATGCAATAAATTCAGCCTTGATAAATGACAGCTCACAGATGGCTGTAAAACAGGATCATCCAGTCAGAAAATGTTTATGTTTTACAAAAAATGTAGGGGACTGGGCTGTGTGTGGGGTTCAAACATAATTAATGTTTCCATTGTTGAAACAACTCTAGATTTTTTCTGCTTTTTAACCAAATCTACAAGATCAGCTCTCAGTGACTAGCTCTGACAACTGAGAAGTACCTGTGTTCTTTTCAAATAAAATAAGGTTTCTATATTAAAAAGATAAACCACAAAATTATTCAAATCATTGCTGTAACCTTTCTAGAACAGGCTTAGGAGTACTGCCTGTTATCCCTTCCAGCTGTGCCAACCATTACTGCCAATGGCATGACAGTTACTAAAATTCGGTGCACTTTTAAAAAGTCATTCTTTAGTAATTTCCACTTTATTCATAACTTCAGTAACAATGCTACAGATGAGCTGGAGAAGGAAAAAACATGGAAAATAATTAACAAAAAAAAAAAAAAAAAAGGAAAAAAAAATCCTCGAAGAAAAAGACTGCAGTCTGCAAAGGAGAATGTGAAAGAACACCAATGGTAATGCATCAAGATGAAACATTTCAAAAATATAACTCTCAGGCAAGGTCTTTCACAAATTCCGTTCACTATCTTCTATCAGTTTCATAACATTCTTCTTAAGCACTGGTAAGGATCCCAGTGTTGAGGCCAAATAAAATAAAAAGCTCCATATATAAATAGATACCTAATGTACCAAATAAGTATAGTTTGAATGCTGGTTTATATGCTGAGTATTTGTCAGGTATAGATGAAGAACTTGCATATAAGTGGGGTTTAAATTTTTCTTTACAATTTTGCCTTAAAAGGTGTATCTGACAAATGTTTTTACTTCACTGCTTTTAAAATGAAAAAATATTTCTGCACTCTGAGAATGTAGTGTATTAACAATTATCTCCATGCACCTTTTCAAGGCTACTCAGACTTCCCCTAAGTTTAGCTAATTAGCTCAGCTGATCTACCTTCTTTCTTTGGAAGGCCACCAGGCCAAGTGACTAAATTGTATTATTACTGTTGATTCATTTTGCTATAACCACAGAATTATTTTTTCTGGTTTTGAAACTGTTCCACCTCTTCACCACAAAATTTATTTGTCCTGAGCCTCCTGCATTCACCTCAGTCCCATCTTAGTGTATGAGCAGTTCTGAGCTGGGCAACAGAAGACGATACTAATTAAGACAATAGCATCTCTCAGATATTACTAATCTCTGCATGAAGTATAGCTGGAGCAACAAATAATTAAAGTATTCATGCAGGCAGGCAGGCATTAGTGTCTAGTGGAGCAAATCTCTTGTTTACGGCTGAGGCACTGGCCAGCCACATGGTGTCCAGGAAACAGGACTGAGACTCTCAGAATGACACTCCACGCTGATCTGGAGAGTGGTGAGAACTAATTAAACTTCATAGTTATTTCAGAGCACTTTACCATTCTATGCACTTCACAGATGGGATGAAGCTCCAGTTAATTTCAGTCAGCTTTCTTTTCTGTGACCATAGAAACCTAGGAGGACTTCAAGACCCTGTATCCCATAAATAAGGACTTACTGTCATGGGCAGTCAGCAAGTATCCTGGAAGTCTACTGGATTCAAGGTCACAAAAGCAGTAGTACAGCTATAATGTATGCTTCGGAGCAGACAGCCAAGACTTCCAGATTTATGTATGCAGATAGGACTAATTAGAACAGGACTTGGAGGAAAAAGAAAAGTTTTTTTCATTTCATCATCACTCAACTGCATAAATTTGAGAAAACCATCTATGCACACAAATTCTGATACTCCTTCAAGCTAGTTAGGCCTTTGCAATACATACAAAGATCACGGAGTTTTCACTAACCACTGTAGGATTTCAGACTGCTTAAAGAATACCATCAACCTAGCTGTGTGTTTGCACAAGGGAAAAGAAAAGTGCACACAAAATGCTGATTAGGGCTCATAATTATAGTGGAAAAATTTATGATGACTAGGATATCCTGCCTCCACCCTGTCACATAACACTGCCTGCCTACCTACCTAAACAAATAAAGTGTTGTATGATTTAAGCTCCCTAATGTTAATTAACTTTCTTTTCATGTTTCCTTTCAAACTTAAATAAGTGTTCTGAAACATTTAAAAGTGTTCATTTTCAGTTTGCCTTTTTAGAAATACTGAGAGAAATAACTCTTTGTAAAGTAAACTTTGACATGAGGAAAACATATAAAGGATTTAAAATACTATGGTGGCTAGATTATTATTGAATATTCAAACAGTGCTTAAGGATATGTACTAATATTTTATATAAACTGTGCTGCAATATCCACAAGTAACATCTTATCCAATAAATACAATGAAAAGCATGTGTATGGGTGTGTGAGAGAAAAAGACAGGGAGTTAGTTATAGAAAAAATGCAGTTCTTACACATATTTTAATTTATGTGAATTTAGCAATACTTAAGATGCTTATGTCAGTCTAAAAATTATTAAATGGTCTGATTTAAGATCAGAGATTCCCATCCTATGTTGTGGAAAGTTCACATAAAGAAAGAAAACAATTATTGCCGGATTAACTTTGGAGTTGAGTGTTGATGAAGTAGTTTACTTGTGTTACATTAATTGTGTTTCTGGCTTCATTACTGGCTGCCTCAAAAGCCAGAAAATGAATGGTGATTTTTAAAAACAGGCTGAAGAGCCACGTTCTTTGCAACATGATGTTATGCTTCAAAAATTTCTCAACATTGATTCCTTGGTAACTATTGACAACATGGGCTTGGGACACTTGTCCAGCAAAATATCACACATCTTATTGATAATGATGAATTGGCGGTGACTTTGTAAAATTGCAGTTAGTTGCTCACCAGCATGAGTAAGATACCACCTATTCATACATAATAGTGAAAGAAATTCCTGAGAAACCTCATGAAATTTTCATTTTAATAAACAGATATTTGTCTTTTATAAAAAAGCAGTAATTTGAAAAGGTTAAGATCAGAAGTAAATAAATGAATTGAAGCAATCTATCCCTGGCTAGAGATTTTACTCTTCTCTTCACAAGTATTTTGGTGACTTGTTACACAGGCTGCCACTGACTATAACACATTCCTCAGGCTCAACTCTCCCCAGGATCAAATTTAGACTTTACAGCATCATGGTTTCCCAACTACTCTTTGGATGTAAAAGAAAGGAAGGTATTTTCAACATCTACTCAAGTGCAAGATATTGACACATTTCACTACTAGGTAGATGAATATCATTTGATACTCCTCAGGAATATCCCGATGTCCCAACAAAAAGATCACCTTTCATCCAGCACTACTTAGCCTTAACAACAGCTTATTTTGATAAAGACTTCAAACAAAAGTGATGGTAGTTCCTAAACAGAGCAGATAAAGATTTACATCTTTACAAGCTGCAGTTCGATTTCAGGCTGTCAAAAACCACCCAGCTGTAACTACTCCAATGATTTCAGGTAACATTATGATTGGATTCCAGCAAGAAACTCTAGCTAGCCTACAAATAATTGTTTCAGGAACAGAGAAGACACCTGTGAACCCAAACACTTTTTATCCAGTAACGTACTGGCTTCATTTTTATACTTGAAGACAGTTTAAGTTGCTGTTCAGAAGCTCCTAAATTTAGATCCGTTTTCAACAGTTACAATTTCAAATTAAAACCTTTTATTTCTCAACTAATTGAAACTGTACTTTGAACATTACTGTCTTTTTTCTCATTTGAAAAAACAAATTGTCCTCAAAATCCATCCAGCTTCATCAATGCAAAATGAGATAAGATTATTTTGCATCTCAAGAAACAGTTGCCTTTATTATATTTTAGAACAGGACAGCAGTGACTTTCTGGATATGATGTAAGAATCAATCTTCTCACACTTTCCATCCAGTATCTCTAACATAGTTACATATTTTTGTGAAATATCCAAAGAATGATATAGCATCATATAAAATATTTTTTACTATTATACTACTTTACTATTATTTTACTATTACACTAATAATTGCTATCTAACAGAGGAAGACATAACTAGCTGAATATCAGAAACATAGATATTACTTCATAACCTGCAAAGGTGGCTGATAATAATTGTCTGGTGCACATACCAAAACTAATCACTGCATTGAACATTTAAGGAAACAACTACTGTACTGTGTTGAAGTAGAAATTAGATTCAGCTGTTCCTGTGCTTTAATCTTTATTGATATCCAAATTGTCATTTAATCAGAACACTGCCAAAACATTTACTACTGCCAGTACAGCCTAATCAAAGGCATAGTGTGAATAAAACATTGAAACAGATTAAAATTAATTAATCAGTGAAATTAAAGCTTCTTTCTAATAGAGGAATGTAGTTGTTTAAAGGTCTAGTGATGTGATTATCTTGATTGTCTTTCTGGCCTCATTTCAACAATTATCTCAGTTTCAGATGAAATAAATCTGAAGGGGAATAGACATCCGTTTTAACTTAGTTTGTTTTGGCATGGCATTCAATAAAAGACTTTCATTTACTTACTATATGATGTGATAAACCAGGTTGTAATTACTGCACAAAATATGCTGCCATTCTCAAAGTCCAAGCAATAATTTTTGCTTTTCATAAATCCACAGAACCTTTTCCTCCTCTGTAAATTTGTTTCCTGATCATTAATCCATTTATGAAAACAAACTTACTATAGAAATCACAGTTTCCGAAAACCTCTAATTTAGCTCATGTTAGGCATTTTATTTTGCAAAAAAAGAAAAAAAAATGAAGGGGACTTCAACTCCGATGTTTTGGATGTAAAAAATAAACCTAGGTACAGAAAAATTGCATTTTATGGGACTATACTGTAGTCAGTTAATCATTCAAAATATATCTATTTTAAGCAACAACAAAAACATTTTATTTAAATATAGTATTGGAGATCTAGTCAAGTAAATGTTGTTATAAGATCAAGGTGCTGAACATGACTAAGACACTTAGATTATATTTGGAACAGTCCAGAGAAACAAGTGTCTGAGTGGCATGGTTTTCTGAAACTTTACTAACAAAACAACTGTAAAATGAAGTTGTGGAAAGTCTTACTGTAAAGTACACAAGAAATACCTTCTCATCTACCTGTCTGTTGATGCAAAAGGAGAATCCAGAGAAAAGAATGTTTGTTTCTACTATTCTATCCAAACAATGAATTTTGACCTCTTTCCCTCTTTCAAAGAGAGGTTCTTAGCTGAAAGTGCTGAGACCTTTAAAGGGTCTCATCCTTAAGAAAAGTGGCCCAATAGATAATATGTTTCCTGTTTTCCTGATTTCATAACAATTCTTATTGCTTATATCCAGAGACATTTTTCTGTCTAAAGTCCTGTCAGTCTTAACAGATATTGCTATCATGGCTAACTAAATAGCACAATGCCAGTATACAGCAAACCACTTTTCTCTTTCCAAAACTACTGATATCAACAAATATTTGTTCGAAAAAGTTAATTTTCTTTTAGGCGCTCTGAATTAATTAGGGTTTTTTTTTGTTTGTTTGTTTGTTTTTAAATATTTCACTTGAGTTGAACAATGAACAGCAAAAACAAATCTGTAGGTTTTACAGAGAGGCATCATTTTAGCCCATATTCTGCTCGCTGGCAGCAAGAATGATCAGGTAAAAACACTGTGAACTTAGACTGAAATAATGGAAACTAGTGGAAACAAGCGGGAACAAGAGACCTTCTTTAGCCAATATAACATTCTTCGAATACATAAAAGCCCTTAAGATGTCTTATAAAATTTGGATGATCGAACGGTGATCAAATAAATTGTAATATTTTACACAAGGGTGTAAAGAAAAGATTAATCAACAAGACTTGAGTGTCACAAAAATGGATTCTAGGATTAGAGAAAGCAAAACACTGGCACGAGTTGTCTCAGGATGCTGGAGTTCTGTGCCCAGCTAGATCCTAAATATTCATTGGAGAAAACAAATATATAAATGATACTGCTTTGGGGTAAGGGAATAAAGTAGACAAATTACTGACATACTTTGAAGGCCTACTTTCTATATCTTTCTATTATTTCTATCCTAGAATAAATTCCTTAAAAAAAATAAAAACAAAATTGCTTCTGACTCAGTTGCAAGAAGCAGAAAAACAAAAGGTGTATTGGTCACCACAGCAACGAATCAACTGTACTTCTGTAGAGGTTATTTGGGTTGACCCCTGGATGTCCATTTCTCAGATTATTTTTCTAGTTTTGTGTATCATGTGTCCATTTGCACTATTTCTAAGATAGAAACTTCAAAGAGCAATCTGATTTCCTGAGCAGTGTTCTGGCAACATTTAGATACATCTTCTGCTACCTCCTACATTTACACAGTCTTAAAATGACATTTGTCCCTTTGAAGGCAACTGCGCGGCTGATGTGGCCCCTGGTGAAAATTAGTTTGATAACCCTCTTCTCGAGAATAATATCATCAAAATAATTAAAAAAAAAAAAAAAAAAAAGAAAAAAGAGTTAAAATATCTGCTCTCTATATAGAATCCTGTTGCTAATAGATGCCCTCCCCTGATTGATCAGCCAAGGTATGAGACATTACTCTTATTCTACATCCATTTATTTCAATGATTCAAACAAATTTTCACTGACTAAAACTGCAAAATTAAAACCAAATGCTTATTTTTACTTCTATTAATTGCTGCCCGAAAATTTAAATAGCATTAAAACGAATTTTAAAAAATTCCCTATTATTTCAAATTTTTTACATATACTCTTTTCTGGAGAAATGTTAAGTTTAAGAGTGTGCCTCAGCAATTGCAAGAGAAAAAGCATTATATTGGTTCTGAAACTACTTCAAAATCTAATATAACAAATCAAGAAAATTCAAAGTAAAATTTGCACTGGAAAGAAGCCTAAATATATAAAGGAAAGAAATACACAATAATGCATGAAAATAACTTCTGGATCATAATCACATAGCTATTCTATACTGCAGTTACATTATAGTGTTCTTTTAGCAAAGTTTATATTTTCTATAGGTATTTTCATTTTTTTTTGTTTTACTTTGTTCAAGTGAAATATCATAATTGTCCCTACCTTGAACAGAATACATCATAAACCAATCTAGCCAAGTCAAAAACAAATTGAAACCAGCCTTTGAATTGT
The DNA here is from genome assembly GCF_037038585.1 of Patagioenas fasciata. Classification (NCBI taxonomy): domain Eukaryota; kingdom Metazoa; phylum Chordata; class Aves; order Columbiformes; family Columbidae; genus Patagioenas; species Patagioenas fasciata. Next base: position 38,202,335 of record NC_092523.1, read on the forward strand.
ATACGAAACTAGATTCAGTAGTAGCGCTTACATATTAATCTTTATAAAACCATATGTGTTTGAAAGAATAAGTCCCTTCATGTTCCTGAACAAGAACCAGAGGTTCTAATTGACAGTGACAGAACACAGATAACCTCAAAACAGAACTAGAAATGAAGTTGTTTACCTCTAATTTTCTTTCTTGTACAATTTATATGAATCAGCAAATTTCAATAACAATTATCCTCTTTCTTTTAAAAGAAGTACATCAGTTAAGCATCAATAAGTAATTAAGTTTAATCTAACCGAAAAGGTTATGTATATTATAGAAGACTATCCAAGTATTTCCACGGGTTTATATGGGATCAGAAATTCAAATTAAAAAAAAGAAAAAGTACATGTCATCTACAAGAGCAGGTTTCAACGTTGACTCCTATTTGCCATATCATTCAATATCATGTTTCATAATAAAATATGAATATGAAAATTTATATTAAGATTATAAGTGTTACATCTCTGAATTTTCCTTAAATTACCATAGTTAAATAAGTGTGGGTTTGTCTGCACTGACTGAAGACTTAAGATTTCATTCAAGGTTTATTAAACTCAGTGGCATACTGTTCTTGGATAACCAATATAGATAGAAACATGGAACATCTGTTGCAACCACTTCAGGGACATGAAAGAAAAAAAATTCTTCAAGTTTTTTTGTTTTTAATATAGAAGAGGTTACTTAAAAAAAAAAAAAAAGAAAGAAAAGAGGTATTTTCATAAGACCAAACTATACATTTTTCCCCATGTTCAATACATGTTTTTTCCATTAAATCTGTGTTTGGTTTTGTAATTTGTCTTTAAACAGTGCTTACAGAGATAACATTAAAAGTTTCTGTGTAACAAATGAGATTTCCTCTTATTGTGAAGGAGAAAACACTCCCTCTTAGTCACAGCTAGCGGAGAAGAGGGGGGAACACGGTTACAGAACTTCTTCTTTATTTAATAATGGCTGCCAAATTGGACCACATTCACATTCATCAAGTATTTCAAGCAAGTTCCTGTCTTAAATTGTTTCAAGTGTTTAGTTTTTTGAGTATAGTTTAATTATAGGAGAGGCAGATTAACACTGAAAGTTAATTGCAGCATTGAGTTGAAAGCTCTGCTTTAAAAAATACTGACTTTTAAAAAATTAACACAGTGTTTTTACTATAGGAATTAAAATATACAATAAGCTGGCAATACAAAATTGTAGTGATTTAGAAAAAAATTTGAAGACTATGTATAGACTTAAAAGTTCACTTAGAAAATATACCATTTTAGTAAATTCCACTATATTTAGATAGTCCAAACAGAACCTGCACCATAGTCTACGTTACAAACATCAGGACTGGAATTGTTGAAGGCAATTTACAACATAATATTGGTTTATCTCACAAAAAGCAACTTCAACTTCTCCATTCTTTTCACCATACAAGTCCAAATTTTCACAAGGATAAGAAAGGAATCCAATTCTCATATGACAGCTTATAGGAAAAAAGACACTAAGCTATACCCATCTACTTAAAAAATTGAGAGACTTACAGTAGCAAGGTATTGGAAAAAAAAACTAGTTCTGTGTTGTCCTAATGCTGTTGCTGAAATTCCTAATAAATAGTTCAATTCTAATTCAAGTAATAAATATTGATGTCTCAGTCCTGAGTATTCTCATCACCATACACAATCACCAGGGATCGTACAGGGAAAATACAGTGTCCAGTACAAATGTCCTCATACATCACCTCTTATTATTTCCTCACTTAGCCATGCATTAAACTACCTCCACTTGATTTCAGAGATAAATGACCTGTGCTCCCCTCCTCATAAGAAGACTCGCACATCCTTAATACTATTTTCTCTCAACTTGTCTGCCTGCCTACCATAACTCACCTCAGCGCAATTGCTCCCAACCCACTCTTTAATTGAGATTTGAAAACTCATCTTGGATGATGAATGAAGACTTCTGTGCCAAACAGCTGGTGAAAAAAAAATGGTACTTTTTATCAGTTGGACTCATAAAAGCAACAGCTTCTCTAACCTCCTATAACTCACGTGGATACAAAGTTTTACAATTCCACATATCCTTTTCTAAAACAGTCTACCAACACTTTCTCAGCTTGTTCCAGAAGGGAAGCAACTTTCTTATTTTTTATTAAACCAACTGTCTACATTCTTATGGCCAACTCACTTTTTGGCTTTCATCTGGAAATTGTTTATGCTGCCTATTTTGGCCAGTAAAGGGCAGAAAGGCAGTACATAAGTACATAATGGTTTTCCAAAAAGGTGCAAAAATCACTTGTCTTATGGCCCATCAGAGAACGAAAAAAGGATCACATGCTACTTCTATTTGAATCTCAAATAAACCAATACTTTCAAAGCTTCTCTGTCCTTCAGTCCTGTCAGGACTCCTCTTTGAAGGGTCAGCTTTGACTTCTGTAGTACCATTAAGGAAAAGCCAAGCCCTGTGTAAAGGCAAAGAATGATCTAAACCTCATGGAGGCCAGGCCACTCTGGGAAGCAGCCACCTTTGGTCATGTTGGACCACCAGGACACCAGATACCAAACAAGCAAATGTCACCATGAGTAATTTTCACATCTCTGCTTCATTCTCCTGTAATTTCTGCTGAAGCAACAATGGCAATACAGAGGAGTCTAGATATCAAGTAGAATACACAGGAATATGTTGTTATGGCCATATAACTCCTACTTAGGTATAAGACTAACCTAAAGCCTCTTCAAGTTAAAAGAATTTTATTTACTCTTCTGTAAGCTCCATGACTGGAATTATGGAACCAATGCCAATGCTTTGAGGTCTCTCCTTTTTTTTTTTTAAGTGAATAAAATACAAATGCAGAAGAAACAAATAGTTCAGAGTGGAAGAGCCTCATAGCATTATTGAAATTATTAGTAGTAGGCTCATTAATAAATGCTAACTTATTTGCTGATCTTTAAGTTACATACCACACTGGTATCTCATTTTGCACTGGTGGACCACTTCTGAGTTTTCCCAACATGCTTTCTCATTATGATCTCTCCCAGAGCCTATAGAATACTCTGCACTCTTCTTGTGCATAAACCTGAATGTGTTCCAAGCTAAAAATAATGTTTTTCCCCTCTATAGAAAAGCCAGAATGTTGTTCATACTTTCAACAGTCAGGCCAGGCTACTATAATCTGTTTAAATAATTTCATAGCAAATGGTTATAGCTAATTAAAATTCAAGCCTTTCTGAATGGCAGTGTTTACCACATTAGCCAAATGAATTATAGACATTATAGACACTGACCAACATGAAACCACAAATCTTCTTGTAATATGCTTGGATACCAGAATGCCATATTAGGTTATCCCTTTGACAGCTGGTCAAGGCTATGAAGTGAACAAAGGGGAAGTAAACACATCATGTGAAGACTGAAAATGTCTGAAGCAAAGTTTCTAATTCACCCATACTTCTTGTCACCATCTGTACCTGAACAATGAATTAGATCTTAGAGGTTCAGCTGTTAATGACAATTCACTTAATACAAAGCTCCAAAATATAACTCAGGAAAACTTTCATCAGTTTTGAAAGACATGCAGATAAATTGCATTTCTGCAAGTGCAACAGCACAAGGTTCAGTGACATTTTTGTGATGTCTGCTACAGTTCAATGCAGAAGAACAGAATTACATCTCATCTGACTTGGTCATTTCTAAACCAGCTAAAGGTAATATTTTTCTTGATAGAGTATAAAAAGTATATATTTTTATGGGTATGAATATCCAGATCATTAGACATCACAGTTTTCCACCTTCTGTAGTGTTTCACCCTGCTTATTCGCTTACTCAAGAGAATTAAACTACAGGTTGAGGTAGTTGCCCTAAATACACACACCACCGCACTTTTCAGCATAAGGTAAAGAAAACAATTGTAGTATCCTTAAATGAGTTTGGCTATCAGAAATAATCACGATAGCAGACACGAGAAATTGCATGGGGTCTAAATTGCATGTGAGTCTAAACCTTTCTTTACTAATCTTTCTTTAATACCCCTCCAGTCCTCCAATACTGACAGCTTCTTCAGTTCTTTCTTTACTTTCTCATGCTCTTGTGTTCATTCTTTTTTTCATGCACAGGAGTACAGAATGACCAAAAAAAAAAAAAAACTTTAACAATTCTGATGTAATTTCCATTAGAGAAGCTGTAACTTCTAACCCACATAGTGATAGTGTAAACACACTGCAAATGCAATGTGCCCCTACTTGTATGACAAACCAAAACCCACAAAAAACAGCTTTCATAGCTATTTCCTTCAAACGGGTCTGAAAAATAAAATCCACCTCAAGTACCATATTGCACATTTGTTTTTCAGAAGATTAATTTTAATATTGTTAGAGAATTTTTTCTAATGAAATCAAGAGATCACATTAAGCTATTGCCTCTACTCCAGCCAATACATAAACTATACTGAACACAGCAGCAGGTACATTTTTATGTGCCTGAGTTTTTCAGTCCTGTTATTTCTAAACGCCAGAAAGAACCCCTTTAAGCTTTCATCAGTTGGAAAGCCTGTTGTTTTCTTTAGAATGAGACTCAAAAGACGTCACTTGGCACATAACCCATGACAAACACTAGCTAATCTGTCAACGTGACAACACAAATGAAACTGAAACCCTACTGTCCTCACCATTGCACTGAGAAGCCTGCAGGTTAGAACTAGATGATGTTTTATTACAGTTTCTGTGTATTCAGTTAAATATAATAAGAGGCTGCATCTGACTTTAGAAAGATGAAAAGGATGGGCAGAAATAAAAGCACACTTCTACACCTTGGGAAGTAACGTTTCCTTTAATTAGATCACAAGGTTGTATGGGTACAACATAATAAAGTTTTATATGGCCAGGCTTTTCATTACTTAGAGAAAACCTTATTCTGCTGGAATCTATTAGAAAAAAAATACAAAGGGGATGGCATCAAATCACATATGACTGCCAGGGAACCTTGTTCTGAATTTTGTGAAAGTGATTTGCATTATGTCACAAATAGGCTTCATGGTACAGATTTTTGCACACTTCTAACTTGTGGTATAGGAAGGTCTAGGAAAAAATACTGAATTGGGGAAAATCCAGGTTTTTTAATCTGCAAATCGAGTCAATATACAGTCAAGAAAACCCACATGGAAAGGAAGGAACAATACAAACAAAAATAAATTAGTATACAAACAGAAACATAAGAACAGATGAGTGATTTTTTAGATTGTAGTTAATTAATTTTATATACTCCCTCAAGTATTACTTGAAGTAATCTGTCATTCCTACATGACTTTTCTTTTCTCCAGCTAAAACCTGAAAGGAAAAGCTTTTTCTAGACTACGCAAATTCACAAACTGTGTTTGGTGTTACAATTACTAAACTGTAAAAATCCCTCTGTGTTCCAAAATGTGTGCCCTAGTCTGAAAAAACAAAACACAAACAAACAAACAAACAAACAAACAAAACAAAAAAAAAAAAAAAAAACACCACAAAACCAAAAAAACAAGATGCTGGAGACCTTTTTTTATAACATATAAAAATCCATTTTACTATAATCCAGATCATTATATTTAATATCCACTTATATAACGAGATTAAATATATTCAGATTTTGTTGCCTGCATACAAGTGACTGTGAACAATGCAACAAAAACTGGCAATTTTTTTTTAACGAAATACCATTAGGCTGGGTCTTCTAGCACATTATAGGTTCTATACCTACAGCGCATATATATGTATGTGTACTTATGTAACATATGAAAGAAAGCATTTGTTCTATAACTACCTCATACCTGAAATTTGGAAAATCTAAAGACTATTCTGAAAGCTATTGCAAGATTTTCTAAATCCTTGAGCTAAACCACAGTGAAGTACATATTTTCATATTTCAGTATATAAAAATTGACCACTTCAATGTTTTTTTCTGAATATATGTAATTTCTGTTTACAAATCATTTAGATTTAGCTCTCCTCTTCCTTCAAGTTTATTACATGTATTTTCTCAGATTGTATTTCTTTCCAGTGCTGATGGTTAAACAAGCTATTTCAGTGGCAAGATGTCTGAACAAGTTCTCACCCATTCACTTCTATCCTTCCAATTCTCAGCTTTACCAGCATAACTATTTGTGTCACTTTTCTATCTATTAAACATCAAAACAGCAAACATTATTTATGTTATCACAATAGTCAAAGCACAGGGAACGTAGAAGCATTTGCACCCAATTATTTTTCTTTCATGTTTATTGTATTGAATAAAAAAAATCCTTAAATATGCTTGAAAACACTCGTAACATTTTGCTTAAAGAAATGGTCAAAAAAATGCCACCAAAGAGTAACCAAATCACAGTCTCAGACAACAGCTGTCACTGCTGAGATTAGTATGAAAATTATCAACATTAGAAACAGACAAGAGAATAGAAGCAGCAAATTGGTATACTTATTAAACCAGTTAAATTCAAATATTTTGTATCCCTATGGTTAAACCTTCTGAATTTTTGCCAGACTACAGAACTCTCTTTTCTATCATATAAGAGCTACAGCTCTAGATCACACCAGAGGGAGGGGAAAAAAAAAAAAAAAAAAAAAAAAAGGTATACGGTTTTTAGTAGATGCCCTGTAGCTCTTTGGTCTTTAGGAGAATGTCACGTATTACAGTGAAAAAAGAACTACCTTGGAATTTCTCCCTCTTCCTCTCCACACCCCTGTCACTGAAAAGGAAAGGCATTTTATAGCTCATTCTTTATATAGTTCAGGTGTCTGATCCCAGCTAAACCATGTGTGCCTGCAAACAAGTTTGCACAATGAATAACCTGAAGTGAACCAGCTGAATGCACCTCTTGATGATCTGAAAAACCTGATTGAAGCTGTGTCTGATGCACATTTGTTACAGGTGAAATTATTCCTTTGATGAAATCAACTTTTTGTAAACAGTAGAAGTTTGATAGAGAGAGAGAACAAGTATATCACCTCTACCTCTGTTTTTGGCACATTGACATTATAGCAGATATTTTCACTCTTTCATTATTCAAATCTTATGTTTTCTAAGAACTCCTTTTAGTTACAGAAATACAGCCAAAGCCCCACTAATTAGTTTTAGGTCTCTGGAATGTTGGATTTTGTTTATTTTAATGCCTCTCAATCTCACAGACCTATTTGCCATTTAATTTGCCCAGCAGTCTTTATTGAATGTATTTTATAATATTTTCCCACTCAGGAACTGACAAAATTCTTCCAGTAGTAGTAGTAGCAGCCACATTCGCAACAACTGCCAACATTAGTAGTTGACACTCTTAACTCGGCACCTTGCCACACTTCAATACATTTAGTGATATACGTAGTACAGTACAGAAAGTCCTGCTTTAACCTGTTCCCCCAAAATTACTACTTTTGCTTACTTCTACAATGGCCAATTTTTCTCATTAAATTACATTTTCATCTGAGCCCTGCAGCAGAGAGATCAGAAACCAAGCGTTAATTTGGATTAGTATTTCAAACACCTCTCATTTAAGATTGCATTGTTTTAAAGCTTGAAAGTGTTTGACTGATTTTATATAATGTGAAAGCACAGGCACTAGGACTAGTTCCTGTGCCTGTGTTTGTTTTATGTTAAATACAAACCAACTGACTAGTAGAATTAATCTCGGCTTACATGTATGTATGTTCATTAATGAAGAAATGAAGTATATCCAACATATATTTCAATTGGCAAGCAACAATTTTCACCTAAACATAGTGAAGTTTCTGAGGAGGTCCCCAGTTTGTCCAGTTTCTTCAAAAGCTTTCATTGTTTTTGCCGCTGACACTACTTTTGCCAGCCATGTAAAGAAATGTCCTATATCAAGGGAGTTCAAATTTGGCACAAGAAAAGAGAGTTTGCATAATTTTTATGCTTGGACTCTTAGTCCCTTTGTACAAAGTTAATAAATCTATAAATCTTAACCTAAAATGTAATGTCAAAATTCTAACAACCTTACAAAAATTGAATGTACAAGCTTTTAATTGACATATGGTGGGTTGACCCCAGCTGGCAGCTAAGGCCCCACCCAGTCTCTTGCTTACTCCTTCCCAGGGACATAAGAGAGATGAAGGCAAAAGCGAGAAAAACTTGTGGATCAGTATAAAGACAGCTTAAGAAGTGGAGAAAACCCAAAATAAACAAAAAGCCAAAGTGATGCAAAGGCAGTCACTCACCACCTCCCACCAGCAGCCTGATGCCCAGCCAATCCCCCAGCAAAGGCTACCTTGGAAAAACTCTCTGCTACCAGTTTTATTGCTGAGTGTGACGCTGTGTGGCATGGAATATCCCTTTGGTCAGTTTGGGTCAGCTGTCCCAACACTGTCCCCTCCCAACCTCTGCCCACCCCCAACCTACTCCCTAGGGGGACAAAGTTAAAAACAGAGGAGGCCTGGACACAGTGCAAGTACAAGCGACAGCAAAAATATTGGCATTATCAACATGGTTTTGGTCATAAATCGAAAATATAGCACCATACGGACTGCTATGAAGAAAATTAATTCCATCCCATTAGATACAGATACTAAGAATGAACAAAAGGTATATTTAATCACAACAAGTAATAACAAAGCATGAATTTAGAAAATAGACTGACAGTAAGTTTGCCTTAATATTGTTCAAAGCTAAGTTACAAGTCTCTTCAAGAAGTATTTTGCTACCGATACACCCACAAGAATAAGGTTCTGAATATAGCCATTTAAGAAATACAGCCCTTCTAAAGTTTACACATTTAGTAGGCTAACCTCATGCCTTTTCTATTAGCTAGTCTGGGAGCTATCATTTGGGTTTTGTTAATAGGAAAATCAGTTGACATGGCAGTTACAGCTAGGATGCAAATGAATAAAGTCCTAACATAGAGCTACTCCAGCGGAATGTTTAATCTAAAACAGTCATAGAGTTTGTTCACTTTGTTTCAAAGGACATTTGTATACTTCATCAAAGGAAGTGCTTATAATGTACAATCATTTTTATTTTAACTTTTAATGCCTATAAAAAGTAAATGACTAGCAGCAGGAAAAGGGGACACAATACAAACCTCCTGTCCTACCAGTGACCTCTATCATGAGTTACATACAGCTACTGCCTTCTGCAGATGTCAGAGAGAGTTTATTATTCAGCTCCTTCATCTCAAATCAGTGCCCAAGCGCAGAATGAACTGGTAAAACACAAGTGGCAGTATGACAGGCACTGAAGTCTGTAAATCCTCCAGCCAGCTGAAGCCAGCTACAATCCCATTCTATTAAGATCTAACTATTCTTCATTTCAACTTAGCAAAGTTGGGACAAGAACATTGCCTTTGTCAAACCAAGCAAAGAAGAGCTGCATCACAATCAATAAAATTTTAAGCAAGGTTTTCTTGAAGGAAAAGAAAAGGAATTTGTCCATATAACTCACATTTTCTCGTTAAAAAAGAAAAATATTGAAAGTAAACTGATTTTGGTTTCTAATGTCTTTGACATTATAAGCAACCATTTCTAATCAGCAGTGGGTCAGGTTTCTTCCTGTTTCCTAAACAGGACAGAGAACATATGTAAGCACAGCTGGCTCCTGACAGAAAAATTGAGCAGGTTCCATGTCAAACTGGGAAGGTAGATGCTATCCAGAAGGACACAGTAACCTCACCAAAGCTAATGAGTAGGACTGATGTACATGTGACAGCTGAATGTATCAGTGCTACCATTACAACCAGGAAAACGGTTATGCAGAAATCTCAAATCCATGATAGCTAGAGGAACATTGCAACAATATATTTTTTTTTCTTAGAATTGAAAACTTCTAGAAAGCAAATAACTTTATATCAGCCTTGAAAATTCTGAGTAATGAGTACAAAACTGCAATATGTAGATGCTGATGCTCTTTCTTTAAGCAGACCTTCTGTTTTCTTCCATGAGGTTTCAAATTAGATATATTTGATACACCTAAGGATGTCAAATGAAAGTGTAAAGTTGAAAGATGGTACAACATAACACAAGCCTCAAAAAACTGAGATCTCCTCCAGCGGCCAGTTGGTCAACCTGAGAATAAAAATAATCTTGAAGTTATAATTGTATGCAATCCAACCTGTTTTAATGCCTTATCCTTGCTAGCAAAGTTAACTACTGAAGCACAGAGTAGAACAAACTTAAAACTATTTCTCTTCAGGCTTCTAACAAAACAGAGCTGCAATAGTCAAAATACTGATCCAGAGATGCAAACAGGCCTCCTTTCCCAGGTTGACACAAAGGCTTTAACTGTCCTTAAGCTACCACAACTAGCTCCAGGGCCTGTGATATTATTCACAGATACCAAAAGTATTAAATTATATAAGTCTTTCTGCTAAATGGCTTCAGCTTGCCTCCTGTCACAGAGTGCAACCCACAGGAAATGCGAGCAAGACTCCACTGAGCTTGGTAGCAGGAGCCCAAAGAGCTGAAACAAAACCTGAATTCCATCATTCCATCCTTTCTGTGTTCCAGAAGTCAGACATGAGAATGTCATTCTTTGGTCCCCTGCAGTTTTTTTTACACATAATTATCAAGAAACAAATAAAGTTTTAATGTTATTCAAGTACTTCCTGTAAGATTTTTCCAGCATCCATTTAGGAGATTAAATTGTACCATCCTCATTTAGGACTAGAAGGTTTAGCTTGCTTAAAACATGTACCTTTTTCACAAAGTGTGTTGCAATAGGTGATAAATGAGAGAGTATTTGTAGTGTAACAGTATGGCCATAGTAAGAATTTAGCCATCTTATCTACTGATCTACTTTCAACATTCCTCTAGTTGGGAAAAGCAAGCAAACAAACAAAAACACCACTCAAACAAAAGCAACAACAAAAAGGTCAGTCCTGTTATACTGAACTAAAGCTAAATACATCATCCAAAAAAAAAAAAATTCCTATGAGCAAAACTGCATTCAAACAGAAATCAAGAATATAAAGGCAGAGATGGGTATACTGTATAACCAATGCATTTTGTTTTCAAAGTAGACAATTTATTACCTTTGGACAGGAAAGATCTAAATCTCAGCAATTCATACGGCACATTTTTTGGAGCCCTCTAAATAGAAAAAAAACAAGTAACTAAAGAATACTGTGGCAGCAGAATGCGTGTTTTGTTCACCTTCAGCCAGAGGTGGTCGAACCTCTTCTCCCTCTCTACTCTCTTCTTGCTGGAAAGAGGGAAATGAACATATCAGCTTCCCATTCTTTTACATTGGCTTTATTCCATGATTCTTTCATCTAGATTTACTTAATTATCACTTAACCTCTTATCAGAAACAACTCAGTCATTCCTATGCAAGGACTGATTATTTTGCATTTCTCTGCATAGGTATCTTCAGTGTTGATCATGCTAGTTCTGTCCAGTTTGTATTGTATTTCTTGCTTTTTTAGAATACCATTACTGTAACATAACTGCTGTAACAAGCTTTTATTTCATGCCTCCAATAGGTCTAGCAGTGTTGGTCCTTGTCTTACTCATCTTACACAATTGCTTGAAGACTACTCTACCTTCCCACTTTCAAAAGGCAGACACTTGCACCTAGTGCCATGCCATTCAAACTCTTAATTATACAAGTGATAACTTCCTGTAGTTATTGGGGTCAACAGGGAGCAGCAACTTACTTGAATGGTCTTAGTAATGCTATCTCTCTGAAATATATCGGGTATGTGAATGATTCCTCAATGGGTAGGCACTTTCAGAAAGAGTTTGCTATCAGACAGGAATAACACCCATGAAGCAAAATAGCTGATAATTGTCACATAATAATAGTTCTTCTGCCCCCAGCATGTCTTGGCTGGCATCTATGGGAAAAGAAAAATATTCTTTAGCACCAGGATATCCCAGTGCAACACGGTAATACAAAACACACTGACTCTGAACACATCCGGTGCCAAAAACTGAAAAGGCTTTCAAAGGGTTGCTGTGAAAAAAAACACAGTAGGATTATTTTTAAAAAGGGGAAATAAATTGTTCTGTTTCTCTATAAAAACGATGTTGCAATTTTGTTTCATTTTCTCCTTTTTTTTTTATCCTGCGTCACTCTGGTCAAGTAACCCCACACCACCATTCCTATTCTCCTGAATTAAAAAATAAATAAATAAATAAATAAATGAGTTTTGTGAGGAAAAAGAGAAAGGAAAAAATATCTTTACTCAGAAAAGTGAGAAGAACTCTCTGCTAGATGACATCCAGCTGCTCTAATTTTGAATTGTTCACTCCCAGCACTGACTTATCAGGGCTAGATTTGTTACAAGCAACTATTTAAGACTGCTGTTTCCCACTTACTTCAAATATAGCTCCAACATTTACAAGAACACACAGCCTATAGCGATGTTTATTTACCCACTTTTTACTACATCCCTTAATAAAAGTGTTCTGTTGCACTTTCCAGAGTCAAAACATTTTCTGTTATACTTACATAAGCAGACAAGTTCAGACTGTAGCCTAAAAAACCAGAACAACCAATTCTGGTTGATTTACGTGACTTTTCTGTCCAGTTTCTTGAGTTAAAAGGGCACAGACTCAGACCAAATAATCATCTGGACAAGCACCCTCTTTTTCAGAATGAGCAGAATGACTGGGAAGAGTAAACAAAGCAAGCACATAGAGGTATTTTCCCTAAATACTCCCCAATTTCAAGATAACTTGCAACTTAGTGACTTACTGAACCACAGGTGTCACCTTTGCTTTTCACAGATTTTTCTTGAGTGAACTTAGCCCACACTTGAATGCATATAGACTTTTATAATTTTAAAAGGTTTTCAGATAGCTCAAAAGGTGGGGTATAACCAGTCATAATTTCCTATTGTTTATTTTTTGAGTTTTCTTTACTAAGCCTTGATGCAGACACAATTCAAGAATCACTATTGTTAGATTGCACACGTTACTTATTACAAGTAAGATTGCTTGTTATTATAAAAAAGTAATTCAATAAAAACCACTTACAAATTAACAGTTGCAGACATATTATCTTTAAAATAAATACTAAAATTAAGTTTGTGGTTTTATTTCAGAACCTTCAACTCTTATTCATTAAGCTACCTTTGGAAAAAGTTCTTTTATGTCTTATTTTATCCCCCTATAAAACTTTTGGATGAAAATCCCTCTACTTTGAGATGAAGTAATAATCCAAATAATTCAGCAGTAAGATGCATGGGTGTGCACAAACACTTATATTCTAGAGTTTTGATACAGGAGAAAACACACTACAAACGTTTTACTCTCTTTTTTTTTTTTCTGTAATGCCTCCTTTCTAAAACTGTTGACTGACACACACAACATGTAAGTGTATTTAGTGCATGGAAACATCACTAATAAGTGCAAAGCATATTATTTTAAAGTGTACCATATGGCACAAATGAATGAGACCGTAAGATGAAATTTGTAGGTTTGTGTATAGGGTTTTTAATCAGTCAAATGACAAAGCATTTCTGCTGATGAAAAAAACAACATCCCTCTGGAATTCCTTTCCCTTTCTAGCCCCTCTCCCTCCCCAGCAGAGGGGAGCTACAACGGGACACCATTCCACCACTTGCAGCAATGGAAGAGCTTTTGAGGACAGAACTACTGGTGTCATCGAACCAGGCTTCACAGCTTGCCCCTTGAATGAAAAAAAAAAAAAAAAGAAAAAAATCTTATTCTGGACAACATCTATTTCTAAGAACAAAGCACAGCCTTTGTAAGTGGAAGAAAAGGGTTGCTTTCACAGTCAAAACTTTTGAAAGGAAAAGACAGCTGCATCTACAAGCTTTCTTCACTGCAGCACTAGCATTGCCCTGTGCATTCATGAGGACCGCCTAGAGGCCAAAGGTGCAAGAATAAGCTGAAACTTCGTGCATGAGGAAGTGCAATGCTGTCACTACTCTGAGTACAATTTATTTTGCACAAGTTTGTTCGTGCGTAGTTTGTAGTAGTGGTTGTTTAATGAACGAAAGTGATGTAGGGAATTCTGGGTGCTGCTGCTATCCCAACTTGTTTTTGTTCCAGTCAGGCAAAAAAAAAAAAAAATGCAGGCCATTTACAAAACACAGAACAACAGAAAAGCATCTGGATTAGAGTGAGTTGTTTAGAAATTATTATAATGGAGGAGAGCAAAAGGCTGCGTACAATACAGATGTGCTTCTCTGTGCTTATGCTATAGTCATGCCCCTCCAGCTTGTGACTAAATCCTGTACTTTGCCTAAAATTTCTCAGCAAACCATTTGAAATTGGTTTAGATTACTATGGTCTCTGCAACCTCAAAGGTGCAGTGTTTAGAGCTTGAATGGATGAAAGAGCTCAAAATTCTGTGACAAACAGTAAAATGGTAAGCTATAACTATGAAAAAAAATCACAGCGAAAGTTGCCAGCATCCGTGTAAAAGTCTCTGGGGCTTCATATTCAAGAAGCAGCTCAATTCAGAAAAAAAGGAAAGAAAGCATGTAGCTATCACCTGCCCTCCTGAAATGCAGCAGGATCATGCAAGTCTGAGCTCTCCTACATCAGCAAAGATTAACCAAGGCCGATAAATGTCATGTGTTCTAGATCAACACATATAAACACAGCTGACAGGATGCATTTGAAGTCTGGACAGCATTAAGTTTATACCTGCACTTGAGGCTGGTTAATACCTTCTGCTGCAGCTGCTTTGCAGGATGCTGCATTTCAAAGGCAGCCAGAATTTTAAGCAAAGGTTAGGCTCACTTGTCCTCCCCACGGGTGGTCCTCTTCAGGCTGACAAACAGAGCTAACATTCAGTAGGTTGTGTGATTTCATTCTCCCTCCTCTTCCCCTCCCGAGACTTTTCTTTTTTTCCTTCTCCTCCTTCTTTTCCCTCTATTCTCTCCTGGCCCAAAATTGGCTGTATCCGGCTATAAACATTAATTCTTACAAACAGCGTACACTGCGTTGTAAGCTCTCTGTGTTCTTACTGGTGGCTGTTCCAAATGCTAGCCAAATAGCTTAATTTAAGAATTACAACATCTGCATTTGTATACTGAAGCACATTCTAAAAAGATAAAGCAGGAGGCTAAATTCTGATCTCACTTATGTCACTGAATCATTTCACTGATGCTAAAAAGAGTTGTTACAAACTTTCCTCCAGGATCACTGAGGACAGGATTTGACCATTTGCTTTAGTTATGGGCTGATATTTGCTTCAAACAGATCATGAGAAAAGGAAAATAACTGATGCCAGCATCCAAATATTTGTTCCTTGTGAATGCTCAGAGTGTGAATTCCATCTATTAGCGTGCCTTAATTTCTATGAAAAACTGCATTTTATTGTTTCTCCATTCTCAAATCTACATCTGTAATAGATGGGAAATTGCATGAATATCTCCCTACACTGGCCTTTTCAATTTACAAGAATAGTATTTACAATTCAAAAGAATAGCAGGAAATGTCTAATAGACTTAGTACTTGGTCTCTAGGAAACAAGAAATACCATGCTAATCACTGAAGGCTGCACCTTAGCTATATTAAAAGTGTTTAAGCAAGCATGAGAAAGTTTGTACTTTTCTGTGGACAGTAGTACTCTGAACAGAAAAAATACAGATATTAACAGAAAAATAGATCCGAAATCATTAACCTTAGCAGTTGTAAGCATACGAGCAAATCATATCCTTCTGTTGTAACATAAAAAGAAGTTTAATTTGCACAAAAATTCTGAACATTTTCATGGTATCTTGAAAATGTTTATGATCTTTTTTTTTTTAAAGAGTTTTCCATATCAAATAAATAGCTTACAGGTAAAACACCAAAAAAGGTTGAACTTCAGCCCTGCAAATCCTAGTAAAATGAACCTTGTGCATTATAAATATTTAGAAAAAATTTACTCCACTGTTGGTTGATTGTTTTTTTTTTTAGCACAAGGATTCTGGAAATTATTTTAGAAATCTTAAAACTAAGATCTTATTTAAAAAGGTTTTCCCTTCAAATATATAGTTTACTAATAAAATAGCAGCAAATGTTATACTTCAGTCCCATAAATCCTAGAAAAAACTCAAGGCCAGATCGAACGCTTTAACTTTCACCTGCTTTTACCAATAGTAATGTGTGTTTGACCAACTTAATTCCAGAAATGTACCTCTGCACTCTTATTTTCTTCTATTTGCTCATAATGACACATACATCACAACCTTAGACTTCCACACATTAAATGGATTAGTAAAAACAGAAAATACACGCCTCAGTATGAACGAGAAACAAAAACATTCTTCATTTACTTGCTTTGACAAACAAGAATTAAAGAAAAAATTATCAAGACAAAAAAAACCAACCAACCAACCAAAAGAAAAAAAAATCACCACTGCACACATGCATAGGGAAGACCCACTTAACATAGGTACACCATCTTCACAGAGTCAGGCTACTTGGTCAGCAACTTTCCAGCTAAAATTATGCACAGAATTGGAAAACAATGCAAAATTACATAGATGACATTATAAAAGTAAATGATTTAACACTAAAGATAACAAGTTGAAAGTTTTCCAGTTGGTTTTGACATTGCCATATCAGCCTCCTTCGTTTATTGTAAGTCACTAAAACTCACCAGCATAATTAATCATACTAACCTGTGAAAGCAGCAAAGAGGAAAAGGACTTCTAATATGAATATATAGGACTGAAATGGGCTACAAAATAGGCAAATCAGTGGAAAACCAGCTCTCTTGCACACAGTTAATGTAACAAGTCCTCTACTATCTCTTTAGAGATGACAAAGCAGCAAATGTCTTATGGAAAGAGATTAAGTAAGACTATGGAATGGAAGTAGTCACTAACAAAGCTGCTAAACTCAACTTGAAACTAAAAATCACAATATGTACATCAACATGAGCAGGAAATGGAAATCTCTTGGAGTAATTATAAATTTCCATTTCAACCTTAAGAACTTTATGCACTACAAAGGAATCTTAACCATTCTAATAAAATCTTAGACATTCGGAATACTGCAGTCGAAACTAAAGACAGCTCAACCAGTCAGAGGCAGGAGGTATCGTCCATGTAAACACTATTACAGTAATTTTGGCTTAAATAGCAAGTTTCAGTTTTCATTTCATTTGACACTGGTTCTCCTTGTGGGGCTTGAAGCTGATCCCCACCCATGGGTTCTGATCCTGACCAGCATCCATGGACTGATGACCAGGTCAGGCCTTGGCCTGACCCTGGGGAGGTGCCCAGGACTGGGGTTGCCCCTGGTTGCCCTGTTCCTGGATGGGGCGGTGAGATGCCCCTGATGCTGAGAGACCCTGCCCTGTGGCAGAACATCCTAACTACCTGACCTAACATCAAAGATGGCCCTACTTTGAGACAAGGCTTGGCCCTCCTGAGGTCTCCTTGAATTAATTGGAGATTCCGTGACTAAAATACAACATTTTATTATTGCACCAACACCAAGCTCCTGCAGAAATCAAAGAATCGTTTAGGTTGGAAGGGACCTCTTGAGATCATCTAGTCCAGCCCCCAATAAACTTTTTTTTTTTTTTTTCCGGTAGTTAAAATGATACAGGTATTATTTACAGATGTTTTACCATTTAGAGAAAGCTTTAAAACTCAAAGTATCTCAAGAACAACACACTTTTTTCCCACATATCTCATAAGTATATGGACTACTTTTAAAGCAAAGGCAGTGCATTTCTTGTCTTAATAGGCATATTTAAGAAAAGTGTCTTCGTAACTACAGTGTATAACTAAATACTCCTGACTCCTAATTACACTGTAGGCTACATACTCTTCAAGGGCTATTAATAAATGAGATTCAAGTTTGTGCTTGGAAGATTAGTCCTGATTAATACATGTTACAGTAATTATGCAAACATATTTACATGTTACAGTAATAATAAAAACAATGGTTTCTTAAATAAAACCATAGATCCAAATACGGTTATCTGCTTTAGTTCTAGCTGCCTCTAAAAAGGAGGAAACAGAATCAGGCACCAAACCTTCCCTTCAAAAAATAATGCATTACAGCATTACTAGACTTTGTAAAATGCTGTTAGCTATGGAATATCATGAGTATTCCAGAAAGAAATTAAACTCACAGTACACCACAGCTGAAATAGCCTTTTAAATTGTGGCATTTACCCATCTGACTGGTAGAAAATTACAGTTAACCCATGGCCTTGGGATTATTTCACTACAAAAAGAAAGGTTTGAGCAACTACTTGTACCTAAAATCTGATATTTCTGAGTTTTTCATCTTGTTTATCTGCTGTAATGAGGGTGTGAAGCTAATAAAACTTAAGCAAACTGCATTATATTTCTTTATAAGATAGTAGTAACAAACAATAATACTATTTTGTTCTTATATATAATTTTTTACCAAGAGATCTCAAAACACTTTAAAAAAGGAAGGAAATGTCATTAACCCATTTTACAGGTAGATAAATTTCACAGATTTCAGGTTTTCTCTGCCTATTTCACATCCTCCTATGCAAGAAGAAACAATGGATACTATATTTAGCAGCAGATTCCAAACTGTGGTCTGTGAGAACTCAGTAATTCACAGAACAACATTGAAGAACGCTTTTAGGGTGCCTTTTTAAAAGTATATATTGATCCAGAAGTTCTGAAATTTGAGAGTTGTTAATTGGACCTCAACTGGACCTCAAAATGAGATCCCCCATTCCAATACTCTAACATTTTAGGCCTAACAATTAATAATTGTTACCCAATTTATACTGAAGGTAAGCTGAAATTTTTCTATCTGGAGAAATATTTCCTGTCTCTAAAAGTGTTTTCCTTCCACAAATTGAAGATTAAAATCAAAATCATGAAAATTGTGGAAATAAATATTCCAAATGTAATCCTTGAGTTTTATTCTAATAGAAATTTTGATCAAAAAGTAGGTTTGAATTGAATATCTCAGTTTTTAAATTGAAATTTCCAAGGAAGAGCTCATTTCACTGAATGAGAAATTTACCATAATTTACTTTCGTGGAAAAATAAACCTGACAAATCTGCATTTTTTGCATTAGGTGGAGAGGAGATAAATTTTATTAGTAAACATCTTTAGAACTCCCTTGTACAGTAATGTTGACTATCTCAATTTTTTTGTGATGGACTCTCAGTATTCATGATACCAAAGAATGGGCTAGGGTTTCATATATAACCCAGTCGCAGAGTCTAGTATGCCTTATTAGCTATCTTAGGCTATATGAAGGACTGTAGATTTAGCAATAATTCAGGAACAATTGTACACAACTATGCAAACCCAAACTTCATTCAGGTTCCCAAACTATCTTAAACAGAAGACTAACTTTGGAAATCTTAGAAAATAAGAAAAAAAAAATATACTGGATTTGTAGGTGTCCTTTTTCCCTCCTCTCCATCCCTTCATTTGTCATGCTAAATAGCAACATCAACAAATTATATTAACTTCAGATTCTGGCCACTTTTGTTTTCTTTAATCATCAGAACAACCGACCGACAGTTATGGCATGTTTGTGTAACAAGTTCCATATCTAAAAGCTTAGCACTGTGTCAAAGGAAATCTCTGTACACCAAACCATCACCTAAATGCTTCCTGGCAACCGTTGAGCAGGTTGCCCCTGAAAGATTGAGATCACATCAGGAAACAAAGTGAAATTAAATGTTTCCATATTCAGATTTGCAAGAGTTTAGATGTTCCTACAGATGGTTTTCATGACTATTCCAAAAGCCTGCATTACATATCTTCCATAGGAAAGTAACAGAATGTATCCTTCCTGCACTCCACAATCACCCCCTCTGTGTACAGCCTAATACACTGAAGCACTGAAATTATGCACCTCTGTCAATTCACCAAAATCCACAGAGACAGAAGTCTGTTCCCAGGGCTACAGAGCTTTGTTCCGTTGAGCTATATAGCAGAGAGGAAAACTATGCCCCACAGGTGTAGGTTTGGAGAGCTGAATGTTGGCTGTTGTGCTGCAAATGCCTCTGGACACCAGCTCACTTCTTACGCCACAAACCAAAGAAGAAAGATTTCTCAGATTTGCAGAGAGCTTAAAGTCTCCACTGTCTCTACATGTGAAGTTGCCATAATTCAGTTGTAAATTTTCTTGCTGGGACACTGGATATTCCTAGTTACCGAACCTGCACAGCTGCACAACCAGCAGTGCCCACATCTGCTCTACTGGGCTTGTTGGGGGAGGCAAGAGATAGCAGGAATGCAGTCAAGAGTCAGAAACTAGAAGTGGAATAAATATAATAGATAATTTGGATTTGCTATGAAATACAGCACTTTTAAATGATTAAGCTAAAGAGTTACAAAAGAGATGAGGGAATTCAGCCACATAATTTCTAAACCAAAAAAAAAAAAAATACAAACACCCAAGAGCTTCAAGGTTAAATCCCTAGCTACAATTGGAAAAAAGTTATCACAGGAAACATAGAACAGGAAACAAGTAATGACACAAGTACTAGCCAGGATTTTGTTCATCTACGTCAATTTTAAATATTAATACTTTTATTCAGAGGCTATCAACACAGACAAAACCAGGGCCAGAAGAACAATATTGCTTTGCGCAAATCTTTGATATCATCTTTTCAGGATGAAAAGGTTTTCAGGGGTCACCTCAGCATTGAAACATGACCTGCCTTAGAATTAAAAAGAGAAAAGGAAGAACAGAAAAAAATCCCTCTTCCACCACTCTGAGAAAAGCTTTGGGCTTTGAAAATTATGCTATACAATTGCTAACATTAAGGTTACTTCTGTAACCATAGTTTGCATTTCAAATTTAAACTTTGTCTGTTGTGTTGAAACAGAGCTATTTCTTCTGTAAAAAGCACACAGAAGGTGACTGTACATATTTTTTTTTTCCCCAGGATGCAATGCACAGACATAAAATTATAACAGAGTTTCACTGTTTCATCTATTAGGATCTTAATTATTCTGTATGGAAGTGGACCTCAGCACACCGAATACAGAAAAAAGGCATGGTCAATGTGAACAACAAAAAATAAGTCCTAACCACTTACTTCCTGTAAATCCTACCAAATACCAAAACCAATGGCAACAAATATCTTGGCCACGGAAACCTTTAAAGCTACTTTCTAGGGATTAAGGAAAGGAGGTATTTTACTAATATACTCACATTCTCCAGTACTGAATGCTGTTACTTTGCACTGTTGAAGTGTTTTCCTGGGCTCAGCTTATTAATCATAAATAGATAAGAAGCTTACAAGAAGTAAATCTGAAGTAAATCTAAGTCCTACTGACCCAGCTTACTTGATGACTAAAATAAACAAACAAGAACACCTGTTATTTCTCTTTAGGATATAAGTATTCTACATACCTAACACTTGACTTGAGATCCAGATGATTTTGTGTGTAGTTTCTTGCTCAACAGAATCGTCAGCCAGAAACTTGTCATTTAAAAATTGTATAAAATTGGGTGCCATATGAAAATATTGCAACTAGAAACCTTAGGATATTATTTTCCAAGTTGTTTTTTGTAAATCATGGCTTGCATATTTTTTACCTGTTTTTCCTGCTACTGCTATCAAGAATATACAAATACACTCAAAATAATTCAGAGTTAACCCCCCGCCCAAACAAACAAATAAAACAAAAACAACAAAAACAAACAAACAAACACACACACACACAAACACCACAAAGCCAACCACCCCCCAAAAAAAACAACCAACATAAAAAACCAAAAACCAATGCATAAAAGATTCAGGCCCAGAGTGACAGAGCTGACCCTGTGGTACAGCTCTGTTCTCCCATTTTTGAAGTAATGCTAAGCCCTTAAAACCCATGAGGAAAGAAGGGTGGGGGAGAACGGGACCTCATGTCATATTACCCAGGCAATTGGGTTAAAGATTTCAGAAGAAAAAGAGAACTTTAGTTTTTAGCTTTTGTATGAAAAGCTGAAGCAGTCTTGCTTGCAAGAGTTTGCAACACTAATTCACATCTTTCTCTAGTCTGGAAGAACATAAGGGCTGCTTAAATTGAATAGGAGAATCATATTAAAACTTTACCCTTTGTATACAAGTATAACAGCAGCTTTTAGCTTGTTTGTAACCACAACTATTTCCTTAAATAACCTTTATGAGACAACCAAGTCTCTGGTCCATTACATCAGCAATGAGTAGCAATTTCTCTATTTACCTGAAATCAGCTTCGCTTTGATACCACAATTTAATCAATACTGTATGTATTATAATTTACTGCTTATTGTGAGAACTAATTTTTCCGTATACAGGTATAAATAATTCCTTGAGGCATCTTTTCTCAATTTACTGGCAAAACTAAACATGTTTAGTTAAAAAATAACTTTGTGGCATTTCTAACTTGTTTGCAGCAGAAAAATATCCATCAGTGGTTATTTTCTTGTTTATAGTCTGAAGTCCTGTTTGTAAAAAGAAAAAAACCAAAACCAAACACTATATTTGCATTTACATAGGCAGTGAAACTGTCCTTATCTAACCCTTTTTGTGATTTTCTGTCAACTTTTGCCAGAAATTGATGCTATTATTTTTATTCTGTTAACTTCACCTCACCACTGTTCACCTTCTTTCTGCTGCTGTGGGTAGCTGTCCCCTGCAAGCAGATCAAACTTCCATGTTTTTCCTACAAAACCTGAATCATAAGCTTCCTGAAAAACCCAGTTCTTTAACAGTTTAAAAACTCATTTGGACACAGCACTGCCTTCCTCTATTGATCCCAAGTTTAGGTACCTGTTTTGTTTAGTTAGCTGTCAGAGGCAGAGCAAAGAAATTGTAAAGAAACCAACAAATCAGAATGATTAAAGCAAAAGCTGAAAAAACCCCAAAAGCATACTGATGTTCAGAAATGAAATGTTTATGGAAGTCAACTATGTAGGCACTCTCTCAAACTTTATCTCATTTTAGCGATCTGCTGCACATGCAATAAATATTGTGGTATGTCTATATTTAGACAATATTGGTCTGTGAATTTGCATACATTGCCTTTAATATTTCACTACATCTGTGCATGGTCTAAGGTTGTATTTTTATTAAATTGCTCACTCTTTACGTATTCCAAGATACTGAAAAGATTTTCAGTAGACCACCTCTGAAATATCTGGTAACATCAATAAACCCATTAAAAAATAATTTTAAAAAGTCTTAGTATGAGTATGTTTTCTACTATAAGAACAAAAAGTCAGAACACATACAGATGATAGTTTAAAGAGTGTGCCAAACATAGTTAAGGAGCACTGATAAATTCACATGAAAACGCCCGTATGTGACCCAGTACATTTTGTGTTCAGTGGATTAACAGACAACTTTAGCCTATTAGAGCTCTCAGTGCTATATACACATCAAATCACCACTAAAAATACAACTTCTGTAATTTTAACTTGAACTCCTAGATAAACAACACTCCTTTAACATGACAGCTACAAGCATTCATTAAAAAAAATAAGTCTTCTAAGTAACCACATAACAGAAGCCATATGCAGAGACACATACCAGCAGCAGATAAAAATCTTGCTAAACTGAACTCAGTTTCCCCAAGATACGATTCTGTTCCATTTTACAACACAGAAGAACCATTATTCATAGGAGTGTGTTTCTTAAGTGGTAAAACCAAGTATGTTACTTATTTTGATCCCAAGTGTAAGCACAAGTAGTGGCATTTGGGAAACTCCAGTGGGGCTTGTCACACTAGATAGGAAAAAGTCATTTACAAAAGAACTTGGAGGGAAAGGGAGTAATGTTGGAAAACCTCACTCATTACAAATGTGTAAAGTGCACAAAAATTAAAATGTAAAAATCATGGTCTGTGCTTTATTACTTCAGAATGCCTTTTTTTTTTTCTTCTTTTTGTATCATACTGAATTTAACATTTTAAAGACCTAAGTCTTTTGAAGTATTAAACGTATTCTGTTAAAAACTTCAAAAGACAGCTCCAAAGAGTGGAGAAACTTAAAGCCAGAGAAAGCAATCAGCTCTTCGAAGAATTCAACTCCTGTTAAGTCTTCAAAGAAAGGGCAGTCTCTGAAGACAATGAACTGGGCAAGCAATTTTTAGCATGCCATTAATCCAAAAAAAGTTCAAAACAAAAGTACAAGTAGATTGGGTTGTCTCTCTGAAAACAATACATTGCATGCCATAGTATTTCTTCAATATAATTTTGACTTGGCTAGAACATTACTTTGAGTTTTCTTTAGCAGGCCTTCTTTGAAAGGTGGGAATTTCTAAAGCACAGACTTCAGTTGTGAGTCATTACTATTGTTTCCTTTAAATTTTCTCACCAACTCATCCTGCATCACTTCCCTTGTTCTCATGAATGAACAACAGTATGAAAACATACCCACTGGTAAGAAAGACAGACAAAGCTACTGTGATAGATTTTCAAATGCTTTATCAACAAAAAGTTAACGTTTAATTCTAATTGCTAACTTTTAGGATTATAGGTAGGAATTAAGAAATTTGTTTCCTTGTTTAATACAAACTTATTCAAACTTTGCAGCGATGTGACTTCTTAACAGCAAATAAAATGAACCCATCTTGTGCAACATTGTTTTATGATCCATTACAGTAAAAAGGCAAGGAAGTATGATTTTAATCTTAAAATAATATGCCATTTAAGCCAATGCATCATCAAGGTTTCATTTCCCCATAGCATCTCTGTATTTCTTACATACCACGAAATCTTACCTTTCTTCAAGATTAATGGGCACTAGTCTGTACATATATTAAAAGGTCACTTGACCACATCTGTTGTGCAATAGCCAGGCACACTGGGATAAGTGAAGGAGACTGAAAAAGCTCAGTTTCTCCTCTGTAATTAATTGCATGCAATCTTTGTGTTGTGGGCCCTTTGTGCATTATGTCTGTGGAACTCCCTTTGGTACCAGTGGAATTTCTGAGCACAACACAAGTGCAGTACCATCACACCAGGCTCTGTCAATGACTGTTTTCCTGCAACAAGCTACCTCAGCTATTGGGTGCCTCTTGAGTTTGCAAGTTCAAAACCAACCAACCAAAACCCCACCAAACAGGAAAAGCAAAACAAAAGCCAAACTTCAAAACAACCCCAAAACCATACATGAAAATAGGTGTAATGATCTAGTTTTACTAAACATGTGCAAGCTTTAACAGGTTGCAGTGTAGATACAGTGTTACTCAGCTACCAAGAGGGAGAACAGATGCCAAGAACTTTCAAGTTGTCTTTTCATGAAGGAGCACTATGATACAAACTCCAACTAGATAGATATGAAGGGCAATTGCTGTTTCACTCAACCTACTGATGGTCCTCAAATACAACAGACCACAAACATTACTAACACTTCTCTCATTTGATGATTATACATACATGGTTTTTAGGGAACAGCCTTGCAGCAAGATTATCTTCTCATTTGCTGTGCGTTTATCCATCAAAACTGTCTCAAAAAGCTGCTTTCTCTCAATGTTAAAATCTTCCTTGTGCAGATAAGAAAAAACCCCGTGCTGTATGCTACATTGCCATCTAGTGACATACTACAAGGCATTTTCTGTTGCTAAACTATTCTCAATCACTCTTTTCCTAATGAAATCTATCTCAGTGTATTAGTTCAGTGTTAATAAAAGATTATTCAAACTATTAATGTAGTTTAATAGGAAAGGAAATTTCATTATTTGATTGATTTTAGAATCTTTCTCACTGTGTATTTACATTTCCATGATTAGCTCTTCAGAAGTCTGGTTGGTACCTTTCAGTATTGCTAATGGAAAAGACCTTCATATCAGTAGGAAGTGGAAGTCAGTGTTTTCTCCTTTGGAAAGAGATCACACAGTACTATTTGCATGATTGCAGACATTGCTGTTAGTGCTCTAAACAGTCAGTATTTTTACTTGTTTTAGATTTAAAATTGAACCTTGTCCTGATGCATGTCTTACATGCCATACCAGGTGCTTTGGAAACTATAAATAGAATACCCAAGAGCCCAAGTGGAAAAGCCAGACTTCAGCCAAAAATGAACAGGCTTGTGCTGAGGATCAGAAACACACACGGGCAAAAATCAATCCCAGCAGGTCAGGTGAGCCACAGGCTGGTCTCATTGACACACTGTAAATGCTCTGTAACAGGACTGAGCAGCAGAAGCTGCTCCAGCACCACCTTGCTAAAGCAACAAAAGCTCTAGGGAATCACAGCCAAACCCCAACCTGAGAGTAACCGTGGCATGTTCCCTCCCTTTGGCCTCACAAGCCCTGTGCTACGCACCCCAGCCTCGGGGAGACCTCACAGAACTGCCTCTGGCCACTCTCACTATTATAGCTAATAGTCCCACAGATAGAGGACATTTCCAAAGGGCTTGTCATAATTTACACAGATGAACTGGTTGACAGGGTTACCGTTGCCTGTCTCTTAATGTATTATTTGTCCTACGCAACCTTTGAAATACTGCTACTTGCCAGAAGTTATTTTGTGCACATGCTGGGAGGGTGGGATGCCCTGCCTGAGCTGCTTTTAAGTTTTGGACCCAGCCACTGAAGGTGACCATTTGGCTGAACTTCTTGCAGTTCAGAGATGAATGAATGAGGTCCAAATGAAACGAAGTCTAACCATGCTAGCCTTGCAAGAAAGTAATACTGAGCACCACAAACTGCTAAGTGCAGTGTTAAGCAGAGACTCATTGATTCTCTATGCATGACTAAAGGAGTAGTTATGCTTTATTAATTAAGAGGAAAACTGTTTTTAACAGTAAACTCTTTACTTCCCACCACTTACTTTGTGCTACAAAGGCATCAGCTCTTGAGCCAGGGTGTAAGAGGTGCAGGAAATGTGTAAGATTTTCTTCCAAGCTTGTTACCTTTACACAAAGTCATCCTCTGTCATATCTTACCTGAGCACTTTTAACATGTGGAACTTTCAAAGTGGTTTATGAACACTATTGATCCCTATTTGTAGCAGATCTAGCCTTTGTCTTTCCATTTTGTTGTTGGTCACAAAGACTTCCCTAGAGCTTGTGCACAATGGAAAAACCCACAACGTTCTGGAACAGGTACAAAAAAAGCCCAATAGATGTATATAATCTCTTTCACATATATACAGATATAATATTTTCTTACACAAGTTATTTTGGTCCTTTTTGTAGTGGCTAAAGTTGGGTAGCGAGAAGACATAAATAGCAGTTTATTTCTCTACTACAGTGGAAACTGCCAAGGCGGCGGTTCTCATTTCATGCTTGGCCCTTTCTGTTGTTTTTAACCAAGACTGCTTTGAGACTCTTGTTGCTGAAGCACTAGGGACTGACTTGTATCTTGTCTTCTTGGGAAGCAGCTGTTCCCACTTAGCAGGGGCAGATGCTCAGAACACAGACGTTTACCTTAAAGAACAGGGTCAATGCGGTTATCTATATAGAAATACCACCCCACTTCAAAGGAGAGCTATTCGTGCTCCACTGCCCAAATATTTAGGAAAAATATTTTTATTTTCTTTGATACAGAAAGCATTTGACAGGCAGATGATAAGTGTACTGAAAATTGCCTTAAATATATTCATAACAACAGTGGAGCATCAGAAAGAAGATGATGTCTGTCCTTAACATTCTTTACAGCAACCCCTACCCATACAATTCTAAGTTGAAAAAAATTGACTTAGAGTTGCGATGAATTAGGTTTCAAAGTGTCTGTGAAACAACCAGCCACTGTTCCTATGTATTTTAAAAGTCAGTACAATAGTTTTGTCATCTGCAACTTCTTCTTTGGCCCATGAAAGATCTGTAGAGAAGCCAAGAATAATATCCCGGTGTCCCAACTCTGTCATGGACTTCAATTGTAAAGGTTCTTTCATTTGCAACAAATGACTGGTCAAATCCCAGGCATAAACTAAACAGTACTATATTAAATGTCACCAGACATCAAGTGTCTAGAGAAGACAAATGCAAGGATGTCACTTATGTGCACACGTACATCATTTTGATGCATTTTTACCATGATTTATATGGCATTCATAAATATGTCAAATATTCAAAAGGATATCACATTAAGATTAAGGCCACCACTGTTTAATACAGAAAAATGATTAATTAAATTAAAATCTCTCAAGTTTAATGGGTAACAAGCTGCACAATTGCATTATATACCTAAATTTAAAATCAAAGCTTCTTATATCCTCCTACAAAAATGAACACTTTTCAAGCTCAGTTATTTTGTAAAATGAATGCCTGACATCTACTGGCAATTATACAAACTGTATACTGTTGAATCAAACTGTCTTAAGCTTAGTTTTCAGACTAAGGAAGGTGCTTTAGAATATATATTATCCAAAAAAAAAAAAAAATTATTACAATCATGATGTAACGAGCTTTCAAAACCAAACTGCATCAATATTGCTTTTACTTGTTAGATCCAAGACAAAATGTTTCCTGCAGGAATGATCAAATTCAGTCCTCAGAAAAACAGTTTTTCCCCAACATGATTTTTGTGCATAGTATTTTTAATAAATTAGCAGCACCGAATCTAATGCCATTGTACTTCACATTCCTTTTTGTCTAGATAAAACATTTTTAGAAAGCTATTTCCACAATATTCTGTAATACTTCAGTCATCTTACCAAAAAAACAAATACAATTGCTAACTGAAAATACAAGACTGTAGGAATGCCCAATAACATACTGACTTATGACAGTCCCATCTGTGATGAAGACTACAAAACACATCTTTACTTAAGAAGACTTCTTAGGAGACAGCAAGGACACAGCAGAAAATAAGTGATATTTCACTAGAAAAAGTAATAAAAAAGCAACTGCCCCCAAAATTGGTAAACTGAAGGCTTTCAGTTTTTCATCCTTTCATGAGTTGCATAGTTCTTTTTCAAACATTTGGGGACTTATCAGTATAAAAAAGTAGGACTCAGTTTTACAATAGCTAAAACATATTTCAGAAACTGATTTTGTACATGAAGGAGTCAGAATAACAGAATGAAAATAATCCTCCTGGATCACAACCAGACAATAGGAGAGAAAGAAAGAACACACATGGGAAAACAGGAAATTGTAAAACATTTTATGAATTCTTCAATATGGAGGTAGCAAATAAAATGCTCTGATTGACTAAGTTTAGAGGGGCGGGAGGGAGAATACCCAGAACTTCCAAAGTTAACAACAAACGCCTATATGGATATCAAATAGCAGAAGTCCTTCAGCAATGGAAACCAATCCTTCATTTCAAACAAAAATAAAATTTTTTGGACAAGATTTTCTCTTGCCCTGTAGAAGCATCACAATGAACCTAACGAAATGAAGAGGAAAAAAAAAAAAAAAAGCTATTTCCTTCATCCTTTTTTCTTTTTTTTTTTCTCCCCAATTTTTACTCTGTACCAACAAAAACAACATAGAATTAAAATCTGGTAGAACAGCTACTGAATCTCTATATCATAATGTGCAGCTCTGGTGGTGTGCAACATTAAAGCTATAGTTTGCTACAATACTGCCAAAAACAGAGCACAAAAGAGTTACATTGAATTTAATGACAAATGTGTATCAGTTTCCTATAGCTTCTCAGGAACAAAAGTGTTAAATGGTTGTTGCACCCACTGAAACTGGGCAGACAAGACTCAGCGCTCGACCCTGGCTCCCCAGACATACAAGCAGCACTGAAAACAAATTGCTAAAATTCTCTGGTATTGACCAGTTCTTGAAGGATTACACTGAGCTATAAATACATATATATACCATAGATAATTATCCAGTCTTCTGAAAGGATAACAGCTTCTTATGTTAAACACAAATGAAAGTTCCACATTTTTTGTTTTTGTTAATATAAAAAAAAAAAAAAAAAAAAAAAAAAAAAGAGACAGGTTTTATAGCAATTGAACAATTCCTCCTCCTGATGGGATAAGGAGAGCATTAAAAAAGAGAGACATGACCTCACGACATTATTATTATGCCAAGTATCCAGGAAGAAAACAGACAGACCTAAAGACTCCCACTGACTTTGATGAAAACGGATGGGTTCCTACACAGGATTATCTGCCTTTGAGGAGTGGCCTACTGTCCATTTTCAGGAAGTTAGGAGCCTCTTTTCAAATTCCTGATCAATAACTTATAAAACTAGGGGACAGGGAAAATAATAGTGCTGACTATTCATGAAGTTGAAGACAACACTATATGCTCTTACGTCACAAAAAGTTTCATTAACTGTTTATATCAATATCATTTTTGAAGATCAAATATTTGCGAGGACAAATACCATCCATTTTGAAGAAAATGAAAAATGTTAAATCTACAAGCCCTTTTACATTTGGGACTTCATACATAGTATAGCTTAATGTTATTCTGGAATAGCATGGTAGGGAGTTGCTTTGCCAGTGTTTCTACTTATTGGTTTTGCTTTTTTAAACAGTAAAAAAGATAAGGTTGTTTGTTTATATAGCAAGGAGGAAGTGTATTAAAAATCAGTCTGTTGAAATGCAAAAAAAACCCCACCAAAACAAAACATGAAACCCCTCAAACATATATCCCGCATCTGGGTCAAAGATATTATTTTAAATTCTAAAACTAAGTGGTAGCACATTCTTGAAGCAGCTGAGGCTTCTGCTTTTAGACTTTCCAACCAAGCCTACAAGAGACAAACTTCACTTTCTTGCAAAATTAACTTTACACTCTGTGATAGAGCTGTTGTCTGAATACAGAATATGAATTATTATAAATGTTATCACAGAGTCAAGTTACTCTCTAGATATTATGATTTTTTTTTTTTTTTTTTTAATCATCCTTCTCCTATTAAGAGAAACATGGCAACTCTGGATGCCAGGGCAAAGAGCCATTGACTATTCTGTGCTTTCTCTAAGATAAGCTCCACTCAGAGCAGTTCAGAATTTTTATTTCATCCGTCTTCTTGGATTTCCAGCAATTATAAGCAACACATTTCTTAGACCCAAACCCAAGGGTGAAAATCCACAACTACAAGAAATATAAAATATTTATTGACCTTATTTATGTGAATTTCTGCCTGTACTGAACCATTGTTTCCAGCGACATATGCTAAGTTGCATGTAACAAATTCTCAACCACTTTCAGCTTGACAGCAGAAAGCTCCTTTTAAATATAATTAACGGCAAAAAAACACTTTAACATTTTTAGAAAGCAGTATTTGTAACACTTCCTACTCAGTCCAGGACTACTACAACATCAAATCATCCAGTTGAACTCCTGTTTCAGGTCTGTACCTAAGATTATGCATATACTCATATTCTTATATCACATGGATTTATGCAATGGGATACCTACAGCGAACAAGACTAAACTAAATACAATACAGGAAACTTGTATTAACTGTGAGGAATATAAATATCACATAACCCTAATGATTGTTAAATCACTATCTTACCATTAAGAATTGCAAAGGCTATGAAAATAGCTAGAATAATCTTTAAGTCCTTCATTTAATCAGTACTTAGATTTCTAATGAATATTAGTTGTATGGGGTGGTGGGAAATTAGAAGTAAATATTCAGTTAGAAGTACTCCATAAAACAACTTATTTTTGTTATCCAATATTACATTCTGCTTTTACATGCATACACAATTTAAAAAATCTAGATAGCAATAAGAGAATATTAAACATGTCCTAGTGATCATCACTTTATCTATTCTTCTCTCCTAGTTACCCCAAAACAAAGAAATAAGGATACTTTGGTGAGTGATTTATTTAAACTTTTCTTAGTGTCTAGAGTTAATGCATACCAGCTCTATGCTTCTAAGACTGTAATTAGCAAATTTCACTCTATCCCTAAAGCATATTACAAGGTCACATCCACTACATACATCTGAAGAGTCAGTGGATCTGTTGCTTAAGTTCTAGCAACGGAGCCACCAGGAGTATGGGGCTCTACTTCAGTTTTCAGAACTGTTCTCTCACCCCTTGTTGTAGCCTGTAGTTTTAACTTTTGCAACAGATTTATCTGAAACATGAATTTACTACTTTGTGGATCAACTCTTACACTCCAGACAACTGGGACAGTTTCACTGACATTAATGTGATTGCATAAACACCAGCCTGCAAACACAAAACCTTTCCCACCTCAGCCCCCAGGTACACAACCTGGCTACTGCCCCATCGTTGTGGTGAGGAGGACACAGCTTCAACCCACCTTCCATTGCTGCTGTGCTCACCATCCCAGGGTGGAAGGGGGTCACTTGTGACCACTTTAACAGTTTACACATAGCAATGCAAAACCCACAGGAGAAATACAAAACTTGGGTACACTCTTCAATGGGCCAACCCAATCTATACCATCACCCTTCCCAAGTGGTAAGATCTATCAGATACAAAAAATCACAGACAGACATGGGCATAAACTGCTCTTTCCAGCAAGAGTTCCATATCTTCCTAGAAAATCTGTTAATCTTAGAAAGATTTGTTGACGGATGAGGGGGAAGATCCAGACTAAACATCCAAACACAAATATTTTATGAAAACAGATTCTACTCCCACCCCCAGTAGATGTAACACTTATTTTTGTTCCTAGAACACAGGTACTCTTAAATGCACACTCCTGTAAGACATATTTTGTAATAAAACCCACTGATGTCCTGTTTTGCACTTCAAGATGTGGAGTGAATATACAGCCTCCACTATCAAAATACACAGAGTACGCCAGCTCTAACTTTTCTAAAGCCAGATACATAGGGAGAATAATATTATTTACTGACTACCTTTGCCTGAATCTCAAAATAATTACAACTTTGCATGCTGAGCATAATCTCCAAGTTTCATTAAGAATGCTTCATATTCATATTACACTGAATCGTATGAGTCAGGAAAAGAAACAATAATTAAAAACCCCAAACAAACAATAAAAAAAAACCCAAAACCAACCAACCAAAACACCCCACCTCTAAAACACAAGGCCCAACAGTCTTCAAGTCTGACACTGAAAATCTTACAGCTACTGTATATAACCTTCCAACTAGTTTTATGTCTACCTTAAAGTATTTTCCACTTCGTGGTTCTTTTCCCCATAGCTCATTAATAGCACAGAAGGCAATGCCAAAAGCCTTATTTCAATCAAGATATCTTGATGCAGTCTTCACAGTTTCTAGGGACGTTCCTTTGACTAATTCTTCAAAGTCATTTTGCTCTTAAATGCCTTCGAAAAGTTGAGTCCTAATGAGATACTCCATATAGGAGTGAGACTTAACAATACAGACAGAAGTCAATGAGGCTAAGTTCATTGTTCCTGTGGATCAGAGCTTGTGAAACAAGATAGTCCTTACAGGGAGCTGAAATAATCTGATAAGATATATAACTTTATTTTATTAGAACTTGAAATTGTACAAATCACTTTAGTTTTTAATCCTAATCTTTGTAAATGTAAAAAGACCCCAGTACTTAAAAAGAAGAATGCTAGTGTTGGCTGTTGACACATATGCAGCTATAGTACAGGTGCCAGTGCCCATCTCTGTTTCTAACTATGGTAATTCCTAAAGCAAAAGATAAATGAATGAATAGTATTTAAAGAAAAGGCGGCTGGAAGGGCAGGGAAGAAAAAGAAACTCTGACCCTCTCCTTGCTTCAGAATTTGGAGAGAGAGGAAGAAATAGTACAGGAAGAAAATGACCTTTTAGAAATAAAAATTAACTTTTTTTTTTTTTTCAAAAGAGACTTTAAGCAGCCACAGTCTCATCACTGTTACTTCCCAATCACCATTAAGTTAGTTTTATGTTCATCTTCAATTACTGCCTTACACATAAAAGTGCTCTTCTCCCTACTTGCCTTGTCAGCCACTCATAACTACATCTAATACAAATCACTCTTAGAGGCAAGCATTTTTTTAAACTTAAACCAAGCACTCATTTCTTAACCGATCTGCCATAGCTACATCCAAACCCCTTCTTTTCCCCATACTAGCTCCTATTGTGGCACACCGAAAACTCTCCTGTGTGCCAAATCCAACTCATTCACCTCAGCACAGGCATCCAGAACCAGCCACTTGGAAAATGAATCAAACCAAAACACTCTTATAAAGTAAAAAAAACCCAAACCACAACAAGCAAGGAGGCAGACTAAACTAACAGCACTATACCTGTTGTCCTTGTTGGACCATGGAAGCAAAATCCCACATGTGAAGTCCAAAGCATGGTTCTGCTAAGGGAGGGCCCAATTACCCCTTTGCCTGCCAACACCTGTGCAGCCAGGTGCTAGAAGGCCACAGAAGTTTCTTCACACATCACCCCAGGCAATTCTAGCTAGAAACGGACTATTTTTCAGATGGTCACTTGCAAAAACACTTCCAGTCTGGCTTAAGCATGCCAGTGTCTCTCTGAAAATAAATACAGATTTTTCTTGTAGAGCACTTGGAAATCATCGAATAATAACTGCAAAATACATGAAAATTGCTGTCTACAAAGTTACGAGTATACTAGAAATATGCCTTCAAAATACAAGAACACTCCCTGCCATGGTCCTCTAGTGCTGGAAATACGTATGTTCTCTCTAATCCATTTCTGCCAGTTTTATGATTTCAAAGGAGTGCCAGCTATTTCTTCAGCATTTACAGCCTGGAGCACCACTAAGAAGCACAAGGGGCTACAGCTGGAGAGCAAGGGAAAGTTCCAGGTGACCTTGGTGTGTGTCATTAGCACTGAGCTAGGAAGGTAAAGGAGTCAGGAGGTCAGGCAGCACTTTTGGCTCGATCTGAGTTTTGGAATGTTCTCTTAATGATATACTTGGTTCTGTAATTTTTATTTTGAATCAAATAGGTTATAATTCTGGATACTGTTATTATATCGTTTCAGAGGTGTTTTTTTTCCTTAACAGCTCATGGATAGAGGATTTAGAATTTCATTATTAGACAGTTATTTGGGAAAAAAAAATATAAATGTAATTCTGGAAGTTGTGCAGGGGGAAAATAGAAAGAAAGAGAGAAGATTCTAAGATTATCATCCTGAGTAAAACAAAAACAAATTAATAACTACAAATAACAATTATTAGTGGATAAATATTAACTTGTATAAAAGGAATATTATTGTGACAGAATATTAAGGGAAAAAGAAACCTTAAGAATGGAATGCCTACCTTGTCTATACTTGTGCCTCATCATGCAGATTCACAAAAATGGTCCCAGGGAAGTGGTAGAGGGCAGCAGAAAAAGATGCAGCTGTGGTTTAGCTTGTTCAAGCTAAGTTTTGGAATTTTTTTTCTTAATAAAAATATGTCTGATGTGACTACTGTAATACAAGTATTGTATGCTTAGAATGGGATTCTCCACGATTAAGAGTATATGCCTGTTCACATGAAGAGCTTTACTTGTCTTAATGGAGAAAATCTCAATTTTCTTCCAAAATAAAGACAAATAAACTGGAGCATTCCTTAAATACCAAAGACTTACAAATAGTAATTTTCTGTATATTTTCTGACACAAATTTGTATTGCTCCTCCAATATCTGAATTTTCAATTTAAATAGCTTTCATTTAACCAAACTGTTTCTGTGAAACCTCTCTTGAAATAATTTTCAGAAAAATAACATTTTCAATGTTTGTAATCAACAAATAATGTAGGAACTCCACTTGAATCTGGCTGTTAAGCAATATAATAGCCAGCTTTAATTTCATTGTTGAGAAGAAACTTTTATTAAAAAAATAAACAACCAATAGTTAGAAATAATATATTTTCTCTATGTCTTTCTATTTTCAATATCTATAGTGCCAATCCATAAATAAGACTGCAGGGGAGCAAAGCTTCTAATAAAGGCTTTTGAAGTTATTTTCCTTTCCTGCATAGAGCTTTCCATGTGGTGTTGCGTGCTCAACAGTAAATGGAAACCCAGGCTACTTTGAGAGTTTGCATTTTTCAGTCCCTAGACAAGAACTGTCTCCAAAACCTCAATAAATTGCTATCTGAAATGCATCAGAAGTGTTTTCAGTTCAAATTTCCCACAAAAGATTTTCAAGCCTTTTCCCATTAAGCAGATCAGTTACTAGGGAATACATCTTTCATACACATCACTACATAAAACACCATTATAGTTAGTAACACATTTAAGAGAACAATCAGCTGCCAGCAATACTACCACTTCTTTTTATAAGATGCACCAGAAGAGACAAGGTGAAGTACATGCCATTTGTTTCCATAAAAGAACATTCTTTCATAAATGGTTTGAGAATTGTCACAACAGGATGTCACGACAGGAGTAATTTTACTTTTTGAAAGGCTTTAAAGAGATCAACTAAGGAATTTGCCTCCTTGTTCCCAAATCATAAAGAGAGCAGAACATCCTGTCCCACTTGGTGGCTGAGAAGTGAAGAGCAAGATTTAAGCACTCATTGCTGCTGGCCTTTCCCTCAAGATACAACTGAGTTCTTCTCTCTAAGAACTTGAACATAAACTCAGTGATGGTTTCTTCTTTATCCCTCTAAAGGGTGTACCTCAAACATTGTAATTTCTCTTCACTGGGAAGAGCTAGAAAGGCTTCGAGCATCATGTTTGAAGCTACAGTTTTAGTGGCTTAAAATTCTGCTACTATCTGCTGGGAGGAATACACCATTCTGGGGGAATGTCGGTAGACTTATCTCTGACAGTTTCTGACAGCAGCTTCTTGTCTTTGTAGTCAGAGCACCTCTTTCATAGATGGCCTTTATATTCATTGGAAGAGTACTGCCAAAGGAATCCAGGGAAGTGGCTGAATGCCAAGCCACAAGAAATAAGTTTCAGCAAACCTTTCAGGAATATAATTTATGAATAAACCAACCACTTACTTGGCAATTAGCAAAACAACTCCACAATTACCTCTACAAAAAATTTTTTACTTTCCTTCCATATGACAGTACTAAATTCTCTATAACAGTTGAGTTTTTAGAGCAATATATACAATTTATATCAAAGCACAGAAAAAATAGCACGTACTTCAGTGTGCTGATTATGCTAATCCACAGAGAACAGCACAAGTTCAGAGAACTGAAATTCAGGTAAATACACTGGATACAAAAGAAAAATTGTCCCAATATACTCCTGTGAAAATAATTTTAGTTTTCACACTTAAAATTTTGTTTGTAAAAAGACAATGCACTTTCTGGAATTTTTTTCAACGCCTCTTTTATTGA
The DNA here is from genome assembly GCF_037038585.1 of Patagioenas fasciata. Classification (NCBI taxonomy): domain Eukaryota; kingdom Metazoa; phylum Chordata; class Aves; order Columbiformes; family Columbidae; genus Patagioenas; species Patagioenas fasciata. The sequence goes on from NC_092523.1 coordinate 38,239,317, forward strand.
TACACAGAGAATGCACTAAATAGTCACTTATGGATAAATCATAAAGATCCCTTTTTAAAAGCAAGTTGGCTTCCTCAAAAATACGTGAGTTCTTAAGTGAATGCACAACAAAGTGGGAGGCTCTGCCCCAATCTTTCGCATGTCGTCTTTTGAAAGGTTTGTCACAATTTCTCATCGGTTTTCCTGTTATTTTTTCTGCTTCACAGTATTAAAACACTTGCAGTTTTAATTTCAGATTATATTTGTTCTTTCTGAAAGTCCCAGCATATGCAGAATATTTGACATCTGGCAATAAATTAACTTCTCCCATATTTTGTTTGAATATATACATTAAGAACTATGTAAGGGAGCTGATGGTGGCAAGTGCTCCTCTCATGGATACATGATGAGCAAGAAACGTGAGTGGATCAGTATAAACCATTATTGCCAGAAGGCAATCCTGATACCTGTTTCTTCTTTCTGTCCTTCCAACTATGACAAACATTTGCAGCTGCAATCGAATGGAGGACACAAAGAGCATGATGTGCAGCCCCTCAGAGTCCACTTCTTCAGCAGAGGTACTGCCTAGAACTACTACACATTTAGTACCTTGCCAGGTTGATGCAAATCAGGAAGACTTGCAGATAAGACTCACATCCATATTGCAGCTGGTAAATCTGTCTACATTTCTCTATGTCCCCATGGGAAATCCTCTATTTCTTAGATGTTTCTCCTGTTTTGAAGAACATCTGTCCCATTCCTTGCTATGGAAAGGCCCCTCTAATATTAGTTGTCCCAGTCTCCTCTGGAACAAGTGTGTTCATTATTCCTGCTGAGCAGATCCCAATAAAAGTGGTTGCTTTGTAGACAGTCTTTTACTTTTCTTACTGACTTACACCCAATACACTGAAAAAGATTTATTTTTATTCTTCCAGTTAGCTGCATTATAGGCAGTTATTAAAATGTTTTATAATACAGAATTGCATGTGGGCTGCACCACTGGCACTCAAAACAAGATCTAAAATAACTACCCAAGTAGCTGATAGCAGCCTTACAAAGGATCAAGCTTACCTCACTGTAACATGATAAGCAGGCATTTAGCAAAATGTTGTCAAACTGAATAGCCATTTCCTTCAGACACTCACAGAAACTGATTCCAAAAGATATATTTGAGTTCTACACAAATTTAATAAGTATCACAGTACCTAAAAAAAACACTGTAAGACTATTTTCTCATTTAAAAATGTTTATTTGAAAGAAAAGGAGATCTATACCCAGATCATCAGGAGAAAAAACAAAACCAAATTCCTCAGTTTTCCCCCCAAAACCATTACACTGCAATTTACCTTTCCCTTAAGTTTCAGCCTCAATGATTAAAAAAAACAAAAACAAAAAACAAAAACACCACCCTAACCTTTCATTTCCTTTTCCTATGCTGTTAGACCTGAGGAAATTAAGTACCTTTCACTGAAGGGTTGCATGGGATGTGAGAAGAACCGACAATAAAATTTATTCACAATATACAGGTATAAAAATATCTTGCTTAGGATTCAGTATTATAAGTTAATAACTTTTTGGTGTTTCATAGGTATCTGGGAAAGGTACAGACACATGTCCTGATCCTGTTACAAGAGGTAGAATGCCAGCATTTGGTACAACATTCCAGGAGAGAGTCAAAGTAATGTTCCTGTTTCCCCTGCAAAAAACAATAAAGACTATCAGCACAAATACTCAAGTTAACCGATTTAATGAATAATAAATATTAAATAAATTAGGATAAAAATTGTTTTCCTGATCCAGAAGTATTTTCAGATAAGATTTTTTTTTTTTTTTTTTACTGTTACCTAACTTTGGAGTTGAATGCATCACAGAACAAATTCTATACAGACAAGAATAATAGAAACAGAAACCCAGAAGCCTGTTACTTGTATTAGCAGTGCATCTTCTAATCTACAGAAGAACCAGGATATTTTGTATCCCAAAGTCATCTTCTAAGAATCAAACTACAAAGATGCAACAGACTGTCAGAGTATCAGATAGAATGTAAGTACTTTATCACAGCAATAAACATACATATAAAATCCAAAGTATGCAACTGAAAACAAGGCACCATTAATAAGAACAACACAAAAGGATTTACTTACTTCAGACCATTTCCATCATCAAAGAAAAAGTACTTTGTCTTCATGTCTTTTAACAACAGCCTTGGGTTATCTCCTCTCAACATGATCTTGTCCCAAAGGACCACCTGGTTTAGAGCCTAAAAATACAATTGTAATTTAAGTCAGCAAGGTACCTTGCAAGACCATATTCAGTCACTGGAATTTTGTATCATTATTCATCTAAAAACCCTGAAGTACATACTTGCAATCCACAACTCATTTAACAAAACCATGCTTTGCAGGGAGGGAAACTAGTACTACTACACACAGAGAGTGGCACAGAATAAACAGAAACAACATTTCAGTAAAACAGGAGAAAGCCATTTTTTAAAAAGTCGTAAGCTTTCAAAGACTTAAAAAGTATGATGGGTTTTCCTTTTGAATTGTAAAGGTAACTCACTTTTTAAAGCCGTATTTAGACTTTGTTTCAAATAAAGAACTTAAATTGAGCTATCATGACACTGCCTAGGTATTTAACATTTTTTCAGCTTCAGTGGAAAAAAAATCTCTACTTGAATTGCAAGTGTCACCCCAAAAATTGTATGCACAATTCAAAAGATGGATCCTAAATTCTTAAGTATTTGAAACTTCATACTGTTCTTTTAAGTAGTAAGGTCCTAAACAGTCTTACTTAGTACCTTATAGAACAATTTAGAAAATAATTTCTCAGTATTTGTGAGAACTAGTGATCTATGTCAAAAAAACAACTAAAAGGTAAAACAAGACAGTGAAGTCCCAGGCCCTAATCGAGAACCCTAAAAACCATGCAGTAGATACACAATGTCCAACAGCACGTATAAAGTAACTGGTATTTAAAAACCCTAGCAAGATAGTTTTCTGCAGCACGTTAAGAAAAAACTCCAAGCCTTCACTATATCCTTGCATTATGACCATAGTAGCTTGAACTAGAATTCAGTGGTACCATGACAGCAAGGTGTTTCACTATTTCCATAAACTGTTCCACACAGCTCCTAACAGACTAGTAAAAAAAGCCTTCAGCTATCCAAAGTGAAATATCAGCAGCAACCAATTTAAAGGAAGCAGCAAGGCCAATCACTTTGAGAAGTATGACAAGATAACATAAATGTATTATGAGGCCACAGCAACTGCTACAGGCAAACACTTCTGTGATCTATGAACAAAGATCAACCACACCTTGCCAGACCAAAAGCCACTACATCTTGTTTCTAACAGCAACCAACTGCAGAACGCTAGGAAAAGTAAAACAGACTGAGCAAATAGGTGAAAACACTATTTTACATACCACTATTGTACATGAAAAACAAGGCATGTGTTACTTTTCTCCCACTCTACTGGGCACATATCAAGATTCCTCAAAGTGAACATCCCACCCTGCAGTTAAACTGTCACGAAAATAACAACCATGAAGGCCACTAAAAACAGTCCGGGATAGTAGGAAATGCTGGTCCCCAAACTGTTCCCAGCAGAACTTCAGAATGTTAAAAATAGCTGCGGAATACAATCGGTAATTGCTTCAACTTTCTTTTTGATACTTACATTCTTTCTCGTTGAATATTCTGCAGTCAAATATAGAAACAATTGTTTAACATTCCAGTCAAATATACTCTGCAGATGTATGTGAGTTAAGAATAATATCATACTGTACTTACATAACCTCATTTTATTTTTACTAGATCTAAATAGACTATGATAATTACAGTGAGATCTTATATATCAACATATCTCATCTTATTTATAAATCTGCACTTCCAGGAGTTCTAACATAGATTTTAATCATAATGAAGCAACAGGTTTTTAGTTGGTGTGTATGGGTGGGTTTTTTTTGTTTACTTATTTACAAAATCTAACAGCTATTTCCTCCATTGATTTAAGAGTTCTATATTTGACAATGCAAGCTAGTAACCACAACCTGCTGCTAGGCAATCTATTAGAAAACCTTCAACATAAAAAGCAAGACTGAATTCTTCAGTAAATATCATCAAAGCAATTATTTATACTATCAAAGAATCTGGTATCCAACTGTGGATTGAGATACAATAGCACTAAACAATATATAAATACAAAATTGGCAGAGTGTAGAGTTCAAAGAGCCTGTAACACCCACATCAGAGAAATTAGCAGGTGGGAAGTATTTCATATTGGAAGTGACACCAGGCATTAGCAGATTTAATTACCTGCTGACTACAAAGAAAACCAGCTTATTAGACTGGAACAAAACTGCTCAGATTTTTGATCAACAGTAAAGAACTGATGACTGCCATTTGAGACTGTCAGTATAATAAAGCTGATATTCTAAATACTTGTCTGTTGTTTATTTAGCAATAAAATATATCATGTGTGACTGCTAAGGAAAAGACCTCTTAACTCACAATAAAGATCAGTTGCAACCTGTTATCTCACAGTTCTCTTTTGATTCTACTTGCCAGTATCTCAAAAAATAAAGAGATTCCGCAATCAGACTAAAATCTGTTCTACGTTGTTCCACTCATCCCAGGACAGAATCATGTTTTTAAGCCTCTAATTAAAAGGTCAAGTAAGGAACAATTTAAATAATTGACTGCTGTTGCTGCAAGAATAGCTGGAGCTATTTTACTTGAACATTTTTTGTCATCTAACTCAAAACAAGATTCAGAAGATCTCCTTTGTGGGATTTCTTCATGCTTGATAAAGTTAGCCATGAATTAAGTAAGTTAAAAGGAGTCCTCGAAAACTGCCTCCTTCCCTTTCCCTAGCTGCTTTTTCTAACTGTCATTTTATTTTATCTTCCTAGGACTAACTTTTTTTTTCCCCATCAGTTAAGAAAGCCTATGTACCAGTACCTCTTTACAAATTCTGTCAAAAAAACCCTACTGGAAAGTTGTATTTTACAACTCTACACACTGCAAGATTTACACCAGGCACGAAAGATTAAGTCAGTTCGCATTAAAAAAAAAAAAAACCACAAAAACCAAAACCAACAACAAACCAACAAAGACCCAAAAAACCCCTCCTCCTACTATTAAAAGTCACTAAAACATAAAATCTTTATGTCCACATACTGTGAACTAATCCTCACATAACAATATTTCTTTCAGAGGTCCTGTCCTGCCTTGCTCTACTTCTATTCTCACTCTATACACACTCTATACAATTCAACTCATCTACTTACTGAATTTTAGTCTCTGGTTTTAATATGTAAAACCATTTCAGAGGTAAAACTCAGACTTGGGAGTTTACTTCTCCTGCCTCCAGCTGATAAAAATAATCCCTCTTATCCTGTGCAACACACACCTGCAAAAACCTGATTAACATGTTTATCTGGTGTTCACATGCATTCAAGATTTGCATTTTGTTTGGCTTGCTTACACAATGTAGTATTCTCCAAAAGAGGGAAACCAAAAAGCAGAGGTAATCAATGTCTTGCCTAACAGAGTGACAAAAAACAGCAGACAGAAAAATCCCAGGAATCTCAGCCTCGCTGCAAAGCAAGGCAAAGTGTAATCACCTGAGGTAAAGCATGCTGCCTCATATTTGGTATCAACTTCTGTAGAAAAACACTGAATATTTTTCATGTCAAGACCCTAAATCGTAAGAATGATTCCCTTCTGTTGTTCAAAAAGCAATGCAGAACAAAATGAAACAAAAACATTCACACCAATCCTCTTTCCCCAATGAAAACTAGACTAACAGGGAAGCAGGGAAATGCAAGTGCAAAGTTTCAAAAAGGTAACAGCAAAGAGAAAGATGCCAAAGTAATGTGATAAATGTTGTGGTACCTCATATGCTTCCCAAGGAATTTCATACTATTCAGTGTTGAAGATTCAATAGTTAAACATCTAAACAAGTAAAGGATCACAATGTCTTTTTATTTCTAAAGGAAGACAGGTACTTCTACGACCTATTATGTTGACAGAACTTTGAAAGCCTCTCAACAAAGGGAGTTTGAAAGGTGCCAAGAGTTTCTAGATTTAGTATGATGGTCAAAATAGTATGTTATATAAACTCTGTAATTCATTTCAACTTGCTCTATATCATCTACTAGAGACAAAATAGCTATTCCTAGTTTTATTTTACTGCCCTAACTATGTAAAATACTACTTTTCACTGCTTTAAATTTAGATTTGAAAGACAAATTCCTACTTTTCCTCAAGTTCTGAGTATCTGAAGATTATAAGGTAACAAAAATAGATGTCAAGATGCTGTTATTTCACAATGCTTGCAAACCATTTTTTCCATTAAGGATATCTGCAGTAATGTCAAATGTGATGAATCCCAGATCACTTCTCTCTCTAGGTCCAGTGAAATCTTCTACATTTTTTCTAAGACAAAACAAAACAAAACACAAGATTATCCTTTCTCATTTTTTTCTCTCATGCATTAGATAAGTTATTATTCTTGATACATATTTCTGCCATCCATTTTCTGTACTTTCTTTGAAATACTTTTGGCTAAAGTATAAAAACCATTACAAAATAAAACCTGTCTTCCAGAGATTATGGAGCCCTAGTTCCGAATGACAGGCCTTGCCACCACAGTAGTCTAAGTTATACAAAAATCTGTAACCGTACATAAAATGCACTACATTTCTCTTCAGTAAAATATGTGTCAGCCATACCCAAATATATAAAGCTGCCTGGAACACCAGAAGCACAGCTGTCTGCTGGCAACCATTTTCAATATTTTTTTTTTTTTTCTGATGGAAAGTTGGAAAAAAGCTTCTAGTGCTCAGTCTCCAACCATTCTGATAAAACAGAGTTTAAGTTTGCGGTTCACGCAACTTACAAGATTTCTCCCTGGAATGTATTTAAGTAGCAGTATAAAGAAAATGCTTGTTTTCTTCTATATACGGAAAATCATAATATTTTGGAAGACTTTATTACACACCCATATTTGGAGGAATGGTTGACATAGCCGCACTTACACCATATTAGAAAAAAGAAACTGGAAAATAACACAGATACAGCAGATATTTTCATAGGTTTATCAATTTACCAAACCTGCCCTCTACAAAAAAGAATACCATAAGCAAGTTAGCAATCAGCTAGGAACCTTAATCTTCAGGCAACAAAAAAAAAATTATCAGCTTCTTAGTTATGTTTATTCCATTTTGAAAATTAGTCTATTAAAATATCATTTCATTAAAACTAAGCTTGTTAATCTCAAAGAAAAAAACCACATATTTTTAAGTAGAATCCCTTATCTAGTACTTCATTTCTGAATCAGTCCATCTGGTGTACTAACAGGCCTTAAGCCTGGGGTCTGCAGAACTCCTCAGAACTTCCAGAGATGCAATTAAGGTATGACACTTCTCATTAATACCAGACATGTGCATCACTGAAGGGACTGGCAGTACAAATTTCATCATAATTAGGCATTAGTATGCTACCTCATATATGTCAAGCTCATTTGAACAGTCAAAAATATGCTTTTAGGCCACTTTGATGCTGTTTGAAAGCCTCAATCTAGTGTAAATAGGTTTATTTTCTCCAAGGTATGAAAGCAATCCAAAAAGAGATGGCAGTTCCTACTCTTCATTTGCACTCATCTTCCCTTTCAAATGCTGCTGCCAGCCATCCACTCCTGTCCCTTATCTCAGGGTGGCCCCAAAGCTCCATGAGCTCCTTTATTTCACTAATGTGGCCAAAACCAAATCAAACTCATCAGTGAGTTCAAGTAAAACATCCTATGAGCCTCATTCCCCCGTGCAGCTCTGGTAAAGCACCATGTAGATCGAAGCAGAAGCAAACACCTCTGCTTTCTGGTGACAGTAGCAGCAGCTGCTCAACAGCTTCTGAAACTACAGGGCTCCACCATCCTATGTACTTGACAGTTTCCCCTTTTTTTTTTTTTTTTTGGGAGGTGGGGTGGGGGGAGAAACCCAAAGTCACAACAAAATTGGAAAAAGGTTCCCCTGGCACAAGTTGGCATCAGTGCACTGTGTGTGGGCAACACTCTTTTCCCTTTATGTATTGCACACCTGGCGCATTTCACGGGAAGGTAAGCCTCCTCAGTCTACTGTCACAGGCCTCAAAAAAACCCAAGAAAAATGTGTTACCAGTGAAAAAGTTTAAGGGAACTACTAATTAAAAAAAAAGCTACTAGAGAAATAAAGCGTGTTCATTTAGGTCCTTGCATGCCCAAAACTCAGAAAAGCACTTCGCTCGACTCCCTTGTAAGTCGCTTTCCCGTTACACAGAACGCACCCAGTGCAATCCAGCCCGTCCCGACACACCGGCCGGACAGTGGCACGGAACCGCCCCACACCGGCGGCACCGCCCCAGCTCCCGCCCGGCCGGGCCGCCAGGCGGCGGAGCGCCGTCGTGGGGCTCCCTCATTGGCCCAGGCGTGCAGCGGGCAGGAAGCGGAGCTGCGGCGGCCCCGGCCGGTGCAGCCGCCGGAACGGCAGCGGTGCGGCCCCGCGCGCCCCTGCGCCCGCCTGCAGCCGGGCGTTGCCGGCCCCTCGCGCGTCCCGGCCGTTACCCGCCCCGCAGCGGCTCCCCGGCGGGCAGCCACTGCCCGGCCCGGCCCTCCTCCGCCACTCCCTCCTCTTTCCCACCCACACTCACATCGATACCCGGGAGACGGTGATGCCGACGGGCACGCTGCGTTCCTTGAAGGCGGTGGTGATGAAGCAGCCGAAGGTGAGCGCCGCCATCACGCTCAAACAGAAGGCGAAGAGCGAGTTAGCCCGAGACAGGACCGTGTTCATCTCCCCGCTCGGCCGGCCGGCCCGCCCGCCGCGCCGTGCACGCTGCAGCCGCTGCTCCGGGGGGCGGGGGGAGCGGCGGCTCCTAGGGGCCCGGCGGCGCTGGGACGCGGCAGGAAGCGGGCGGCGGAGGAAGGGGCGCGCGCACGGGCGGCGGGGAGGGGGCGCGGCCTCCCCGAGAGCCCGCCCAACCGAGGCGGGGCCCACGCACCTCCCGCACCGCGGCTGCGTCGGCGCTTCCGCCAGGAGTTGGGCGGTGCCGCGGTGTCCCTCGCGGCCGCGACGTGGGGGGAGGCGGAACTGGCAGCCCAGTTACTTAGCGGGAGTTCCCCTGCAACCCCTCGTGTCTGCTCCTACAGGCCAGGCGCTAGCTTTGCGCCGCGATGCCTTTTGAGACCCGCACTCTCTCCGGCACATTCCAAATGTGGGAGTCTGGAGAAAGAAACATGTCGTGCCCCTGTGGCTGTCGCTTATCAAAGGTGACTGACTTTCATAAAGCAGCCTATGCGGTGTTTCTTGTGCGTCCGTCTGGTTTATAGGAGAAAAAAAAAAACAAAACAACAATCTGCAGACATGACGTGCCCGCTCGGTTGTGTCCTGTTCAGCTAGGGGTGGCTTGTCGCTCCCGTGTGTAGCCGTCGGATGGTCCCTGGTGCCCACTCACAGCCGTGACCCTGCAGAGCAGCGTGGGGTGGAGGTGCATCTGTGCCCTTGGGAACGGCCTCCGACGGAGAGCTGCTTGGGGTTGCTGTGTGGGATTCTCACCATCACTACTAGCAGGAGATATTCTTGTCCTAGTTCCTTCATAACTTAAGAGGAAAAAAGAGTTTTTAAGCATTAGGGTGTTTTTTGTGAATTGTTTGCCAACTGCTATGTTTCTAAGGCATTCCTTTTTAAAGGGAACTTGGTATTTGCAGCTGTGGTGGGTTTTTGTGTTTATATAATAAAATGTAAATAACATTTGAAGTCAGGTTTTGGTTTTTTTTTTCACTTGATGTCTGTACCTGCTTTCACTGGTACTGTGCCTTGACATTCACTACCTTGTTTCCTGTAGGATGTTCAGTTCCACTTTATTACAAACATATTCAGCATGTGAATTGTCTTGTCTAGAAACTTCGTTTAGTAACTTGGCATGGACCTCTTGGAGAGGGTTCAGAGGAGGCCATAAAAATGATCAGAGGGCTGTAACACTTCTCCTATGAGGACAGGCTGAGAGAGTTGGGGTTGTTCAGCCTGGAGAAGAGAAGGCTCCAGGGAGACCTTATTGCAGCCTTTCAGTACATAAAAAGGGGCCTTATGAGAAAGATGGTGACAGACTTTCTAGCAGGGCCTGTTGCAGTAAGACAAGGGGTAATGGTTTTAAACTAAAGAAGAAGAGATTCAGACTAGACATGAGGAAGAAATTTTTTACAATGAGGGTAGTGAAACACATCCAAACTATTCTGTGTCATTGGAATCCTTTTTCTTTACCAGATGGCTCAGTGATCCTACACAGTTTGCAGGGTGGGGCAGTCTTTCCCCTTACTCCTCTGAGTTGGTCAAAATTTCACTTCAAATTGGTGCTAGCGAAGCTTAGCTTATGTGGTGTGGTGGTTTCTAGCTCCTGTTCTCTGGCCCCTGCTTGGCACCCATTCCTGCTCCCTGGACCAGCAACATTATGTGTCTTGGAACCAGGGGGAGAGAGAGTTTCTACAATGTGGTGGGTGGTAGGGATGTTTGTTCGTTTTTTAAATATATTTCACTGTATTAAGCACTCTAGGCCTGATTAACATAGATTTCTCGGGATGGACAGCAGGTGTCAGCAGTAGCTCAGTTATATTTAACTTCCTTGTGTTATCGTGTCTTTTTAAGACAAGTGAATAAATATGGCTGTTGCTCATGTAGTTTGGGATTTATTTTAGTACAGCCCTTAAATAAATATCACTTAAAAGCACATTATGCAGGGGAAGACAGATGATATAGTTTATTCAAGGGCCGATCCATTAATGTTTCAGAACAAAGGAACCTTTTGTGTCTTTTTAATTACTGAAATCTTGCAAAATCAAAAGAGGACAAAAATATTCATGTGAAGGAGCCCATTGTGAAGGAAGAAGGGAAGAAGGTTATTCACAATAGATGTTTGCTGGTAAGTTCCAAATTGTTCTGTGGAAAACATAAGATATGTTCTTTTTTAAAGAATAGTGGTATAATATTCATGTCAGAAGTCACTGTCAGCTAAGTAAGTTGTGTTAGTCTGAATGGAGCAAATATTATAATTATGAAAAAAAAATTATAGAATCCTGGGGAGGCAGAAATGTTTGGGACGCCATTTCCAAGATGTGGTGGTGAAAGCTATTCAGGATACCTGAGCAGCGTATTCAGGTCCAGACCAGCAGAGCGCCTAAGCCATGGCAGTGCTCAGGCTGGTTCTTATTTCAAGAAAATTTGTAGTTTTTCGTTACAAACTGTTTGAACAAAAGACAGAGATGGGATTGGGAGCAGGTCTGAAACGTAGAATTCTCCCTTCTTCTGTATTTCCCCAGAATTATCTGTCTTTGGTGGTGTGTTCTTATGCACTCTTTGATCAATTAATCATATGTTCTTTTTTATAGTGTCGGCACTTCAACAGGATTGATGCCAGTCAGCAGCTGATGATTAGAGTAGTCTTCTGAGAGAGAGCAGCATTTCTTTCTTTGGTTGATGTATTTCTACTCTGATGTTCAAGCTGGTGAGTGATTCCTTTAATCATCTATGAACAAAATGGCAAGTGTTGACATTGACCATCCACAGAGATTGCCATGAGTTGTTTGTTTTCCCATTGAAGGTAGATTGGTTCTAAGATTGGTTCTAACATGATACACATACATAGGACCCTCGAGATGGCTGACAGTTTGGGGTGTATGGCTTGTGAATTCCAGGTGAAGGGGAGGTGTTAACTTCAGCTGAGGTGGTAGCACCTTCATTCTTCTTGGAGCTTAAGCTTCTAACTAAATTTACAGGTGAAAGTTTAAGTGCCTGTGGCATCTTTGGTTCCTAGCTAGTTAGATGAGGACTGTATAGATAACTTTTTTTTTAATCTAGAACCTTGTCTATACTTCCTAAATTTTACCATAAATGTCTAAATCCTTTATTGAATTTGTCTTCTATTAATTATTGAAATGTTAACTCTTTAAGAGACAGTAGCAACACACAGCCTTTTAGGCAGCTCTGGGTATTCAGATGAAGATAAATGTGACCATATGCAACTTGGAGAATATTTGTCTCTATTGGAAGAGACCCCTTTCAGTTAGCACTTCTTCTGGGTGGGCTATTTTTACAATTTGTGGAAAGGCTGTGGTCAAGAGAAGTAGACTTTCTGGATTGCACTGAAGGGGTTTTGCTTCTAATCTTCTTCTCACCTCCATTTATTTGCTTTGGATCTACAAAGTATGGAGAATAAGAAGATAAGCAAACAGGAATTTTCACTTGCCTCTGTATTCTTATTGCTAGTCCTCCAGTAAGAAAAACTCAGGGAGTTTTAAATTTCTGATTTTGGAATTAACATGATATTTTACAACAGCGTCTCATTTAGCAACATAAGAATGCTGCATTGGAGATGGAGCCAAGTATTCTTGGCCCCCAAACCAGATCTAAGTATGTTTTGGAGCCAACACAGTTCATTTTTGGCTCCTGGCAGATTTTCTATTGCCCATTCCATGGCATATGAAGACATGTTAGGTAAAGTCCTCTCATACATCACTGGTATAGCTGGAGCTTTCACACTTGATTGTGCTTTGCATTCTGTGGCAAGAAGCCTGTGTGCTAGGGATCCACTTCATTCCCCAAATCAGTTTCAAGTTCTTCCTCACAAAGTATTTTTATGTCTCTTGTAAAAGCACCAAGCAGACACTGTCATGCCTCGGCTTGAGGAAAAGAATGTTTTGTTAGCTCTGTCATGATGATATCACTTAACTGATGCCAATTTTAGTGGATGCAAAAACCTTTCTGATATGACTACCAGCCATGAGAGTCCACATACAGTGACATCTGCTTGCAGAATAATTTAACTCTGATACCTACCAAGTGATGAGACTAACTTTGTAATTTCCTTTTACTAATACCATTTATAGGCACCAAAATATACCTTACCCATAAAGGAGGCAAATCACTTTTACTTAGTCTAGAAGAAAATCTGGCAAAACTTTGAAGAAAGGGGATATAAAGTTAAAGGAAACAGGTGATTCCACTGTTTTTAGAAACAGTTTCTAATAACCATTTAACCAAATGGTTTTTTCTTTAGAAAAAAAATAAAAGCCAGACTATAATGTGGAATAAAATCAGTTTTGAAAGAAATTCAAATTGGTGACAGAAAACATTCACAACTCAGAGATAGTATTTCAAGGAAACATGTCACCTTAGACTAACTGACAATCATCCCATCTTGATGACATAAATTAAAGGCCTTACACATAAATAAAAAATCACCATGGATCCAAAATAATGTCATAAGTTCATGTATTAATTCAAACAGCTGAAGAGGTCTGTCCATGTTTCAGAATGGCAGAGAAGTATTAGTTACAGGTGCAAATCTGGTCTTTCGAAAACTGTTAGTTGAAACAAACTTTCTGTCAAGTTCATTTCTCATGTACTATCCGTGTATGTGATGAAAACCAGATCTGCACATCATGGCTCTTCTGGGATTTATTTATTTATTTATAGACAGTTATTTAATAAGAAAATATGACATTTTTGCAGTGCATTAAAGAAAATATTAAGTGTAAAAACTGCAAAAATACCAGGTTCGGTTACATTAATTTAGATTAACAGGGTGTTTTCACCACCTACTAGAGAAATGAGAAATTGCAAAGTTACTTCTCTCAAGCAAGTTCAAATATCAGAATCATAGTAGCTGTAGTACCACATACCTAAGGAAGAGGGTGAGTTAGTTGCTTAAGAAGGAACCTGTGAAGTTCTAGACGTGGTCAGTGATGAAAACTTTTGGACCCAAGAAATGAACTATACAAAGGGAAAGAGATGCAAAATAAGGAGGGTCTTCAAAGTTTCACTGATACAGCCATATTAGTCTATTGAGCCATCAAAAATTACAGCTAAATACCTGTATTAAGAGGCAGCTTGTATGTGCATTTTGACATTACTCTTCCCTCATAATTTGCTACAACTTTTTAACAGGAGGTTACTATCTCTGTAGTAGAATGGATGGTAGAGGGAGTGGTTTTTTTCAATGTGAAGTCCAGCAGGTCAAACTCATTAACAGTTTAAATTACCAGATTTTGAACCGAAGTGGCTGAATACTCATCGACATTCCTTTCTGCTGATTTCTGGGAAGGAGAAGGAGGGTCAGGAACCTTTAGCTGAGGAATGGAATGGGCAGCTGGGGGTGGTAACTTTTTGAACTCCTGGGGGACAAGACTAGCTAGAGTTTGTCTGTCAGCAGGCAGTGTGTGCCTGCTGTCTGACACGTTTCTGGTTTTAGTAATGTCTCCAAGTACACACATGACGTATTTTGGAATCTTCTTCTATAATGCTCTTAATGATTGGGTTGTGTTAGGTATCCAAAGGGACCGCAATAAATACTATAGGACAAACTTATTATGTTTCTTAGCATAACTTAGGTTGAATTTACTTGTAAGCAGGTCAGTTATAACTGCTTCCCTTCTGTACAGAACTTTACTGTCAGTGATTATTAGATGGTCTGGTTAAGCAGATCAAGCGTGCTCATATGATAATATTGCTGATAGCAGGAATTGTTTGATACTAAACTTGTAGTTGAAATGGAGTCTATCACCATTGTGAGAAGCAGCTACCCAGTGGCTGTATAACAAAGTGATACAGCTTTAATATTTCTGGGTGTTCTTTCAAAGAACTGAGAAAGTTAGAAAACTGGAATTTCGTAATCGCTTAAATATCTGAGTTACTTTTTATACTTTTAAATACGTGTTACAGAGAGTGCCCGATATGTCTGGAGATACTGATTGATATTTAAGTCCTTGACCAGTAATTCCATTTGCTGGAAATCCAGATATACAAGTCTGTATATTAGAACTGTGTTCTAAGATAGGAGTGGTATTTTCAACAAGCAAGAAAGACAAAACACCTTAATAAAAACAATTTAAATTCATTAAAAGTTAGCAGTAGAATTAGCAAACTCTCCATGATGTTACAAATGAAGGGTTGCATCATTCATGTACCAGAAGAATTTGATTTGCATAGAACCTAAACTATATCAGAGCACTGATCTTAATACAGTGGAGGAAAAAAAAGTACTACTGTATCCAGCCAAAAGCCTTAACTTGGACTTTCTGGACCAATTTGAAAACTGATGGAAATAATGTGCTACACCAAAATACAGACAGAAACTACATATGTAACAAAATTTGTATAAGATAAATACTTGTGTGTTAAAGCTTTCTAAATGAACTGGAGTGTTTCATAGTGTTAGAAGAGTAATTGTGTCAAAATACATAGCTGCTCAGTAGTGTCAAAAGTCAAAGCATGACTACTAAGAGGAGGAAGGTGACATATTTTACAGTAATTATTCTGATTTTCCTTGTTACTGGAGCATGTCCAAAGAAGGGCACCAAAGCTGGTGAAGGGTCTGGAGCACAAGTCTTATGAGTGGAATCCGAGGGATCTGAGGCTGTGTAGCCTGGAGAAAAGGAGACAGAGGGGAGACCTTATTGCTGTCTACAGCTACCTGAAAGGAGGTTGCAGTGAGGTGGGTGTTTGTCTCTTCTCCCAAGTAACAAGCAATAGGATGAGAGGAAATGGCCTCAAGTTGTGCCAGGGGAGATTTAGATTGGATATTAGGAAAAATTGCTTCACTAAAGGGGTTGTCAGGCATTGGAACAGGCTGCCCAGGGAAGTGGTTGGGTCACCATCCCTGGAGTTGTTTAAAAGATACATAGATGAGGTTCTTAGGGACATGGATTAGTGGTGGACTTGGCAGTGTCAGTTTAATGGTTGGACTTGATGATCTTAACAGTCTTTTCCAACCTAAATGTTCCTGTGATTCTATGACACTTAAGATGTCATTGCATTGCATTTTGAAATAGATTTTTAGTTGAAGTCTTTAGCTGGGTGATCAGGAGACTAGCACAAATTAAGAGAACTGCAGAAAACTGAATGAAACATAACTTTGGATATCAGTTATAACTCCATGCTGCTTTGTTTGTGTAGATTCTGGATAGACATGGCATTAAGGTACTTCAGGAAGAAAAGCTGCAAAAAGGAGATGTAGGCCTTATTAACAATGTTGTGTTTGCTTCAATTGGGCAACACAACTTTTGGGTTTTTGTGCTGAGAATGTGGCTTTGACATGTGGTTGCTGTCGAGGGTTAAGATTGCGGGGTGACAATCAAACCCTGGCAGATGTATTGTTAACCTCCTTTCCCCCCCACTTCCCCCTTTTGCCCCTCCCTCTCCCCACTTCCCACTCAGGACAGGCGATCGGGAGGGAAAGAAGGACAGAGAGAAGAGAGTTGGAAAAGTTAAAGATGTTTTACTAATGCTACTAATAAGAATAGAGAAAATAATACAAAATATACAAAACCAATCTTGTAAGTCTCAGCAACTGCAGAGCCAGCACCCAAAGTCCTGGATTATATTCTGTAGCCAACCGGAGCTGGATTTAGTCTCTCACTAGGCCTCAATTTGCTTGGACAGCTAGCAAAGCCCTCTCCTAATGTTGGCCATAAGCAGAAGGGAAAAGGAAAAAAGGATGAGATCCTCGTGATCTCCCACTTCTATATGAAGTATTCGCGTGGATGGAATGTTATAGACAGTTGGTCAGTTTCTTGGTCACCGGTTTCTCGTTGCCCCTTTCGTGAGATGTCCATCCATACTTATCAATATAAGTTTGCATTCCATTGCTAGGTTTACCAAAACATGTATCTGGTTCTCCAGGAAAATGCAGCTAATATGAAGGTTTTAGCTGACAGGCAAAATTCACTAGAAGAGAAACTTGGTTTTTAACAAAACCAGGACAGTTGCATAAGCCTGTAGAATTTTTAAGGACAGCAGCAGGGTGCAGTGAAAAAGCAGTTCAGATCTGAACCAGGCCTGGTCATTTCTGGACCAAAGTTTGTGTTCTCTCACTTTTCTTCTTTTCATTCCCCTAAAACAGTAGCACAAGGTCTGTACTTTTGCCATGTCTTCTCTTCATACTTTGCAAAGAAAGAGTAGTGTCTGGGTTGTGCTAATGGACTTGAGTTCCTGTTTGGAAAAGGACTCAGCAGTTTTTGAATGTCTTCCAGTAACTCCAGTTTCTTAATTTCTTGTAGCTATGAGGTAAATATGATTTGTTTCTTTTACTATGCCTAAGCATAAATGCATAATATTCTTATGAAGGATATTATTTAAAAGAATATTTAATATTTTTTGAAGATTGTTTTATGGTATGTCTGTCTTTTTTTGACTAACCTTCAACATTAACTTAAGGTAACATTTTGCATAACAATGTAAATGAGCAAATGCATTTTAAAATAGTTGCTCTATGTCTAGATTTATTCAGTTCAAATGTTTTGAACAGGAAATAGTAGAAAAAATAAATTAATATATGTCAAAGAGAAAATGCCATAGCATTCATTAACTTCAGATGAGTCAAATAAAATCTTAAGTATGGAGAGTTAGCATCTCATGTACCTACTAAAATACAAGTCAGCAGGTCACTAAGCGGCTCATTTTTCATGCTGAATTAAGACATTGTCTTTTTAGTAGTTCAGACTTCTCAGCATTTTTGAGTCCTTCAACAAGCATTACATGCTTACATCAGAAACTTGCTGCTAGAACTAGTGGCTTCTTACTGTTTTTATTTTAAATTCTTTCTGTTTTGAAGTCATTGTTTTAGAAGTTTCTGCTGGTGGGTTGTCTATAATGCATAAAATAAGGTAATCTTCAAAGCACCAAGGAGTTCCTGTTCTTCTGCCTGGCAGCCTATGTCATTAAATTATATTCTATTTGTTATTAGCCAGAAGTTTGAAACCCAGGATGACTGTCTTAACTTCTTGTGTATTTTTAGCCAATTCTCTTATATGTGGAGAAAGACTTGCAGGTGAGGTGTCATACAAATAATTCCTTATACTGTATTGCATATCTTGTCTTTAAAAAGACATTTTCAGTTTCAGACGTTTAGGTGCATGTCCAAAATACTCACTTAAGTTGTGGGTGAATTGCACTAGATTTCACAGATTGGATTAGTGTAAACAGGTGCCACTGCTGAATACTTTCTTTCTGCACTTGGCCACTCCATAGTAAGGCATTAAAAGGCAGCTGCTTTGAGCACTGGTGTTTGAAATAATCCACTTTTATAGTAATTATAAATGTCAATATTGCTATCTTGACTATACTGGTTGTGTTCTTTAGAAATGATAACTGACCAAGCTAACTTAAAAAGAAATTTAAGACCATAAACTCCAGCGTTTGAAAAATTTTAAATGGGTTTAAAATTAAAATAGTTAATTGGCATAAATGGGGAAAACATGCCAGAGAAATTATTACATTGTTCTTGTTTTATTTGCTGGGAATATCTCAGTAGGTCAAGCTAGGGGAATCCTTGTCTGTTGCAGTATTACTAGGTTCTTAAAAAAACAAATGAACAAACAAACAAAAACAAACCAAAAAGCCTAATATTATTTATCTGCAGCGTAGGTTCATGCTGTTTTCCTGTGTGCTGTGATAAAACCTTAAATGTTATAATAATTTTACATACTATCCTTTCTGTAACCATTAAGTGAATGAACACTCGGTATTTCATTTTATTTAGGTTTGCTATGCAAACTTTGTATTAAAAAAATATTAGATAGCTAATTGGTTTCAATATTGTTTTCACCAGAATATCTGAGTGTTTAGTTATCAGCAATTAAATAATCTGCAGAATACTCCTCTTGATTGAACCTTTTTTACACTCTTTCATGGCATCACATTGACTTTATTCATTTACTTAAGCTTCTGCCTTCTGCTTTCAGTTACAACATCTGTAGCTTTCCATTCCTGGATCTACCATCCTGCCTCAGCTTACTCTCAGCTATTTTATCTTCAAGTCTCAGTATTCACATTGTTGAGTCTTCTAAAATGCCGTGTGAGCATTAACATCGGAACAATTGTTCTGTTTTCATGACTGGGTGCCTTGTAGCATGGATTTGCCAACAAGCTGTAACGACAATTTCTGTAGAGCTTTAATAGCAATAGGTTTGGATAAACTTGGTTTTTCTGAGCAGCTGGGGGAGTTTCCAGTTAAGCTGGCACATACAAGCTATAGAGCTTTAAAAAAAGAAGGAATATTATTAGGAGAGTAATTCTGCCAGCTTCTTATGGCAATGTGTGAATGGAAATTCTCAAAACTCAATATTTCTTTCATTTTTATGTAGTTTTATGTATGTTTAGGTAGTTTTATGGCTGAGGAGGAACATTTTTGAGAGGATAGAAGACAAGTTTTGATACAAGAAT
Source organism: Patagioenas fasciata (assembly GCF_037038585.1). Taxonomy (NCBI): domain Eukaryota; kingdom Metazoa; phylum Chordata; class Aves; order Columbiformes; family Columbidae; genus Patagioenas; species Patagioenas fasciata. Next base: position 38,258,547 of record NC_092523.1, read on the forward strand.
AACCCCCCTGCTCAGTTTTCTTTTTGTTTCTAAAAGCAAAAATGTTACAGATCAGTGAGGATTTTTGAAAGATCACTTACAAAACATTACATGCACCCAAAGCCTTATTCTTGAAAAGGTTTTTGTTATCTTTTTGACTCTTTATGGAAAAATTGAACCTGAAGAAGACAACTAAAAATTGAGAAATTTCTTTTCAGTGATTTATCTACTGCAGGTAGAAGAAGCAGAAAACAGTATTGTAAGGGAAAGATTAACTCTGAGCGGTGCTGTGAACTCCAGCTGTTATTTATAGTAATTGCTACTTGGATTTTTGCCTGTACAAAGAGAGGCTATTTTGTCAATTAACGAAACAGGGGAGAAGTTCAGATGAGAAAGCACAGTTACTAGATGATGCAATGTGGAGCTAGGAAAAAAAGGGGTCAGGTAAAATACTGTAAAGAAGAAAAAGTTTTAGCATGAGATAATTATGATTCTTCCTTATTCTGCGTGGTAAATTTGCCAAACAGGTACTTAAGGTGGCTGAAGAATTCTGCAGACTGATGGAGTTAAGCTTAATAATACTAGTAGAAATATGGAAGAAGAAATTCCAATACTGGATGTGTTACTAAGGAAAATATCAGTTCTATTAATGATTGAAACGGAAATTGGCAGTGTCTCTCAGAACATAATGCCTATTTATCCTTATGGAAAACATGACACCTCAATTCAGTGTCAGATAACAATGTGCCAAATATAAAAAGGGATTTTCATTTGGCATTTTAAGTACTCACTCCTGCTTCTAACTATGGTATGAGGAGAGCAGTTCCTATTCTGGCTGGATGAGAAAATGTCTATAAATGAAATTTAGGAGAAAATGCATGGTTTTTTTTCACAGAGTAATATAGTTTACAATATAAACTGCTTTTTAGTTGCCTTTTCTGTTTACTGTTTTAACTTTTATGTGGATTTGTTTTTTTTTCAAAGAAAAAAACTGAATTTCTGTTTCTCTTAAGATAAACACAATTCAGTTCCTGTCTGTTAAAAATCTTGATATTTATTTTCAAGTACACATCCTTTTATGACTGTTTTTCTTCATTTGTATAGGTTTATTTGAATGTAGTTTCCAGAAAACATTATCGTTTCTTACACTCCTGGAGCCAAATGATAAGAGGTTCTTTATTTTGCCACGTTCCTTTAAGAAATATGATTTTGTATCATATCCTTCATGGCTGCTGTGCTGTTCGTTGAAGTCTGGGGATCTGTTCCTGATGGACAGTTGCCAACATTCTAAAATTTTTGGGTGCTTTTTGTTTGTTTGTTTTTGTTTTTTTCTGACTGTCAAACAAGAGAATTCAGGGAAGAAAAGAAAGGGTGTTTCAGTTTAAGATTACTGTGGGTAGAGTATTTTAAACTATAGTTGAGATGCTATTTCTTTTATTTAAAAGGAAATATAAACATTTAGAACAGGACCCTTTCCTGTGCTGCTGTGACTTTTTATTTTAGGGTTATAGCTTACTGAGGAATCTAGTTCTGTCCTGCAGCTCCTCAGTTTGTATCATGTTGTGACACCATTAGGTACTCAGCAATTAATCACACTAATGGAACAACTTGTGCGTAACTGCTGATGACTGTGAGTAATAACTTTATGGCATATAAGCAAATTAATTCTTAAAAAATCTGAGGAATTTAGATTCCCCTCTCTAAAACTGACCAAGAAATAAAGCCTGTCATGTTATTGGCTTAAAAGAATACAATGCAGCACAAAGAAATGTGTATCATAAGCATTAGAAATTTTTCATGTCTTATATTTAACATTGTGTTTATTTTATTTTAATTACGTTTTAATCAGTTTAAATGTAGGTGATCCAGGATCTTATTTATAAAAATATTTAGCAGTTTGATTCTTAAAATCTGCTCTGATTACTGTTTATTGTATACTGAATATTCTCATTCAGCCTGAATAAAATAATAAGAAACTGTCAAAACAGGTATATATTAAATCTCTGTTTCCTTATTAGTATGTATTTAAGGCATTTACTGATGTGGTTTTAGTTTTGTAAGAAAAAAAAAAATACTAGTCTGGCATAAAATGAAGTAGCAAAAAAGAGAAATTGTACTTAAGAAGCAGGAGAACTTATTTTAGCAAAAAATGGTTACCTGAGTTACCTGGTTTAGTACATGAAATTGTAGTTCTTAATAATAATACTTTTGGCACTGTATTTTTAAATGTGTATTAATAGGGTAAATAAATGAATTAGAAAAGCAGAATTTGGAATGAAACAGACCTTTTAAGTGGAACAAATACAATCCAGGGTCTTGGAACCTGTGTCTGTTATATTCCATCTCACTTGAATATCAGCAGGCTAGCAGGAGTGGTAGTGAACTCAATACTATGTACAGTATAAATAATCGTCATATTTTGAGCAGCAAGCATCATGACCAGCTGATATTTTCGTTCCTCAGGACCAGTTGTTCCCAAGACTGCGTGGCTAGAGCCATATGATCTTATCAACACATTTGAGAGCCCGACCCAAACACTGAGAGAGATTTTGCTGCAGCAATGACTGTCATAGAAGAAAGTCGCCCTTTTGCCCAGCAGCTATCCAATGTCTACTTTACTATACTTTCACTTTTTTGTTTTAAGCTTTTTGTGAAGATCAGCCTCGCTATACTTAGTCATTTCTACATTGTGAAAGGAAACCGTAAGGAAGCAGCAAGGATAGCTGCTGAATTTTACGGAGTTCCTCAAGGACAAGGTATATTTGTACTTACTATCTTATCACTACTCTTTGGGATTTTTGTTGTTACTGGGTTTTATCCAGGTAATTACTTATCTGCTAGCCTCATTTGTTTTCAGTTTGTGAAATGATATGTGGAAGTGTTTCTTTAACAAAAAAATATCTGAAGAAATGTTGTTAGATTATTTAAGCTTTGTGGGTTTTTTTTGTTTGTTTTGTTTATGTTTGTTTGTTTGTTTGGGTTCTTTTGGTTAGTTGGTTTTTTCATTGGTTCTCTTTTTTGTTTTGTTTGTTTTATTGTTGTTGTTTATTTTTATTTGTTGTTGTTTTGGTTTGGTTTTTTGTTAACGCTAAGTTCAAAATAAAACTGAAGTATTAGAGCAAATATCCTGTTAGGAGAGAGGCCTTACTTAAGATGACTGTATTTCAGATTGCTGAATGCTTCCCAATCTAACAAACACTATTTTCCCTATTGCTTCTAAGGTTCCCCAGCTTACTGATGCAGGGTTGAATTTTTCCATGCTTGGCATGTGATTATTTTGCAACTAGTCCAAATATTTCTGAGAATTATTTCTTGCTTAAGTTAAAATTTTCTAAAATAAGTTATTTGAGAAGATATAGACCTTCTGTACTTCAAAGTTAGTGTCTTGGCACATAGCAAGAAGCTTATGGTTTGTCAGGGTGAGCTTTTGAGCATCTGTGTGGAAACCCATCAACTTTCACTAGGTTGAAAACTCTTGTGAAAATTCCTTTTTCTGTTTGCTCAAACAGAACTTTGGTAGAGCTGGGCACTACTGTTCCCCCGACTCATCTGGGTTGAGCCAGGACCATTTTCATTCAAGCATTTTGGGTCACAGAGCTCAGAAATCTCTCTTCTCAAGTGTGGTATCCTAGTGCATGGCTGAGCCGTGCTTGTGCTCAGCTTGGGATCTCTGCTGCCTCACCTGTCTTTATTGTTGTTCCTTGTATTCTGGGAGGAAATCACATTTGTGGTAGGCAATGGAACAGGAAGACTTGTCTTGCCTCTTATCGCCTTCACCACTCATCCCCAGGGACCATGAACGAGAAGTAATAACACAAGTTAAATAAAAAAAAAGAGAAAATATAGAAGCAAACCAGAAATGGTTTCAAACCTGAAGATCTTTTCTGTCTTCAATGTTGGGACAAAAGCTAGACATTTTCTGGGTATGTGTTTAAATTTGTCAACCAGAGAGGCTTACATCCCAAAGCAGGAATTAGCTTGCTTTGCTGAAGATTTACTTGAGGTGGATTTATATCATGTGTTCTCTGCACAATTTAGAAAGTTCTGAAACCTGGTGTTTTTACATCTGAATGTGTTAATGGCATCATTTGAACTACTATGCTTGTGTGTTCATGTGTGAGTATCTGTACAGATACATATATATGTGGGGGTGTGTATATGTATGTACTCATTACAGTAGGTCAGCAAGGACTGACTGTCTCGCTGGCAAAAGTACTCATACAGAATGTGTTAGCTCTCTCTTGAAACCAAGAATTTTTTGTCAGAAACTGCTGGCTGCCTCTAAGGTGGCTCATTCTGGGAAGAATTATGCAGAATCTGAGTAAGGAAGGAAGAAGACTGAGGAAAAGCTAGAGGGAAAGGAATAACATGCATCAGGTTGAAAAGCAAGAGAGTCCCTAAAATGTTACCTGTTGCTGAATCCAGGAGACTTTAGTTTGGTCATTTGTCAAATGTCTTAGCTATTATATCTAAATAAATGTATGTTCAGCATTCTAGTAGCTGGGCCATGCAAAACATGAAAATATATCACTCTTGCAGGTTACTGTTTTTCTCAGGTAGCAGAGGTTGATATTGATTTAAAGGCTCAAACATATGGTAGAGTTTCTGGTTTTCTGCTTGGTTTATTAAAAGAAAATAGCTAATGCAGCTGTTTTATGCTTAAACTGTACTTTCTCCAAATCAGCACCAGTGTGTCTTAATTTTTCTCTGTCCAACTCACAATGTTTGGGTCTGGATCTATAACAGTCTTAAGCACATGTTCAGCTAGTGTTACATAATCTGCAAATCCAGCCATTTTCTTGTGATTAACAGGACCAATCTTTGCTCTTTGGGATGCAAATAATACTCCTCAAAATTACTGTTTTATCTTTTCTATATCTTTGTTCTATGTTTGTAGGAGGGGGCAATTTACTGTCTGAACTCACACCATGTTGTGAGATTTGGTTTATGTTTGTGAAATACAGCACAGAGGTACCTCAGTAGAGTGTATACAATCCATGTAGCAAAATATCATGTTCAAAGCATTATCTAGAAGACGTACAATAAGCAATGTGAAGCTACATTTTGAAACCTTAAATACTGAGTATCCTCTTAATTAGTGATCCTATCTGTGTTTTTTCTTAAGCAATGGAGAAATCTCAGCAGAAAAAAAAAACAACCCCAAAACAGAAAATCAGCCTATTATTGCCTAACTGAGGTTTATAGCATTTCAATAAGTAATTCAAATTAGAGGAAATGCTAGTTTTCATTTTCTAGTTTTAACCTGATTATGTACTCTTAAAATTCTGTTAATGCTGGTATTTTCAGTTTGCTTGTAGTAGTACAAAATTATTTTTTTGCTATTACAGTGGCTTGCTAGGATAGAGTGCTATAATTTGGAAGAAGGAAAAGAGCCTTTGGGAATAATGTGCCGCTAGGCACCGGCATTATTCCACGTTTACTGAATTGAGCTATTGACTTAAAATAAGCCTTTCTTTTACAAAACCTGCATAATTGAGGACATTTTAGGTGCTGAGCAGTAGTAAGGTGCACAGGTCAGTACAGGGTTAGAGGCGCAGGGATCACACGTTTTGTGTCTGACTTCCTTTGGTTTGTGGCTTATTCCTTGTTGAATACGAGGAGACAGCTTGGCCTGGCTCATCTGCCTCCTGTGGTCTTGTTGCTATGTATTAATAGTGAAACAGGTCATATTTTGTTTCTTAATGTTTCAGGAATATTTTCTCTCCAGTTTGGATAGTCCTTTGGATCTTGTGTGTATGTGAACAGCTGGATAGGGATAGTGTCTTAATAACTAATTAGAAATTACTATACCGTGTATGTGGCATTAAAATATAAGAACTAGATCAGTACTCAGCATCAGCTAAGACCAGAAAAGTGCTTATAGATGTTTTACTAATCATAAGTCACATTAATTTGTTTATGGAGATGAAGTCTGAGTAAAACTGAAAGGCACCTTTGGGGGTAATTTGGACACTCTAGGATCAAAAATACATGGTTTACCTGGCAAATGTTTGCCTAACTTGTTTTTAAAATGCTTAGTAATAGTGATTGCTGCAGTGTCCTTATGCAACCAATTACAGTTTCTACTGTTCTCATCACTAGAATGCTTCCCACTCTCCTCAAGACATACCTAAGTCTTTGTTTCTGCAAACTAGATACATAAAATATGATTAAGGTATTTAACAGTTTTTCTCCATCTATGAAAAGTAATCAATTTAAATGTTATTATCACGTGTCTTCCTACTTGCACTATTTTTGGCTTTTTCTAGAGCAAAGAGAAAAGGATTTAACTTAGTCTGTCCTCCTAAGTCTTGTTTTCTGGACCTGAATTACTGTAGTTTCTCTCCTTTGGACTTGTGCCAGTTCATATACAGTTCACAGACATCTTTACTGATGTCTAATTCCCCATGTTAAACAGAGTGCTCTAACTGAGACTGTATTAGTGCAACCAGTGGAACTATTTGTTGTATAAAAGTGGAACAGTTATGTCATGTGCCATATATATGATATGCTATGTAATACCTCCTGGAATTGTGCTTTTTTTTTTTTTTTTCCCCCAACAGTTAAGTATTAAGGATACAGTCTATAGCATTTAAACCCCCCATTAAAACAGAGTCAATGTATTACGCATTTGCTTTTTCCTAAGTGTAATACTTTGTACTGGCCTTCAGGTAGCTTCATACACTTGACATCAGACAGTTTCTCCATTTTACTCAAATCTGTTTTGAACTGTTTCCCTCTGAGCAGTTACAGCACCTGCAGTTTAGTGTCATTTACTAATTTTATAAAAATACATACAATAGTCTATCATCCATAATACTGCAGCACTGAATAGCAACAAATGCAAGATGGAACTCTGCAGTTTTTTACATTTGTTTAAAGTGATTTAAAGACCTGTGTCTTAATAAACTGTCAGAATTTAAGTATTTTTTTCAGTGAAGTCAATGGTATTACTACCATAAAAGAGTTAAATGAAAAAGGGATCAGTTCTATTATAAAGGTCCCATTTACTGGATTATTTTTAACTTTGGCACTAATTTTGTAAACACTCATGTACACATGCTTGCCCCATTGAATTGAAAGGGACTGATAGTTGTTCAGAGCTAAGTGCTTTGCAATCAGGGACTGTAGCTGTGTTGTCAATAGATTACAGTGCCTAACTTTCCTTTTTTTATTGTGTTGAAGTGAACGTGTATTTATCCATTACACTAGAAAATTCACAAAAGTCATGATTTTATTCCTTCTCTATGGAAAAAGTCATAGCACATATGTGTTTATTCAATTTCAAAATACTGTGCCCTACAAAACTGACCTAGTCAATGAACTTATTTGCAAATTAACCAGATATAATTAGCTCTGTAGCAGGCAATCTGCAGTGACAGTGATCTGCACAGTAAGATTTTTTCTCTCACTGTATTTCCAGAGCTCTGAAGCATTAATGATTCTAAAGAATTTGTATTTGTATTTGAGTACAGCTTCTCAAAATATATTATACTGTTTTTACAGAACTGGAGAGGTGAATATGTCCTGATTTCTTCTAAGTTTTCAAAAAAAAGTCTATTCTTGAATGAATACAACAAGTTCTAAGCCAGCCATCTTTGTTCTATCTGCCTTGGCCAGGCATGGTAGGAATGCTCAGTGCACTTGTTATTCCTAAATTAAGCTGTCCATGGGATTGTGGTAGTTCAAGTCTGGAGTCCCTATCTCCTTTCAGGGTTATGAGGCTTGTAAATAGTACGAAGCCTTCTGTTTCCTTCTTTTTCTTAAACGCTGAGTGCTGCTTGGATGGACCCAAGAAATTGGTCCATTAAATGCAACTCATAAATAGGAAATACTGTTATGTTTCACTGTTAGAGATCTGCTGTTTGAAACACTTGACTACATTTTTGAACTCTAGTGAATAATTAGAGCACAGTTTTCCTATTATTTTATTTGAACAAGTTGCAATTGATAATGTCACTCAGCAACAGTTGTTAGGTAGAGAAGATAGGCATGAAGCATTTTCTCAACTTGCATTCCACAGAGATCACAGTTCTATTAATAAAAGCCATATAAGACCTCTACTAGCTTCCTGGATACAATAGAGATTCATTTAGTCATGACAAGAACATTGTATGGCATACCTATTGACCATTACACTTGGTGTAAGACACCACATTTAGCATTTGTTTTTCATATGCAGAACATAAGCTAATGGTGTCGAAGTGTTTAAGATAGTGTGAATGATCTTTTTTGAAAGTTCAGAAGGGAGTTTCTTTCATGGAACTCATCAGCTTCTCTTGTATGTTAAAATCTTTGCCTGGTATGACAAGCAGCTCTCAAATAAATCTCAAGAACTAAGCAAATGACACCACATATCAGCACAGTACCAGAACCATTCTCCTCTGAAGAATACAATCTACCTTCAGGGGATTTTGGTGACAGTTATAGGATGTAACCAGACTGGCATGGCCAGGGCCCTGACCTCTTTGAAGCAACAAAAACCAAGCACATCTGCTGGCAAACATTGACTCTTCCCTCACCTTAAAGAAAATATGCGAGGCTACAGAAGCTTCTAGTGAATATATCTGCTGGAAACGCCTATCCGTATTTCTATATCAGAACCTCTTTGAGAATAACGTCACCACAAGCTGTATTTTATGGTCAGTATTATTAATGTATGCCTCTGGAAATGTGTCTTTCCTGAAGATGGACCTTAACTTGTCACCAGCCTAGGTCCTATTGGCTTGCTTGATGTGCACACTCTCTATCTCACATGGAAATGCCATCATCCACTGATTATTTTTGTGGGTGAAATGAATAACAAGGTTTTGAACTACAAATGAGTACAGAATGGAACATTATGAACTCTGATGTTGCTTAAAACTTGGGGTTTTCAAGGTGCACAGCAATCAGACTGAAAGATAATCCTGGGGCAATCTACCTGTAAGGCTTTAAAAACAACTGTTGTTAAGGAGAGCTGTTAGGACACTTCAGTACTGGACTGGGGCAAGCTGAAACTCACCATCAGCATTGGTCTTTTTTTGCAGCAGTGAGGTGTAAGGCACCAGGGGCAGACCAAAATAGCATAGCTCCCTGAAGGTGATGTTCCTTCCCTCAGCCATGGACTTGTTATGGCCAGGGTTCTGCTATTTGCCCTCCTCTCTTGTAGAGGATGTTCTCAAGCATTTGCAATGCAGGCAAGTGGCGAGTGAACTTCTGCCAGGGTGAGATAATGATGGCTTTGGGGGAATGCATTGCGTGCCTAAGTACTGAGCTCTAGGCATGATTGCAGCAATGCTGGCTGCTTGGTCATAAATCCATGATGGCATGCTGCATCTGTTGCACTAGTGGATGTTACTCTTTGCTATGTCTAGAGTCTTTCTGGCAATTTATGTGATCTTTCTCTTTATGGCTGTTCTCAGATGGTAACTGGCTGAAGATTCATTCTGTGGTGCTCTATACCACTGCGACTACTAGTCTCATGACTTGTGTCTTTCTTCTCTGTCAATATCTAAAGCTCAGGCCTGCTTGGTAACTGATATGGCTAGATCATCAGCATGACTGCTGTGAATTGTTTTACTTTAGCCCACATATGAGCAAATATTCTGTGTTACCACTGCATGAAGGGGTCTGGGGGGTACACACTGCAAATCCATTAGCCAAGAAATGTAGTATATGTGTTGTTGTTCCATATTTGACTTCTCTGGGGGCTGAGACAGAGCCTTTATCATACCAGAACTTTTAATCTTTTCTCAGCCTTCCATTCTGATTCCCAGCATCCAAGGATACAAGGCCTAACAGGGAAAGAGGTATGGAAGTTGCTAGCCATCCATGCTTTTGCTATCTCATAATAACAATAATAATATGGATTCCCGGGTAAAAGATAGTGTTGATACTGTATCAAGAGCAAGAGGTTGTAATCAGCTTTTTTAGTGCTTGTAGTGCCATAGAGAAATGTCATTTTATGCTTATATAACTAATGACCACTCAAGTATTATCTGCATATCCACTGACATTTGTCAGGACTGACTGGTGACACCTGGGTAAAGTCTGAGCTTCTGGTTGACTGCTAATGACTTATTGTATCAGCCATGAAGTATGGCTTGATGCAAGAACCTGTTTTTTAAAAAATGTTCTTCAAGTCCTTTCCCTGTGCTGCTGTTGGATCTTTTATCAGTGTACTTTTATGGTGCATTTAAGTTTCTTGGCATTGAGCTGGCACTGCAGGCTGTAACAGTGGTCACTGTGGCCTTTTAGGATGCTATGTTTTTGTCAGTGACCATGCTTCTATAATTACTACTAAAGCTTGCTTCGTCTTAGCTTCTCCTACAGGAAGGAATGTTCAGGATCTCTGCTGGTTCATTTCTGACAATGTCAAATGACAGGCAGCTCTTGGGGTACTGGCACTGAGGATCCAGGGAGCCTATCTTATAATTTCAGCTTCATGGTTGCAGTCTGTGGATCACATCAGCAGGATGTTCCAGAATTTTATGTGGCAGGTTCCGTGCAGTCACTGTGACCCCGTAATAGTCTTGGTTATAAAAGCAGGGTGAATCTGAAAGTACAGAATGGTTTGGGAAGTGAGGTGGCTCATCAGCCGGCTAGCATGAGGAGGATTGCACACAAAACACTGATCTGTGACATTTGAAAATAGTGCAATTTTGTCCATTTTTTCCCTGAGATAAATTGTTTTTATTGGAGTTTGGACTGTATTGCATTTAGCTGCATCATGTGTTGAAAGGTGTGGGAGCCTTTTTGTCATAGTTATTTTTGTTAACACTTTTTTTCTTCTTTGCATATTATCACAATTGCATCTTTATTGCCTTAAGAACAATAGTTCTTAATAATAAGAATAATTAATTTTTAATTAATAAGAATAGAATGAGTTCTGCATCGAAATGGAGGAACAAAAATTTCTTTCTGTTTAGATTCCCACCTGTTAAGGACTGTTGCCCATGTAGATTAAACTCAGAGCTATTTTCTGACATGTTGAAACTGTACTGACATAAAAATCTGAATAAAAAAGATTGTGAAGAAAATCACTTGGAAGTTTCCTTTAACAGTTCTTCTCCTCAGTTATAGAAGTTGAATAGAACTGATTATTAGTGAAATGCAACATAGTGGTTTATTTAAAGCTTGCCTGCTAAATTAAGTCAGAATTCCAAACTCATCAGTAAAATTCTCCAGTTTCCTTATTCTCAGAGTGTAGTGTCTGCTCCTTCCTCTGGCTGCTTTTTTTGCAGGTAGCTGCATTGCTTCCATGATTAACTATAACTTAATACTGTCCCTAATTGCTTGTGTGCCAAGGCAGGGAAAATAATGGCCTGCTGTATTTTCTTCATACTTGGATATCCACTTAGATTTCTGTTATAGGTTTTCTGTTGGATTTTGGAAGTGTTTGAATGTGTTCTGTAGAGAAAAATCTGAAGAACAGAATCTGAGTACCAAGCCTAGGTAGTTTCAATTACTAATAATTTTATTACCTAATGAAGTAAAGAGATACTGATTTTTGTTATGTAGCTAATGTAACCCAGTGCATGGATGGCTGACTTCAGGAAGTTCACATGTCAATTCTGTGTCAGAGGAGTAAGTGAATAGCGAGTTCTTCAGTTTTACTCTGCAATTTTAACAGTATGTTCATCCCCTCTTTATATCAACATCTCAAGTATGTTTTGAATACATTTTCAGTTGATTTCTGATGTCGTTCTAGCTTTCGTTAAGAAACAAAAACAAACAAACCTCACTTTTGTTTATGTGCCAGTTTAGTAGGACTTTTTGATGGCTTTTGCCCAGAGGATGAATGTTTGTGCCTAGCAGAATTTAGAAAGTTCCTTCTAGAGTCCTGAATCATATAAGTTTTGCTTTCTTAAAAGCATGAAAAAAGTGCATATTTTTCATACATTGCATTCTGATGTCCTCCAAAGTATTCAAAATAGGTTAACAAAATGAGTGGCAACTGTCTATGGAATAGAGATAGTTTTTCTAGTACCCTTGCCTTGAAGGCAGCAGATCTTTGAACTGGTCTAGCTCCATTGGTAGCTCAGTGCTTCCTATGCAGGTCTCTGGAAGTGAATGAGCAGGTGCTCCTGACTCCCCTTCGAAGCCATGGCAGCTGCCTGTGTATCTACTGGTTCCCTCCCTCCTCCTTCACACCTTTGAGACCAGTAAGAGAGAATGGGGAATGGAATATCTGTGGAAAGCAAGTTGTATGAACTACTTCCAGGTTTGTACTACTCTTCTAGAAGGACCCAGCTTCATTCTCAGCTGACAGCCTCACCCACGAAACTCCTACAAAAACATGTAGGTCTTGTCTTCCCAGCCCACTGTTAATCCCTGCCCAACAGTGGCAGATGCTTTGCTTGATCTTGATCCTTACCACCTTCTCCTGAAAGTCATGAGATTCCATTCCAAATGGAAAGGAAGTGTGAAGATGAGATGAGCCTCAGAGCTGTAGCAAGTACAGAAATTGTCACTGGTTATTTTTCACCTGCAGAATTGTGCTGATATCATCCTGAGACAGACACATAGACACATCCTTAGTAAGTTTTCCTGTTAATTCATCTTCCAGTATTTATTTACTTGAAGAAAACACTACAATTTAACGAGTAATTCTAGTGTCACAGTGAGATATTTATAAAGTGCCCTTTTCTAATGAGCCCTTCTGTGAAAGCTCTGTTGAAGACTTACTTGCAGAGTCAGATTGGATGTAGAAGTGTTTATTTCAGTCTGTGAGATATTCGGGTTCATTCAGCTGGATAAAACCTGAGGAAAACAACTTTCTGAAAGCAGTATAACATCTGGGAGAATGCAGTTTTGTTCTCTCTTGTGAGAATAGTAGTAGCCCACCTGCTTCTGTTCTATAAAGAGTGTCGTGCCATTCCAGTTGGGTAGTTCTCATGTGCTGTAATTTCAAGGTGAAATTTGCAGCTGCTCCTTTTCCCCCTTCCCCTACCTAACTATAATCTTGCCTCTGATTTTCTCTTAAAGAAAGACAAGACTGATATAGAAAATTTCATTAAATACATGTGTATTATTTCAATATCTTACTGATTAATTTTTGTCAGGTACCTACCTGAAGAGGAGTGGTATTAATGAAGACCAGTAATCTTAATTTCTTTTTAAAAAGTTTATAAATGGCTAGTTTTTATATGAGTAGAGGAGGGTAGTGAGGAACTACTAGAGGAAGTGGCAGGGAGCTAAATGTGGCATCTTAGCATGTTATTAGCACAGAGAAATCACTGTCCTCTTTATCCATGCTGGAATTTTATCATGGACTGCTTGTCCCTGCAGATTTCTGTTGTTGAATATCAGCATGATACATAGTAACAAACAAAAAATTTCTACTAGTAGTTGGTTGCCCTTGTTTTTGTTATAATGAAAAAAAAAATATTGACTTGTGCTACTTCTAACAATACTACAGCCTTACTTTCATAACAGAATCAGACTTTCAAAATAAGAAGTGTTTTTTTTTTTCCAATCAACCCATGATGTATTTATTCAGGATGTAGTTTCTAGTTGACAGCTGTAGGATGTCTTGTCCCCATTTAAAAAATAAAAACAAGGACAAAACCAAACAAACAAAACACCCACAGACTGCAGTGCTTCATAGTTTCATGGATTCTTCTGAATTCCAAAATCTCTCTTACCTGCAAGTTACGGATGAGTAAAGCCTCATGCAGTAATAATTGTTGTTTCTTTTATTAAAATTATCATCATTATGATAGAACAGTTATAGTTTTTCTGGTTTAGGTTGCCTGTTATTCAAGCAACAAAGCATTGAATACTTACGCTTTAAGAATCTGTTTCTTTTTTTGGTTAAATGCTTAAAAAATTGACACCTTCTTTCCATTTAAATCATGTAAATAGTTAAGACTCATGCTGTAGCTAAGCTGATTCTTTCTCTGTTTTAAAAATAGAAAATGCTGGAGCAGTCTTTCCCTTCCCCCACTATGTACTCACTAGTCCAAGCTAGTAAATGTTGCTGAATGGATTTCAGTGTTGTAGCCATTCTACAGTAAGTACAGCGAGATCTCTGTGAAAAAGCGAAAGGAGGAAAAAAGGTACTAGCAATCCATTTGCGGGCATTCGTCAGACCAGAGCACCTGCACCAATGACAGACAGGCTTTCCTCGAGAAACAAGTAATGACAACAAACACGGCTGTTCAGAGGAGGCAGAATCTCCCCAAAAGACGCCTAGAAAGTGTAGGGGAGTGTCCTGTGAAACGAAAAGCTAGCTGGGGTATTCTGACCAGCCAAGGTTAGTATAGCAGCCATTTCAGAAACCTTGTACTGAAATACGCTAAGCTGACCCAATTTGTCATGTTCTAGCTCTAAACTGTTTTTTCTTTCTAGCTGTAATATAAATGCATGCTTATGTTAGTGGCACTTTATTGTCTTGCATGGGTTAACACAAGGGTGATGAAGCTATTTTTGGTCTTTCTGCACTCTTATCAGCTGATCTAAAATATCTTTTCTTCTTTATCTGCCCTATTTGTTTTATGCAAGCGTTTAAGGCTTGACTTACCAGTCTTTTGCTGTCCTGTCACAAGGTAACTGGATACCGAAGGCTAATTGTTTACAACAGGGAACTGGGCACTGAAAGGAGGGGGAGAAGTAAACTTCGCATACAACTTCATATGTAAAGAGAACTTTATAGGTAGCTGAAATAGGAGGTGATGGAGGAACTACAGATGACAGAATTATTGTCCTGTGCTAAGATACTAAAGACAAAGATATAATTGTAAGGATTTGTATAGAGAAATACTTAGGAGGTATTTAAGTTGCTTGACACTGACAATTTCAGTGATGAGGAGCAAACTATTATAAAAGAAGTGTTTAGGACTGCTGTTGTCTGTGCCAGATTTTCCTAATTTTTTCGTAATGCAAGTGTGTGAAAGGGAGATTTTTGTAATTGTGAGAGTCTAATAGGAATTTTTTAAAAGAGTGATCATAATTCCAATTAATATCGACCATAGCATAAAGCTTAGAGTGAAATAAAAATGAAAATAAGGAAATCAAACTTCAAATTCTTGATAATATCACATAAAATTAAAACCTGGAGGTGTTAAAATAGTCAGAGAAATGAGGAGACGGGGAAGAGAGATTTGATATATTGTGCATAAAATAATTATTAATTTACTATGAAAAACACAGTTATATATTATAGGAATCAGAATTACTCTTAAAATACCTTTGTTAATTTCCAGTACTGCCAGTTATAGAATTAAGCAGTATTAAAGAATTTAAGCAACAGTTACTATAGCTGAATGCAGTGGCACTGTAAGGTTTTATTTGTTCATCAGTTTTAATATGCACTGTATCCCTCATATTATTCCATGCTTGGGCTAACATTTCCTAATCTATAGTAACTTCTATTTATGAACATTTCAGCTAGTTATGTCAGTAGTTCCCAAAAAGAGAGGACATTCTCCCTCAGACTGAAAAGAAATTTTACAAAAGTTTATCAATGTTAGCACTACCCACTCCTTGATATGGTTCAGGGTTAGGCTCTTTTGTTGTTCTTTTAAAGAAATAACCACAGTTAGTCCTAAGTTTTGAAATTTTCAAAATCACAGTTAAATATGGAAAGTAATTTTTCCTGAAGAATCCATCTTATTATGGTCTTGCAGCCTCTTTGTGATTGCTAAACTGAGTGTATGTATTTGTTGATGGACATCTTGAAGTACTGAGAGACTTCTTTTGCAATTCAGGCTTCTGGTTGTTGTAGTTCACTTGAATGACAGGTATATCCAATACCAAATCTGAAGGAGACTCTTCCCTGTCTGTTCCCATTCCTGGAGGTATCCAAACCTGACTTTGTTCTTCAGGCTGCCTTGAAGAGCAAAGGAAGAGAAAGTCAGACTGTGATGCAGTATGTAATTAAATATGCATATTGGAAAATGGAGTAAAAGTGATGGGGAGGGTGAAATATATCATGGTAAGGTTTGGTAAAAGGGCGAAAGGGTAGAGTCAGGCTATAGGAAAAGGTCTTCAGCCTACTGGCATGAGGGTCCACAACCAGCAATCAGTATACTGGGCCCAGCTTTGCTGACCAGCTGGGTACTGCCCGTAAGGCCAGGGATTAAAACTTGTGCTGCATTCACACCCTGGCAGGCTGGGAAAACACTGAGAATTCTGAGCACAACTTGGGGAAAATTTCTTGCAGCCTGGATTAAGGCTGAGACTGCATTTGAGGAGTACAATTATTCCAGGCAGAAGTCCTCCAAAGTCTGAACTCAGCTCAGAATGTCTGTATGCCTTTTTTGTCACCTTCTAGTTGGAAGGCCACTGAAAACCCCTTACTTTGTTTTAGTGAATTGACTAAGGAAATAATAACAGCCTAAGACTGCTACCAACTGCTTCACATACCAAAATTGAATATGATGTGGGTCTAACATATTACTGAATTTAGAGGCTGATGTGATTTTGCACCTTGTCACTCTAGCTACAGCGCACAGTTTTCAAGATACTTTAGGCTAGAAAAATATCCAGCTGCTCGTTGATCCTTCAAGAAGATGGAAAAAACCAGCCTGTGCACGAACAGTGGACAGGGGAGTTGTTGCTGTGCTTTTATGAGACAGGGGAGGGGGCCTGATGCTCTTTTTGCTGTGTGTGCCAGGCCCGGCACAGAGCCACAGCAACAACTGCTGCTGCCATCATCATTGCTGTCGCGTTCACCTCCCGTAGTGCTGCTTCTGTTGGGAAATACACGAGTCACATTTGGATAATGCTGTTGTGGGCATTTTAGGGTTTCTAATGTGGTTCAGTGGCTTGTGTTTCTGTGTGAAAAGTATGTTAAATTGCAATGCCAAAGCACTTAAAATTTAGGAATTGTTAAAAGGAACATTGCCTGTGACTTGCTCATTTGACCCTCTAATGCATTATAACCCAGTATTTGACAACACAGTCACATACTGTACTTTTCCACAAAGCCCCTGCTCTCTTGGATGTGCAAGATGGATGACATTCTGAGAATGCATTAGGTTAATACTCAGAAAAAATAGACCTTGTATTTTCCTGTATGTTGCAAAGGTTAGAAGATATATAGTGAAGGGTAGGGAAAAAGGGGCAAAGGTTTTCATGTCCCTAAAAGCAAATTATTTTCTTGTCTTTGCTGTGACACCTGTGTGTTTTAAGACAAATCATCTAACCTAAAGGCTTCTTGACTGATCATGGTTATTATTATCTAAGGCTGAAATTCCAGAAGCTCAAAGCTGTCATAACCATGATTAAACTATGCTTTCAGTGTACACTCTAATGCTTAAGTACTCTGGAAAAAATAAACTATTAGATTGGTTTTATAATTTAAGCATTAAAATTCTCGCTCTTTTGGTTCTTTAGTTATAAAATAGTATGAATGAATGATGTTATGAAGATAGATTCAACAAGGGTTTTTAAGTATTCTTTCATTACTGGGAGAATACCATGAAAAACTATAAAATGGAATACCATGAAAAATGTAAAATTAACAGTGTTATAGTCAGTTTATAGTTTGGATAGCATGTCTTAAAGAGCAAGAGGTCATACTAGATATGGAGATACAAAATAATTTGAATGCTCACACATTTGCTGAATACAACACTGGAATGGCAAAACTCATGTGTGGTCCTGTAATGTGAGTGCATCATAAACAGAACTGTGTGGGAAAATAAATTTGCATGGTTTTCAAGAGTAGGAAATAATTGGCATTTGTATTTGGGTTGAAATCCCCAAGTTTTGAAAGTCTACATGATGGTAAACACTGTAAAGTGTATTGATTTGAACCAGTCAAGTTTTCATCTTTTGTATGCATATGTTTATATACTTATGTGTATATATGTATATATTGTTATAAATTATTATCTATTTTTCAGTCAAATGAAAACAAAGATTATTTTAAATATTGAAATGAAATATTTAAATGCAACTTGGACTATATATTCTCTCTCAGACATATTTTAACCATCTATAGCCTAAATTCAGATTATTTTTGAGTCCTTCAGTGTTGATTGATGGAATTTCATCAGTTAAAAAGAAGTGGCTTGTGTTTTGCTGGTCTTATCTACTCATAGTAGTTAAGCACCACAGATGCATTCCTTAACTTTCAAACCCTTGGCCTTTCAAGAGTTTTTAACATCAAATATCAATTAAGTGCTTGAAACACTTTTTTATCTTGCAAGGGCTTTAGACAAATGGGGAATTTTATAGTGCCACAGTAAAAATATCAGGCAGTTTTAACAACTGGAGTGAACTGAATCTGTTACCTTGGGACTATGTTACAGAGTTTTTCTGTTACAGTTATTGATCCTGTCACTTTCATTGCTACAAACTGAAACATTCAGAATACATCTTAAAGAATAAAAGATAACAGTGATGAACTCAAGACATAGCATTTGTTAGTTTTGCAGACATAAATATAAGCTACAACACTTTCCAAATAGTCTGCGTTGGGCTTCTATTTTCAGTTCTTTTCTGATGATACCGCTTCTCTGAGGACTGGTCACCATCTATTTACCCTTAGAGCAGTATTTTTTTAAATTGCTGAACCCTGGCATAAACCTTTGGCCGGTGAAGTTGGTGAGAAGACTTTCATTCACTTCCAGTCCTCCTTGGTTTGAAAATCCAGCTTTCTAATATACTTTTTATATTGTTTTTGTTTGTTTGTTGACTACACAATTTTTTAGAATTAAAAACGAATTGAATGAGTAGAGTTAATGACTTTTACAAAAATATTTTAACTTAGTATTTTACTTCTATGATCATAAATACAAGAATGACTTACAGGTTATTGCAGGTACATATAAAGGAGTGAAGTCCATGTGAAAATGTGAAGAAAATAACATTGATGACTTAGAAATGCATCAAAGCTAGAATTGCAAATCCCTGTTTTGGGGGATTTTCACTGCTGAGAACAGTTATCCAAACCCCAATTTCACAACCAAATAATTGTTCAGAAGATAACTAAAGCAATAGTGAATGGCTACAAGAAAAAAACAGTTCAGCATACAGATCAAATAGCATTTGAAACATAATCAGGATATCTTTATGTATTTATTTTCTCAGTATATTATGAGTAAGTAGTAAAATAACACATGAATATTTGGCAGTGCTTCCCTTACAAATCTATGTACTAATACTGATTTTAGAGGAAACAAAACTATATGTCTCATTGTATGAGATTAAAAAAGGAGGAGTTTGTCCTGCAGATCTTTTTCTTCTCAGGGTTCTCTTAATTTCACTGTGAGTTTCTCTTGCATTGAAATTCCACTTAACCTGTATTGGAAGGCAAGTGCACACATATTGACACTTTGAAAAGATGTTAAAGAAAAAGAAATGTGAAAAATGAACAAAAAGAGCCATAGTCCTTTAGCATAAGAAAAGAAACTGGCAACTTGTGTATGCTGGTATCGTCAAAGCTGTATTTACTGAAGGGTGAAAGTTCATATTACAGTGAGCTGCTGATCTCTTTCCAAACATAGCTGGAGTGTATTAAGAACAGGCCTAATTAGCAAGAGCAAATTTTTTTTTTTATTATTTTTTTTTTTCCAGATTGAAAGCAATGAGTAGGATTTATAATTGCAATTGGCTGGAAGTGCCATGGGGAGATGGAGATTTAGGTATTGTATGATACTTTGTAATTTGTTTTTTATCTTCACCTGTTAATATAGTGAATATATTTATTCTTTCTTGTTAGTGTTTACAAAGCAATGCCTTTCCTGGTAAATTATACACCAGAGAACTTGGAACTAATGTGGCTTCTAAATATAGTTAGACATACTTTGTCTTCAGCATCTGTCAGAGACGACATCAGTAGGGAATTAATGCATTAACAGGTTTGGAATAGACCGTGTTTGCTAGTACTGCTGTTACAGACAACAATGGATGAAAAATGTCTTCATTTATATTCTTATTAATGCTTTCTAAGTGAGAGACATAACAAGTTTGTAGATTAGCAGAAGGTAGGAATCTAGCCAAAGAATTTATTTTAAGACAACTTTGAAGTTAATTTATGATACGTATTTATTTTGAACATATTATTGTCCCTGTGGTTTTTATGTTTACTGATATGTTTACTGATAAATCAGTTGGAATTGGAAGGCTTTTTTCCAAACTTAATTTGCACAAAATGTTTTTGCCGCATTTTGCTTATAAATTTTACTTCCAGTAGAAGTGATACAAGCATTTTGCTTTTAATGGATTTAGCAGAAACAGAGAACTGCTGCATTTCTCTACATGAAGACAGGGATATAAGGTGGGTCTAGGTGCAAAACAGAGCTCGCAATGGGATCTGGCATCATTTGTATCTCAAATGTCGCTGGAGTTATGACATTAACAGACATTCTTCTGACCAATTCAAGACGGAAGGAGGTGAAGGAAAGAAAACTGGAAAAAGTGTTGCTTTCAGATCCTACCTGCATCTTTGTCCTGAGTTATACATGCCTACAAGAATGTCCAAAGTATGAGCATAAAAACCTCATGATACTACAATTTTATTAGATTTTTTTTTTTCCATATAATAGTTGTGTCTTTTTCTCTTTTCTTTTTCCCCATATTAATTTAGGAGTAAAATAAATGCTTGAGAGAGATGATTCTCATCTGTAGAGACTGGGGCAATATTTCAAAAGCAGCCTCTAAATACAGCTTTTAATTATTTTTGAGGAATTCTCCGCAGCTGCCAGCAGGAGAACTTAATGGATTTAATAATTTGAATTAGAATTACTTGAGTGCTGGTTCAGTTACTACTACAGAAGAAGGAAAACATTGGTCAAAATTCTTATAGTAACTGCACACATCCAACCTACAACAGGATAAACACAGGATAAATACATCTGAGCTTATTGGGATGACAGAGAAAATATTGATATTTTCTCAAAATCAGGTCCCTTTAATATTTCTGAGGTCAGATTTTGTGGTATAATACCCCTTAAAATCCCAGTCACTTTGTGTATGGGATGGTGGGTTGTCCCTTTGTTGTTTTTTTTTTTCAGCTGTTCTGACTAGCAATAAGAATTGCAAAATCATGCATTTAATAAACCTAAAGTAAAAAGTATAGGCAACGATCTACGTGCATGTACATACACATGCACAGACAGCTGATCAGAGTTTAGTGCAAATAATTCTGGAAGAGTATTGGAAGCTGGTTCTCGCCTATGGTACATCTGCTCCCACAGATGGAAGACTACAAGAAGCTTCAAAGATACCGGATACTCTGACATGACAGAAATCTCCATGCTTTTTCAAGATCAGGTTTAATCTCCTATATTTTTTAACTTCTGTTATCAGCTTTGTATAGTCTTATGATAATTTCAATACTCAGCTGTACTTTTGTTTTGCTAAGATTTTGATTTGAATAACATGCAGTAGCACTGAGTTCCACAGTGTAGTCTTATATTCTGTGAGAATATACAGTCTTAGATCTGAGTAAGTTTTAGTTTTATCTCAATTTCCGTATTGTACACTATTTCATATGTTTTTAACTCTTCTCCGATTTCTTTTCAGGTTGAGCAGTCTTAATCTTTTCAGATATTCTTCATGTTATTTGAGGGAGTTGTTTATTGGAACCCAAAGTGTACTTTCTGAAACAGGCTAGTGGACAGGAGGAGTCCAACAGGAAACAGAAACAGGGTCTATTTCTAGTGCGTAGTTACCTGAGAGCTTAGACACATGATTGGCAGTGACTGAGCAATAACCGTCTCATTTAAAATTCATGGCCTTGGCACTGAGATGCAGTAACTGGCTCTGCAGGCGGTCACGCTCCATCGCAAGGGACATGGCCACATGCTTTCATGCGTTGGAAATTCATCTGCTTTTGTTATCGAATCATCCCACATGGCTAATTCTCCCTACATTTCTTCAGGGATTTTGGGGGGACTGAGTGACTGTATTAGCATTTTATAGTCCCAGTGATTTTCTTCTTACAGGAATAAATACCAATAATTCATGATATATTTTGAAGATGGTTCTTCCTTGCACAATCTCTCAAAACTTGATTTGCAGAATTCAGACAATAAGTTGGTATCAGCTGTGCTTGCAACCCTGTGTGGCCAGAAGGGACCTGTTGGTGGCCACTTGTCTAGAGGAAAGGGCAGGTTCTTCATCTGGAGCCATAGGATGACTCTGGGACCTGGACTGGGAATTGCAGGGGTTTATGTGTGTGATGGCAGAGTGGTTGTTTGGTTCCTTTTTTTTTTTTTTCCCTTTTCCTTTTTGGAGGTGGTAAATAAATGAAAATAAATGCCAAACCTTTACATTAAGCATATCTATTTTTAGCCCTAATAGTCTATTAGAATGACAACTTAGTCTTAATATCATATTTCTACTATAGCAATTTTTTTAGTGCGATTCTCATGGTATTTCTCTCCTTGCACTTGTGTAGTAGTTGCAGATTAATCTAATGATACATAAGGATTTCCATATTAATTTTCATATACATCAGCTTTTTCAGGACTTTTCAGGCAAGTTTATGTCTGGCTTAAGTTCAAATATCAGTTTGTTGAAGTTATAAGTTTTTATATGCCAGCTGCACAAGTAAGTTATTATTTAAAAAAAATCAACAATGCAAAAATAGAAGTGGGAAATATGGCAATTAATTTATTACATCAGATTACTGAAATCAATATATCAATATTTTGTCCTCTGTACCACATAATTTTTTATTAAAGATTTTTACAGTTAATAATAGAGCAGTTTTTATTGTCTAGAAACTGATAATTTTAAATACAGGCTCTAAAGACGAAAAAAAATCATAGGATAGTTGACTTCATTTTGTGCATTATATTTTTTGCTTTGCTCTGTACATTACAAAATCCTTCTAATTCATGTGGTTTACTAAATAAATGTTGTTATTATATAGGTTCTTGGGCAGATCGCTCACCTCTGCATGAGGCAGCCAGTCAAGGACGTCTTCTTTCGCTAAAGACTTTATTGTCACAGGTGAAGGCTGTATTCTTAAAATTACTTTCATTTTAAATGTTACTTTATTTCTCAGCATAGATTATTAATGCAGATTTAGTATGCTTTGCTTCTTTCACTTGAACCTTTCCGAGCAATACACATTTCAAAAATTTTTATATAAGATACAAGTTAATATTTAAAATATTTCTTCTGTATGTTTTAAAACTTCCCCCAAAATTATTTTTACCAAAGTTGCATCTAAATGTATGGAAGTCTTCCTCTCTTGCATAGTGTAAGTCAATGTAGTTCCACTGCTTGAAGCCCTCAGGTGAATTGAGCTAGTCATAATGAAGACACTTGTTAAGGGCAGGAATCACTGAAAGGTTCTGGTTTTTGCATAGTTGTAATTTTAAAAAATACATGTATATATAGGTAACAGCAAAGGGTGAGACTGTAAACTGCTGAATTTTAATATTCTAGTATTGTCATATTAGCTACCACAATACTGAAGATATATACTATAGAATACATTTGATGAAAGCCAATAGATGCAATTATTAGTTCTTAAGAATTAAAAGACATCTACTGCAGAAAATATCAAAGGCTTGATGATTTTATCAGTCCAAGAAGTGTTCACATTGCTAAAATTCAGATATATCAGACCTGAAGCCAGAGAATCATAGAATCACAGGACAGTTTAGACTCAGGGCCTTGTTGAGTTTTGAAGATCACCGGGAGCTGAGATGCACTAACCTCTCTGGACCCCTGCTTCAGGGTTTCACTGTCCCCACAGTGAATTTTTTTTTTCCATGTAATTCATTGGAATTCAACATGTTCCGACTCATATCTGTTGCCTTTTCTCCTATCACTGTGCATCTCAACAGTCTGTTTCCATCTTCTTCACATCCTTTTATTCTGTTAGATACACTGATTGATGAAATATTCTTTTTATGCTCATGGAAGATTTATTTATTACAAGCAGAGTTTTAGGCCTATTTAGAGTGTTGTAAACTATTCATTTGAACTACTCTTAACAGCTTATGTATTATATTTATATGTCATTCATGTCTTGTTTAGGGGTACAATGTTGACACACTAACAATTGACCAAGTAACTCCACTTCATGAAGCCTGCCTGGGAGATCATGTAGGATGTGCAAGAATCCTTCTTGAAGCAGGAGCAAATGTAATGTGTTGTTGTGGTTTTTTTTCTTTTTGTATATGAAGTCCAATGCTAACCTTGATTTAACTGCAAAGGATATAGTCCTTGATTTTTTTTTTTCTCCGTAGTCACCCTATTGATTGCATTCATATCATTTAATTACAATAAGCCACCATCTGAAAGCTAGCAAGGGAAAGTGATGGGTCAAAAAAACATCATTACAGAGATGTTAGGTTCAAAGTAAACCAGCCAACCAAACCACATAATTATATGTGTAAGAGTAGATGTCAAACTGAAGAACAGTAAAAGGGAAAATAGATGGGAGTTGAACAGACACTGAGACAGAATCACAGAATGTTAGGAGCTATGAATTGAAGATAATCTGCTAGCAGTATGTCACCAGCCTTATTTCTTTTGTGAATTTCATTACATTATTTCTCTTAAAAAATATGGAATGTGTCCCTCTCCTTTACTGGTTTCCTATTGCTTCGAGTGGCTTGCAGGAGACTCTTCTTTTAGTTTCCAGAAGGTCTTTGGTCACACGGTACCCATGTGCTCTTAAGATCCTGTGGTCTGAGTAGAAAAAAAGCTCTAGTGTTTTTCTGTTCTCCTGTCACAGGCCATCTGTCATCCAGAAACAAAAATGGGACTTTACAGACCACTTTCACAACAATCTCTGCTGATATCAGAGTTCAAATGTGTAGTTTCCCAAATCTCTGATCTTTGTGATAGGAATATTTATTGTCCTTAGTATTCATTTTTAAGAACCATGTAGAATATGTCTGTGTTAATACAGAAAAAGAAAAAATAAGTTTCCCAAACAAATTCCACTCCATTTCAGCTAGCACAAGGATCCTAAAGATACAAAACTGTAGATACTATGGACAAAACTAGAAGAACAAATTTGATTTTTATATCTGATTTTTTTTAGTACTTTTAATTGTTTTGATGGGTTTGGGGGGTGCATGGAAAAAGATAGTCCAGAGTCTTGGTAGAAACCCTTTCCTAATACTGGTGCTCCTTCCTGTAGTATTATCAGCCCTCACAAATTTGCCTAGTTCCTCTCATTTTCTCACACTGGGAATATTCAGTTAACCAGTGAGGTGGTGAGGTTGGTATTAAAACAGCGAGCCTGTGCTATTAGCTTTGTCTCTATCCTGTGAAATAGCACCCCAACCTGGAGATTAAAACCACAGAAGACAATGGCAAATAATTCTCGTATTTAATACAGAGTTTGCATTCTTGACAGAGCTGCAGAGAGAAGGTTCCCATTTTCCCGTTACTACACAAAATGTAGATTTTCTGTATCAATGAAACAAGCTAAGTACAATAACTTTTGAAAATTATTTATTGCGCAAATGTTAATGTGTGATCTTTAGTATTCCAGGTGTATTTTGCTTTATTCAAAATAGTTTAATAAGAATAATAATAAACTAATTTCAACTGAGAGATGTGGTGAGAGGAAGACAGTAGCACAGGGACTGATCAGTTAAGCTGTGCTATTCTAATCAGTAATTTTGTGTTTGAATGCAATTTCTAACTATATATCCTGTTTAAAAATCTACCTTTATTTCAATTCTGTTCTTAAATAGACTTTATATATTCCAGGTAAACGCTACAACAATTGATGGAGTGACACCTTTATTTAACGCATGTTCAAGAGGCAGTGCGGCATGTGCTGAGCTCCTGTTGGAGTATGGTGCCAAAGCTCAGTGGGAGTCCTGTCTCCCATCACCAACTCATGAAGCAGCCAGCAGAGGTAGGAAATTACCTGCTGAACTAACAGGGAGCAGCTGACGAATGTCTCAGTAATAGTGCAAAGAAACATGTATGGTTTTGTCTGTGAGACAGCTTACAGAAATCAAACACACTGTCATGCTTTGTTCTTCCAGGGCACAGTGACTGTCTGGAGGTGCTGATCTCCTGGGGTATAGATGTTGACCAAGATCTTCCACATTTAGGAACACCTCTGTATGTAGCATGTGTTTCACAGCAGATCCATTGTATTCGAAAGCTTCTATATGCAGGTATGTCATGATTTAAATAAAAAAATATTACTAGTTGTTAAAATAAGCACACTGAAGTGAGTCAATGAAACTAGAACGCTTGCTTGCAAGGCTCTGCTTCTAAGTTTATTCTGTGATGCATGTTTTCTTATAATAACTTACTGTGTCTTTCATATTTTTCGTGGCATAGCAAGCATAGGAGGGGAAAAAGGAAGGAAGACCAATAAGAATATATGTTTGAAATTTTTAGCCTCTACTTCAGTTTTGTAGATGTTCATTTTCTGTAGGAAAAACAAAGGTAAAACATCAGCTTTGAAAAAGGAATTTTATATAGTAATCATTGAGCTTTCAACAGAACTTTTTTAGCAACATAGTCCTGCCCTTTTTCATTCTCCAGTCTGTTCTAACTGATCTTTTTACAAGGCAGAGAGGCTGAATTGCAGAGACAAGAGGTAAGGTTAAAGGCATTTGACCCTGAATTTCCCATTATTCATTTGATCAACGGGAAAGATACATTGTTTCAGCACAAGTCTGGGGACACAGTCAGCATAGCTAAAGGATCATTTGCTGTGTTTCAGGTGATGACATACAGGGCTTTTGTGTCCTGCAGCCCAATGAATGAAAATGTATAGATGAATAATTACAGACTTGCCATCACTGCACTGGAATTTTTTTTCTAGTTAATTGCAGGTTACTTAGAACTTAAACAAGCAGTTAAGTTGTTTCTCATTAATTCAGTCTCCTTATATGATTGATTATCCTATGTTATGATTTTTATGTTTAAGAACCCCAGCAGTATAATTAGCATATTTTGGGCTTCAAATACTATCATACATTAAAAACAGTAACAGAAGGGCATGTTCTACATTTGTTGGTGCCATGAAGTAGAAAAGGGTATGTAAATTGAGAATATAAGTAACTACTTATGTCAGTCTGAATTTTTCATATTTTTTCAGTTTATGAGAATGTATTAGAAGTTGAAAAGCAAATAGACAATGAAATAGGCAAGCGAATGATGCTGTGGAAGTATTCTCAGATTGTTAATACTGAGAACACTGAATTATTCAGACTTCCAATTTAATTGCTAGGCCTCTGATATTATTGTATTATTTTACTCCAATGAGAATCAAAAAGGCAAAAAACATTGATTCAGAGAGCAAGCTTGGTACAGAAGCCAATTTTTGATCTCACAGATCAGTAAAGCTCTCTTAAGAAGACTGAGTTGTTCGTCTCCTAGAATAATCTAGAAAACCGTTGGGGCAAACCCAGTTTTCAGGGGACTAACAGCTTCACTGTAAGGGAAGCTTCCATACTAGCTAGTGTTGTTTAACTCTTGTATGAATAAGTTTTTCTTGAATAGGAATGCCTTATTGCAAATTAATTTAGCCCATTTTAATTTAAAATAAATTAGCAAATCATTATTAATACAAAAGGGTAGTAATTAGAATCCTGTGGACTGGGAGAATTAATGGATTGGACTTTTTTTCCCTATTAGCTTTCCCATCTGTGTACCCCACCTTAATTAGAAAAATTCTTGATAAAGGTTGGATGGGGTGGGAATCTATTTCAAACCCTTTGCCAGCTTCAACACATGAAAAACTATCAAGCGTCCAAGTTAGATTTCTTCTTGAGTTGGTGTATTTACAGAAACATAACTACTAAACTTCAGTTTAGTGATACTTTCTAAAGACTTAAACAAGGAAAGCATATTTTTATGTAGTGCAAATTTTCTTAAACATGTACAAAATGTACTTCTTTTATAACAAGATCAACAATGATGCTCATATGACCTAATTTCATTTATTTTCCTTCTTTTTATAAAGTATTTTCCTTTAAAATGTAGTAGTGCTTAGGTAATAAAACCTGGGATAAGTGTATGCGTTCAAAAAATCTTACTGATATGATTAGCTGTAGTGCTATGCAATAAAACTAATAAAGTTGCTAAAGTCACTGTGGCATTCTAGGACAGTGGGGTTTTTTTGCTTGTTTTGTATAACAACATCATCTTTACTCAATGACAATTTAATTAAATATCTTTTTACATCTCTTTATGTGCATCTACTGACCAGGTGCCAATGTACAGAAAGGAAAGCATTTGGAAACTCCACTCCATGCTGCTGCCCAGCATTCTAGTACAGAGATTGTAAACTTACTCCTTGAATTTGGGGCAGACATAAATGCCAAAAATACAGATTTTGAGAGGCCTGTGGATTTAGCTGCTCCAAGCAGTTTAGTGGAGAGACTGCTGCTCCTCCATGAAGGTAAGTTTCACATGTGTGCGTTTACAACCGTAACTTGTATTCTTAAAAAAAAACCCAAAAAACCAACAAAACAAAAACAACCTAACCAGCCCTCCAAAGAACCCCAACAGCCCAAACGATCCATGTTACAGAAGCTAACATTGTGCTTTATAAAATGAATATTTTAACATTCAGGTAAATTCATGTCTAACTATAAAAATACCCAGTAATATCATCTTCTCTTTATTGGGTGTTTGCACAATTAGACATTAAAGCTACATTTTTATTGGCTGTTACAGACCTTGTTAAAAAGAAACAAAATATTTCAGTTTCAGATTTGAGATATGTTTAGTTTTGGCCAGCTGTTCCAATATTTAAAAAATATATTTTAAGTGCATATAAAGCACTTTATTTTGATTGTAAGCAAAAAGTATAATAAGTTTAATTTTCTACATTTTCTCTACTGAATTATAAGTACCTGAGAAATAGGAGTCAACACTTAAGAGTCTCTTAAAACTCTTAAAGATCTTTTGCCTTAGAGAGAGAGAGAGAGAGAATATCCCACAGGGAACTGGATTTGTTCAGACTGGCCTATGTACAGTGTAAAAATAAACCACAAGACAAAGGTGGGAAATAAGCAGAGAAACTATTGCAATAACCATGGGCATCTCTTTAGAGGTGAACTGTTAACTACATTGATTAGTGTTTTCCTCCAGAAAACATCTCTCTAGTCAGAATGCTGATAAAAAAACCCTCTAAAACCAGTCAGTTACCACAAAGTTACCCAGGCTAGTAGGATTTTTAAAAGCCACAGCAAAGACAAAAAAAAAAAAAAAGAATTGGCATGAAATGCACGTGGTTTTATTGCCCAAAGAGAGGAATGTGTTCATTGTGAGGTGTGGGGGCGGGGGGTGCACAGGGACAAAGATGTCACCTTGAGCTGGTAAGACCACTTAAACATGATCCAGGACCTGGGTATTTTGCCAGCTTATTCTTGTTGCAGAGATGCATTGGTAGTGCAGCTTGTAGTGGTGTAGCATGTATCTCACCTGTCCTATGTTTTTTAAAAAAAAATAAATACTGCGGTTTTTAAAGTTGTGGATATCAGATGTTTTCTAGGAGCAGGTTTTTATTTTAAAAACACATAGTATTTGCTGATTTGAACTTGTTTTTAAGTATTTCCCTGACTATTAATAAGGCTTCAGTAGCCCCAGTCTTTATCTTTGAGGGCAAAAGGCAATGAAGGAAAAGGATATATTTGCAAAATGTGAACATTTTTTCCAGAAATCCCGTTACTGTGCAAGACTGTTGTAAAGCAAAGTACTGGCTTTTATAGTTGTATAATTAAACTCCTTTTTCGTTTGCAGCCACACCACCTTCTCTTTGTCAGCTCTGCCGACTACGTATCCGAAATTATCTAGGAAGAGCTAGACTGCATCTTGTTCCACAACTCCAGTTGCCAACGATACTGAAGAATTTCTTACAGTATAGATAACATAGTAATTAACCTTTAGAAACTTGAATAACATATATTTTTTCTTCTGTTTATTCTACATTTTATCTAAAGAACTGCTGGGCGGAAAAAAAAAAAGCCTTTTGCATATTACTTAAAAAAATAAATGTATCTTTGACACCTGGTGTTAGTATGTAATAATAACTGGGAGCCATTCAGCAACTGGTACCAAGGTGCTAATAAGGCTGAATTGAATAAGTGTGCTGATACTCTGGGAAATGATTGTGTAGCTTTAGCTTAACACTTACTAAATAGCTTTAGTGCTGTTAATTTTAATTGTATTTATACTTTAAAATCTGTTTGACACACCCGAACAACAACGGGTTTCTTCATTATTATTTGTTAAGTTTGTCCATTTGGAGTCATTATTTTATGTGTTTTTAAATTTCTATTGTTTATGTACGTAGAAATACTTGGTGATAGGTGCACTATATACACTGATAAAAATAAAACAAATATATGTCAATTTTTCTTCTTTTTCTTTGTATGGACAATTGATTAATGACAGTAAGGAACTTCTTTTATTGTTCCTCACTGTCTGTGCTGTGAATTGGAATTATGCTGCTGCGAATATAATCACAACTTTTTCAGCTATGCACAGTTTACATTGATTTTCTGGTTTTTAGTACAATTAGTAACTTTAAAAGCTCCAGAGGAATATTCCTCAAAAGCCTTAATGCCGAGAAACTTTTGGTCTCCTCTTGTGAAACAGAATTATCTGGGGTCTTTTCATAACAATTCTGTAGCACAGCTCATGGGCATCTTGAATGATTCTTTGCCTCAGAGAAAGGCATATATTATTGTGTAGTATCTGTGAGGTTTCTGAAGGCATATCATGGAGATGTGGATACTGAATCTTCAGCCTCAGGTTCTGGAGGTGGATTTAAGGCTCGAGAAATAAATCAGTTCCCTGTATCAGAATAGATATCACTCTGAAAAAGGACATTATTACTCTTGCTGTCTAGTTTATGAACAATTACCCAGCTCCAAAGATCATGTTGCAGAATCCCAGAAAACTCCAACAGGAATTTCTGTGATCAGGCTGAAATGTTACTGCTGAACTCTCTAGCCAGAGGAGTGCTGACACGCCCAAGAGACATTAGAAAAGCCAAAGGATTTCTGCCTCGCTCATGCCCTTGCATGGTGATGATTGCCAGTCACATCAAAAAAAGGTGATCTGACTGCTTCATCGAAATGCAGCCCTCTTTCTCTCAGTCTTTTCATCTGGCCTTCCTCTGAGAACAGGTTACTGCCTCAGTGACTGATGCTCAATTCCTGCAAACCAAAGCATGAGACAGCTGAAAATTTACCACTTGCCCTCGGTGATTCATCCTCTTCCATTCTTTTTCAGTGACTCCTTCCAGTATTTATGTTCCTACTGGAAAGATGCTGATTGAGGAACTAACTATAGAGGAAGTATTCACAAAGAAGAATGCTTACTCAGTTGCTAAATAATATCCACCTAGTAAAATGCAGCTCTCTGGCACTTGCCCTTGTTAAAAGTGATCTTGATTTGCTTTGGTTTCCTGCAAAAACTCTAGTGAGGGCCTCTTCTGGAGTCCCTGTAAAGTCAGATGCAAGTAAGAGGAACTGCTTAGGAGGCCATAATGTACATACTCTGTAGTGGAGCAAGCTGGATGGTTTTGGTTTTCATCCAGACACTAATAATTTGTATTTTTATGTTCAATACCATGGCTCTGTATTACTTCAAGAAACAAGGAAGTGCTAAAACAACTATGGCACTGCTGCACTTCTCTGTGTTGAATGAGATCATTTAGACCCTCACCTTCAGGTGGGCATAGCGCTTTTCAAGATTGACTCAGGAGACATGTAATTGAAAAAAAAGCTCTCTCATTCTATACAAGATTAGTTTTCAGGAAGCGTGGTTATTCTGCAAAACATCTGTTTGAAACAAAACTAGATGACAGATATTTTGCTGAGAGTCACATCAGAATCCAAGCCATCATCTCATCACAAATGGGTGGTGTTCATACTCTCGTGGCATTTGCAATGTCTGTTCCCACTGATCCTTGCTGTCATCCAAAGAGCAAACAAGACTGTCAGAGTTCACAGGTATTTGGTATTACTTTTTAGTTCTATAGAATGGTAGACTAGCCAGAAGAGTAATCCAGAACTAGCTGCCAGCAATATTATTACTTCAGTCTTGGGCAATATGCAATGCTCTACATAATCTCTTATCTTTTGCTACCAGATAATTATATGAAAATAGAGTCACTTTGGCAAGCTGAGCCGGTTGGATGGGCATCACTTCTGTTACTATGTAACAGGAACAAACAAAATAATAGGTAATGGATGTTGTTGCTGGGGTAGGACTAAGTACTGGAACAGGTCTCTGGCAGGTCAGACATGCTAATGCCACATACCGAAAACATATACTAATGAAATACCTGACATTAGTGTTTCATAAAATTATTTTTTAAAAAATGATCCCTTCTTTAGCAAGAAATGAAACAGATTTGTTCTTGTTCCCATTATGTGGTGTCCCCACTACAATGTAGCTATGATGGGTTGAATTCTTAGTATGAAATGGAACAAAATATTGGGAACCAGGATCTGAAATACACCTTGAAACATGTCAGAGCACTGTTAAAGACTACTACAGCACACCCACTTTTAGAAGGAGCCTTCTTTACTGGCTGAAATATCTCGTTATATGATTTATTATTATACCAGCAAAAACGTGGCTTTAAAGTGCCTTTAAGACATTTTTCGGGGTGGGGAGTGTAAGTTGCAGTGTAATATCTCAAAGAAATTCAACTGTGAAATCCTGCAGGCTTGCTGAAAAATAAAGCACCCAACAGACGCACACAGGACACGGCACCGCCGCCTTAGAGAGCACACGCAACACGAGATTTTCCGCGCCTTTACCGCCGGTCTGGCACCGACACCGCCATGACGGCCCCGCAGGCGGGGCCGGGCTGCGCCGGGGAGCGGGAGCCGGTGCCAGCGCTCGCTTGTGCTGTCTGTGTCTCGGCGGGGACACCTCCCGTCGTGTCCGGAGCCGAGGGCCCTGTGGCGCTGCTGCCCCCTCACCGCCGAGATCGCGGCGGCTCCCCGCGGCGTTGCGCGCGAACCGGCCGTTAGAGCGGCCGTTGAGGCGGGGCCGCGGTGCCGGTCTAAATTCCGTCATTTTGAGTTCCCACGCCACAGGGATGACATACAGAAAACGCACACACACAAGCTAAAAGTGCTTGCTTTTGGCAACATTTGTCATATTTTTGTATTTGTACAACTTAGATCTTAGTACTGTCAGTCTCTGCGGGTGACTTAAAGGGTTTTGGTGGGGTCAACAAGAAATCTCAGTGTGGGTAACAAAACCATCCAGACATCTCCTTCACCCCTGCCCGTGCTCAAAACCTTTTTCTTTTTTCCTGTTGCATAAAGTTTTTTTTCAAACCCGCAGCTGAAGCTCCATGAGAGGCAGGAGCAGCAGGAGTGCTGGCACAGGCTCGTGCACAGTGCCAACTGAGGGAGGGCAAGTCAGTGGTGCCCATGGGCAGTTTTGTCCCTGTTCATCACTACAGCTGGCCTGTTACTCAGTATCTTTCATATCTTGCCCTAATTTGGCAAGAAGTAGCACAGATAAAAGTGAAAAACGTGTTTTAAAGGGAAATCTGACTGGAAGACAAGTTTCAGAAGCTTTAACCTAGTGATAGTGCTCACAGGCCTGGATATCAACTGTTGTTCAACTTCCTTCAGCTTGACCAAATAGCTTTGGTCAAGCTATTTAAAATGATTATATATTGGTTTCCCTGGTTTCAAGATGAAATTAATTATATGTTATAGAACTGTAAAAATGAATTACTACTATTTTTTTATTTTTATTTTTTTAAAATTATTTAATCAATTCCCGAACACGTTTTTCTTCAGAATTAAAAAACTTCAAGACAGGGAGGTTGATTTTACAGACTACTCTTATCAGGCAGAGTTAGCCATGGTTACCAGATGACCAGCTCCAAAGGCTAGCAAGAGTAACATCAGTTTCACAAAAATAACCATGGAACCCAGTACTGACAAAAACAGTACTGACAGAAGGTTGATGCCATCATTAACATGCACATGAAAATGAGAGTGCAAGAGAAAGAAGAGAATCCATGTGAGTGTTTTGAATGTTTGCTTTTGTTTTCTTAAAAAGCAGAAGAGTAGGACCAGAGCTTGGGACAGTCGTATTTTACCACAGCAGGGGTGCTAGGTTTCAGAATGACAAGTGAAGGCAGAGAGGAGCCTTCCGCTGCCTTTGTCATGTGTGACTAAACATGGTTGAGGAGTGCCATGAAAACCCTACGGGCGAGAACATGAACTGGGGCATGAGTACAGTCTTCTGAATTTTTCCCAGTGTTTGATGACTACTGTGTGGCTACACTCAACATTCCCTGGGGTAGTGTATCAGTGTTATGCTACTGGAGTAAAATGTAATTAAATAGCAGATCAATTTTTGGGGTTTTTGTATATATTTTTCCCTTTTCTTCCCATCAACAATGGTCTACACTGGTTCAAATAATCATAGCCTCAGAAGATGGTAGTGCTTCTACTTTGTGTACACATGCAGGGGTAAAATGCTGCCTTCCTAAGTGAAGACAAGGCCTTATTTCACTGTTTAAATATAAAATTGTACACTAAACTAAAAGATGATTTAAACAGCATTGTCACTTTTAAGTTACTTGGAATCTTCAAAGCCACTGTTTCTTTTAATATAGTTTTCCAGTTCCACCCCCTCCCCCCTTGCATCTAGATTCCTCAGAAACAAGAGGCAAAACAGGTCCTCACTTTAAAGAAAACCAGGCAAAACAAGCTGACAGATCCTGGTACGATGGAATTTTGGTACCTCCCAGGAGACCACTGAGCAGGTCACCCAGGGAATGGAACTTTGGAACACAAAGCCCATTCTGACAACAGTAGTGTTGACTGTGTAATCAACAAAAAGAAATTTAAGTTTACTGTCCATTAGGAAGCAATTCTGTTTTAAGCAAATAAATCAAAACCCTCTTTGAAATCATCACATTCTAAAATACAGCTTTTGTTATTATTTCTTAATATCTGCAATACAGTAATTTACTTGTTTTTATAGCATTGCCTAGCTTCCTTTTTGGCTTCATTTCTTCCTAGAACTGGCTTACTGTTTTATCAGTGAATTTTTCTGACACAAATATTACTGATACAACATTAGAAGCTACAAACTATAATTGTTGTATTAGTAATTTTCACTAGGTCTCAAAGCATACTTCATTTCTTCATATTTTGACCTATTGTGCAAATGCATACTGGTCTTCACAACTGCTTTTCTAAATCTATTCCCTACTCCATGTTTTTAGTAAGTTTTATCTTGAGCAAAGATGATCTGGGATTTAATTTCACTCCTACATAAATGTAAAAGCTTCAAGGTTTTTTTTTTTTAAAACTAATGCCTATTCTAGAAAAGGTATCTAGACTCAGTTTAGTTTTGTTTTCTGTGTAAAGAATGAATGGATTTTCTTGCATTAGTGTAATCTTAAGCTGTTGTAATTCTGGATTTAAATTATTTTACCCAATGAAGAAATTAAGTAATGTGGATTTAAAGTGTCACATCTCATTTTAAAGGCAGTCTTTGCAATGGGAACAGCTTATAGCGTGACAGAATTTTTTGTATTGTTTTGGAACCCACCTGAGGAAGTCTCACATGTGACTGCAGCCTGTGAAGCTT